>NW_027596124.1:600000-1114767 GCF_964194155.1 Cetorhinus maximus
TGCTGTTGAATTTGCTGGTGTCTTTCAATATTGAGGGTGTTAATGAATTTGTTGGCATCTTTCAATGTTGAGGTTGTTGTTGAATTTCTTGGTGTTATCAATGTTTTTATTGAACTTTTTCCCTTCTATTAAAAGTTGAGGTTGTTGTTGAATTTGTTGGTGATTTTCAATGTTGAGCTTGTTGTTGAATTTGTCGGTTTTTTTCAATTTTGAGGTTGTTGTTGAATTTGTTGGTGTTATTCAATGTTGTGGTTGATGTTGAATTTGTTGGTGATTTTTTGTTGTTGATTTTCAATATTGAGGTTGTTGTTGAATTTTTTGGCGTTTTTCAATGTTGAGATTGTTGTTGAATTTGTTACTGATTTTCAATGTTGAGGTCGTTGTTGAATTTGTTGGTGTTTTTCATTGTTGAGGTTGTTATTGAATTTGTCGCTGTTTTTCAATGTTGAGGTTGTTGTTGAACTTGTTGGTGTTATCAATGTTTTTTGTTGAACTTGTTGGTACTTTTTAATGTTGCGGTTGTTGGTGAATTTGTTGATGTTTTACAATGTTGAGTTTGTTGTTGAATTTGTTGTTTTTTTTTCCATGTTGTGGTTGTTGTTGAATTGATTGGTGTTTTTCAATGTTGAGGTTGTTGTTGAATTTGTTGTTGATTTTAAATGTTGAGTTTAATGTTGATTTCGTTGTTGTTATCAATGCTATTTTTTGAACTTTTTGTATTTTTCAATGTTGAGGTTTTTGTTGAATTTGTTGATGTCATCCATGTTTTTTTTGAACATTTCTCTGCTTTTAAAAGTTGAGGTTGTTGTTGAATTTGTTAGTTGTTTTCAATGTTGCGGTTGTTGAACTTTTTTTTTCATTGTTGAGGTTTTTGTTGAATTTGTTCCTGTTTTTCATTGTTGAGGTTGATGTAGAATTTGTTGGTGTTTTTCAAAGTTGCGGTTTTTGTTGAATTTGTTGTTGACTTTCAATATTGTGGTTCATGTTGAATTTTTGGTGTTTTTCAATGTTGAGGTTGTTGTTGAATTTGTTGGTGATTTTCAATATTGAAGTTGTTGAATTTGTTTGTCATTTTAAATGTTGAGGTTGTTGTTGAATATGTTGGTGTCTTTCAATATTGAGGTTGCTGTTGAATATGTTAGTGTTTTTCAATGTTGTGGTTGTTGAATTTGTTGGTATTTTTCATTGTTGAGGTTGTTGTTGAATTTGTCGCTGTTTTTCAATGTTGCGGTTGTTGTTGAATTTGTTGGTGATATTCAATATTGATGTTGTTGAATTTGTTGGTGACTTTCAATTTTGCGGTTGTTGTTGAATTTGTTGGTGTCTTTCAATATTGAGGTTGTTAATGAATTTGTTGGCGTCTTTCAATGTTGAGGTTGTTGTTGAATTTCTTGGTGTTATCAATGTTTTTATTGAACTTTTTCACTTCTATTAAAAGTTGAGGTTGTTGTTGAATTTGTTGGTGTTTTTCAATGTGAGCTTGTTGTTGAAATTTTAAGTATTTTTCAATGTTGAGGTTGCTTTTGAAGTTGTTAGTGTTTTTCAATGTGGAGGTTGTTGTTGAATTTGTAGGTTTTTTTCAATGTTGTGGTTGATGTTGAATTTGTTGGTGATTTTATGTTGGTGATTTTCAATATTGAGGTTGTTGTTGAATTTTTTGGCGTTTTTCAATGTTGAGATTGTTGTTGAATTTGTTATTGATTTTCAATGTTGAGGTCGTTGTTGAATTGGTTGGTGTTTTTCATTGTTGAGGCTGTTGTTGAATTTGTCGCTGCTTTTCAATGTTTAGGTTGCGGTTGAACTTGTTGGTGCTTTCAATGTTTTTTGTTGAACTTGTTTGTGCTTTTTAATGTTGAGGTCGTTGTTGAATTTGTTGGTGTTTTTCATTGTTGAGGTTGTTGTTGAATTTGTCGCTGTTTTTCAATGTTGAGGTTGTTGTTGAACTTGTTGGTGTTATCAAGGTTTTTTGTCGAACTTGTTTGTACTTTTTAATGTTGCGGTTGTTGTTCAATTTGTTGATGTTTTATAATGTTGAGTTTGTTGTTGAATTTGTTGGGTTTTTTTCCATGTTGTCGTTGTTGTTGAATTTATTGGTGTTTTTCAATGTTGAGGTTGTTGTTGAATTTGTACTTGATTTTCAATGTTGAGTTTGATGTTGAATTCGTTGTTGTTATCAATGCTATTTTTTGAACTTTTTGTTTTTTTCAATGTTGAGGTTGTTGTTGAATTTGTTGATGTTATCAATTTCATTTTTTGAACGTTTTTGTATTACTTAATGTTGAGGTTGTTGTTTAATTTGATGTTGTTATCCATGTTTTTTTTGAACTTTTCTCTTCCTTTAAAAGTTGAGGTTGTTGTTGAATTTGTTAGTATTTTTCAATGTTGCGGTTGTTGAATTTTTTGTGTTTTTCATTGTTGAGGTTGTTGTTGAATTTGTTGCTGTTTTTCGTTGTTGAGGTTGCTGTTGAATTTGTTGGTGATTTTCAATATTGATGTTGTTGAACTTGTTGCTGATTTTCAATGTTGAGGTTGTTGTTGAATTTCTTGGTGTTATCAATGTTTTTATTGAACTTTTTCTCTACTTTTAAAAGTTTAGGTTGTTGTTGAATTTGTTGGCGTTTTTCAATGTTGAGGTTGTTGTTGAATTTGTTGCTGATTTTCAATGTTGAGGTCGTTGTTGAACTTTTTGGTGTCTTTCAATGTTGAGGTTGTTGTTGAATTTCTTGGTGTTATCAATGTTTTTATTGAACTTTTTCTCTACTTTTAAAAGTTTAGGTTGTTGTTGAATTTGTTGGCGTTTTTCAATGTTGAGGTTGTTGTTGAATTTGTTGCTGATTTTCAATGTTGAGGTCGTTGTTGAACTTTTTGGTGTCTTTCAATGTTGAGGTTGTTGTTGAGTTTCTTGGTGTTATCAATGTTTTTATTGAACTTTTTCTCTTTTTTTAAAAGTTGAGGTTGTTGTTGAATTTGTTGGTGATTTTCAATGTTGTGGTTGATGTTGAATTTGTTGCTGATTTTTTGTTGGTGATTTTCAATATTGAGGTTGTTGTTGAATTTGTTGGCGTTTTTCAACTATGAGGTTGTTGTTGAATTTGTTGGTGTTATTCAATGTTATTTTTTGAACTTTTTTGTATTTTTCAATATTGAGTTTGTTTTTGAATTTGTTGGCGTTTTTCAATGTTGAGGTTGTTGTTGAATTTGTTGGTGATATTCAATAATGATGTTGTTGAATTTCTTGGTGATTTTCAATGTTGAGGTTGTTGTTGAATTTATTGGTGTTTTTCAATGTTGATGTTGTTGAATTTGTTGCTGATTTTCAATGTTGAGTTTGTTGTTCAATTTGTTGGTGTTATCAATGTTTATTTTTTTGAATTTGCTTGTATTTTTAAAAGTTGTTTGTTGTTGAATTTGTTGGTCTTTTTCAAAGTTTAGGTCGTTGGATTTGTTGGTGATTTTGAATATTAAGCTTATTGTTGAATTTGTTGGCGTCACAAATGAATCTTATTTAACTTTTTTGAGTTTTTCAAGGTTGAAGTTGTTGCGAATTTGTTGGTGATATTCAGTGTTGAGGTTGTTGAATTTGTTGGTGATATTCAATGTTGAGGTTCTTGTTGAATTTGTTGGTGTCTTTCAATATTGAGGTTGTTAATTAATTTGTTGGCGTCTTTCAATGTTAAGGTTGTTGTTGAATTTCTTGGTGTTATCAATGTTTTTATTCAACTTCTTCACTTCTATTAAAAGTTGAGGTTGTTGTTGAATTTGTTGGTGATTTTCAATGTTGAGCTTTTTGTTGAATTTGCAGGTTTTTTTCAATTTTGAGGTTGTTGTTGAATTTGTTGGTGTTTTTCAATGTTGTGGTTGATGTTGAATTTTTTGGTGATTTTTTGTTGGTGAATTTCAATATTGAGGTTGTTGTTGAATTCTTTGGCGTTTTTCAATGTTGAGATTGTTGTTGAATTTGTTATTGATTTTCAATGTTGAGGTCGTTGTTGAATTGGTTGGTGTTTTTCATTGTTGAGGTTGTTGTTGAATGTGTCGCTCTTTTTCAATGTTTAGGTTGTGGTTGAACTTGTTGTTGTTTTCAATGTTTTTTGTTGAACTTGTTTGTACTTTTTAATGTTGTGGTTGTTGGTGAATTTGTTGGTGTTTTACAATTTTGAGTTTGTTGTTGAATTGGTTGGTTTTTTTTCCATGTTGTGGTTGTTGTTGAATTTGTTGGTGATTTTCAATGTTGAGTTTGATGTAGAATTCGTTGTTGTTATCCATGCTATTTTTTGAACTTTTTGTATTTTTCAATGTTGAGGTTGTTGTTGAATTTGTTGATGTTATCAATGTTATTTTTTGAACTTTTTTGTATTATTTAATGTAAAGGTTGTTGTTTAATTTGTTGTTTTTATCCATGTTTTTTTTGAACTTTTCTCTTCTTTTAAATGTTGAGGTTGTTGTTGAATTTGTTAGTATTTTTCAATGTTGCGGTTGTTGAATTTTTGGTGTTTTTCAAATGTTGAGGTTGTTGTTGAATTTGTTGCTGTTTTTCATTGTTGAGGTTGCTGTTGAATTTGTTGGTGTTTTTCAATGTTGAGGTTGTTGTTGAATTTGTTGGTGATTTTCAATATTGAAGTTGTTGAACTTGTTGGTCATTTTAAATGTTGAGGTTGTTGTTGAATATGTTGGTGTCTTTAAATATTGAGGTTCCTGCTGAATATGTTGGTGTTTTTCAATGTTGAGGTTGTTGAATTTGTTGGTATTTTTCATTGTTGAGGTTGTTGTTGAATTTCTCGCTGTTTTTCAATGTTGAGGTTGTTGTTCAATTTGTTGGTGTCATCAATGTTGTTATTTGAACTTTTTTGTATTTTTCAATATTGAGGTTGTTGTTGAATTTGTTGGTGATTTTCAATATTAATGTTGTTCAATTTGTTGGTCATTTTCAATGTTGAGGTTGCTGATGAATTTGTTGGTGATGTTCAATATTGAGGTTGTTGTTGAATTTGTTGGTGTCATTCAATGTTGAGGTTGTTGTTGAATTTCTTGGTGTTATCAATGTTTTTATTGAACTTTTTCTCTTCTTTTAAAAGTTGAGGTTGTTGTTGAATTTGTTGGTGTTTTTCAATGTTGAGCTTGTTGTTGAAATTGTAAGTTTTTTTCAATGTTGAGGTTGTTGTTGAATTTGTTAGTGTTTTTTAATGTGGAGGTTGATGTTGAATTTGTTGGTGATTTTCAATATCGAGGTTGTTGTTGAATTTGTTGGCATTTTTCAATGTTGAGGTTGTTGTTGAATTTGTTGCTGATTTTCAATGTTGAGGTCGTTGTTGAACTTTTTGGTGTCTTTCAATGTTGAGGTTGTTGTTGAATTTCTTGTTGTTATAAATGTTTTTATTGAACTTTTTCTCTTCTTCTAAAAGTTGAGGTTGTTCTTGAATTTGTTGGTGATTTTCAATGTTGTGGTTGATGTTGAATTTGTTGGTGATTTTTTGTTGGTGATTTTCAATATTGAGGTTGTTGTTGAATTTGTTGGCGTTTTTGAACTTTGAGGTTGTTGTTGAATTTGTTGGTGTTATCAATGTTATTTTTTGAACTTTTTTGTATTTTTCAATGATGAGGTTGTTTTTGAATTTGTTGGTATTTTTCAATGTTGAGGTTGTTGTTGAATTTTTTGGTGTTTTTGATTGTTGAGGTTGTTGTTGAATTTGTTGGTGTTATCAATGTTATTTTTTGAACTTTTTTTTGTTTTTGAAAGTTGAGCTTATTGTTGAATTTGTTGATTTTTTTCAATGTTGAGGTTGTTGTTTGAATTTGTTGCTGATTTTCAATGTTGAGGTCATTGTTGAATTTGTTGGTGTTTTTCATTGTTGAGGTTGTTGTTGATTTTGTTGGTGATTTTCATAATTGATGTTGTTGAATATGTTGGTGATTTTCAATTTTGAGTTTGATGTTGAATTCGTTGTTGTTATCAATGCTATTTTTTGAACTTTTTGTATTTTTCAATGTTGAGGTTGTTGTTGAATTTGTTGATGTTATCAATGTTATTTTTTGAACTTTTTTATATTATTTAATGTTGAGGTTGTTGTTTAATTTGTTGTTGTTATCCATGTTTTTTTTGAACTTTTCTATTCTTTTAAAAGTTGAGGTTGTTGTTGAATTTGTTAGTATTTTTCAATGTTGCGGTTGTTGAATTTTTTGTGTTTTTCATTGTTGAGGTTGTTGTTGAATTTGTTGCTGTTTTTCATTGTTGAGGTTGCTGTTGAATTTGTTGGTGATTTTCAATATTGATGTTGTTGAATTTGTTGGTGATTTTCAATGTTGAGGTTGTTGTTGAATTTCTTGGTGTTATCAATGTTTTTATTGAACTTTTTCTCTACTTTTAAAAGTTGAGGTTGTTGTTGAATTTGTTGGCGTTTTTCAATGTTGCGGTTGTTGAATTTTTTGTGTTTTTCATTGTTGAGGTTGTTGTTGAATTTGATTCTGTTTTTCATTGTTGAGGTTGCTGTTGAATTTGCTGGTGTCTTTCAATATTGAGGGTGTTAATGAATTTGTTGGCATCTTTCAATGTTGAGGTTGTTGTTGAATTTCTTGGTGTTATCAATGTTTTTATTGAACTTTTTCCCTTCTATTAAAAGTTGAGGTTGTTGTTGAATTTGTTGGTGATTTTCAATGTTGAGCTTGTTGTTGAATTTGTCGGTTTTTTTCAATTTTGAGGTTGTTGTTGAATTTGTTGGTGTTATTCAATGTTGTGGTTGATGTTGAATTTGTTGGTGATTTTTTGTTGTTGATTTTCAATATTGAGGTTGTTGTTGAATTTTTTGGCGTTTTTCAATGTTGAGATTGTTGTTGAATTTGTTACTGATTTTCAATGTTGAGGTCGTTGTTGAATTTGTTGGTGTTTTTCATTGTTGAGGTTGTTATTGAATTTGTCGCTGTTTTTCAATGTTGAGGTTGTTGTTGAACTTGTTGGTGTTATCAATGTTTTTTGTTGAACTTGTTGGTACTTTTTAATGTTGCGGTTGTTGGTGAATTTGTTGATGTTTTACAATGTTGAGTTTGTTGTTGAATTTGTTGTTTTTTTTTCCATGTTGTGGTTGTTGTTGAATTGATTGGTGTTTTTCAATGTTGAGGTTGTTGTTGAATTTGTTGTTGATTTTAAATGTTGAGTTTAATGTTGATTTCGTTGTTGTTATCAATGCTATTTTTTGAACTTTTTGTATTTTTCAATGTTGAGGTTTTTGTTGAATTTGTTGATGTCATCCATGTTTTTTTTGAACATTTCTCTGCTTTTAAAAGTTGAGGTTGTTGTTGAATTTGTTAGTTGTTTTCAATGTTGCGGTTGTTGAACTTTTTTTTTCATTGTTGAGGTTTTTGTTGAATTTGTTCCTGTTTTTCATTGTTGAGGTTGATGTAGAATTTGTTGGTGTTTTTCAAAGTTGCGGTTTTTGTTGAATTTGTTGTTGACTTTCAATATTGTGGTTCATGTTGAATTTTTGGTGTTTTTCAATGTTGAGGTTGTTGTTGAATTTGTTGGTGATTTTCAATATTGAAGTTGTTGAATTTGTTTGTCATTTTAAATGTTGAGGTTGTTGTTGAATATGTTGGTGTCTTTCAATATTGAGGTTGCTGTTGAATATGTTAGTGTTTTTCAATGTTGTGGTTGTTGAATTTGTTGGTATTTTTCATTGTTGAGGTTGTTGTTGAATTTGTCGCTGTTTTTCAATGTTGCGGTTGTTGTTGAATTTGTTGGTGATATTCAATATTGATGTTGTTGAATTTGTTGGTGACTTTCAATTTTGCGGTTGTTGTTGAATTTGTTGGTGTCTTTCAATATTGAGGTTGTTAATGAATTTGTTGGCGTCTTTCAATGTTGAGGTTGTTGTTGAATTTCTTGGTGTTATCAATGTTTTTATTGAACTTTTTCACTTCTATTAAAAGTTGAGGTTGTTGTTGAATTTGTTGGTGTTTTTCAATGTGAGCTTGTTGTTGAAATTTTAAGTATTTTTCAATGTTGAGGTTGCTTTTGAAGTTGTTAGTGTTTTTCAATGTGGAGGTTGTTGTTGAATTTGTAGGTTTTTTTCAATTTTGAGGTTGTTGTTGAATTTGTTGGTGTTTTTCAATGTTGTGGTTGATGTTGAATTTGTTGGTGATTTTATGTTGGTGATTTTCAATATTGAGGTTGTTGTTGAATTTTTTGGCGTTTTTCAATGTTGAGATTGTTGTTGAATTTGTTACTGATTTTCAATGTTGAGGTCGTTGTTGAATTGGTTGGTGTTTTTCATTGTTGAGGCTGTTGTTGAATTTGTCGCTGCTTTTCAATGTTTAGGTTGCGGTTGAACTTTTTGGTGCTTTCAATGTTTTTTGTTGAACTTGTTTGTACTTTTTAATGTTGAGGTCGTTGTTGAATTTCTTGGTGTTTTTCATTGTTGAGGTTGTTGTTGAATTTGTCGCTGTTTTTCAATGTTGAGGTTGTTGTTGAACTTGTTGGTGTTATCAAGGTTTTTTGTCGAACTTGTTTGTACTTTTTAATGTTGCGGTTGTTGTTCAATTTGTTGATGTTTTACAATGTTGAGTTTGTTGTTGAATTTGTTGTTTTTTTTTCCATGTTGTGGTTGTTGTTGAATTGATTGGTGTTTTTCAATGTTGAGGTTGTTGTTGAATTTGTTGTTGATTTTAAATGTTGAGTTTAATGTTGATTTCGTTGTTGTTATCAATGCTATTTTTTGAACTTTTTGTATTTTTCAATGTTGAGGTTTTTGTTGAATTTGTTGATGTCATCCATGTTTTTTTTGAACATTTCTCTGCTTTTAAAAGTTGAGGTTGTTGTTGAATTTGTTAGTTGTTTTCAATGTTGCGGTTGTTGAACTTTTTTTTTCATTGTTGAGGTTTTTGTTGAATTTGTTCCTGTTTTTCATTGTTGAGGTTGATGTAGAATTTGTTGGTGTTTTTCAAAGTTGCGGTTTTTGTTGAATTTGTTGTTGACTTTCAATATTGTGGTTCATGTTGAATTTTTGGTGTTTTTCAATGTTGAGGTTGTTGTTGAATTTGTTGGTGATTTTCAATATTGAAGTTGTTGAATTTGTTTGTCATTTTAAATGTTGAGGTTGTTGTTGAATATGTTGGTGTCTTTCAATATTGAGGTTGCTGTTGAATATGTTAGTGTTTTTCAATGTTGTGGTTGTTGAATTTGTTGGTATTTTTCATTGTTGAGGTTGTTGTTGAATTTGTCGCTGTTTTTCAATGTTGCGGTTGTTGTTGAATTTGTTGGTGATATTCAATATTGATGTTGTTGAATTTGTTGGTGACTTTCAATTTTGCGGTTGTTGTTGAATTTGTTGGTGTCTTTCAATATTGAGGTTGTTAATGAATTTGTTGGCGTCTTTCAATGTTGAGGTTGTTGTTGAATTTCTTGGTGTTATCAATGTTTTTATTGAACTTTTTCACTTCTATTAAAAGTTGAGGTTGTTGTTGAATTTGTTGGTGTTTTTCAATGTGAGCTTGTTGTTGAAATTTTAAGTATTTTTCAATGTTGAGGTTGCTTTTGAAGTTGTTAGTGTTTTTCAATGTGGAGGTTGTTGTTGAATTTGTAGGTTTTTTTCAATTTTGAGGTTGTTGTTGAATTTGTTGGTGTTTTTCAATGTTGTGGTTGATGTTGAATTTGTTGGTGATTTTATGTTGGTGATTTTCAATATTGAGGTTGTTGTTGAATTTTTTGGCGTTTTTCAATGTTGAGATTGTTGTTGAATTTGTTACTGATTTTCAATGTTGAGGTCGTTGTTGAATTGGTTGGTGTTTTTCATTGTTGAGGCTGTTGTTGAATTTGTCGCTGCTTTTCAATGTTTAGGTTGCGGTTGAACTTTTTGGTGCTTTCAATGTTTTTTGTTGAACTTGTTTGTACTTTTTAATGTTGAGGTCGTTGTTGAATTTCTTGGTGTTTTTCATTGTTGAGGTTGTTGTTGAATTTGTCGCTGTTTTTCAATGTTGAGGTTGTTGTTGAACTTGTTGGTGTTATCAAGGTTTTTTGTCGAACTTGTTTGTACTTTTTAATGTTGCGGTTGTTGTTCAATTTGTTGATGTTTTATAATGTTGAGTTTGTTGTTGAATTTGTTGGGTTTTTTTCCATGTTGTCGTTGTTGTTGAATTTATTGGTGTTTTTCAATGTTGAGGTTGTTGTTGAATTTGTACTTGATTTTCAATGTTGAGTTTGATGTTGAATTCGTTGTTGTTATCAATGCTATTTTTTGAACTTTTTGTTTTTTTCAATGTTGAGGTTGTTGTTGAATTTGTTGATGTTATCAATTTCATTTTTTGAACGTTTTTGTATTACTTAATGTTGAGGTTGTTGTTTAATTTGATGTTGTTATCCATGTTTTTTTTGAACTTTTCTCTTCCTTTAAAAGTTGAGGTTGTTGTTGAATTTGTTAGTATTTTTCAATGTTGCGGTTGTTGAATTTTTTGTGTTTTTCATTGTTGAGGTTGTTGTTGAATTTGTTGCTGTTTTTCGTTGTTGAGGTTGCTGTTGAATTTGTTGGTGATTTTCAATATTGATGTTGTTGAACTTGTTGCTGATTTTCAATGTTGAGGTTGTTGTTGAATTTCTTGGTGTTATCAATGTTTTTATTGAACTTTTTCTCTACTTTTAAAAGTTTAGGTTGTTGTTGAATTTGTTGGCGTTTTTCAATGTTGAGGTTGTTGTTGAATTTGTTGCTGATTTTCAATGTTGAGGTCGTTGTTGAACTTTTTGGTGTCTTTCAATGTTGAGGTTGTTGTTGAATTTCTTGGTGTTATCAATGTTTTTATTGAACTTTTTCTCTACTTTTAAAAGTTTAGGTTGTTGTTGAATTTGTTGGCGTTTTTCAATGTTGAGGTTGTTGTTGAATTTGTTGCTGATTTTCAATGTTGAGGTCGTTGTTGAACTTTTTGGTGTCTTTCAATGTTGAGGTTGTTGTTGAGTTTCTTGGTGTTATCAATGTTTTTATTGAACTTTTTCTCTTTTTTTAAAAGTTGAGGTTGTTGTTGAATTTGTTGGTGATTTTCAATGTTGTGGTTGATGTTGAATTTGTTGCTGATTTTTTGTTGGTGATTTTCAATATTGAGGTTGTTGTTGAATTTGTTGGCGTTTTTCAACTATGAGGTTGTTGTTGAATTTGTTGGTGTTATTCAATGTTATTTTTTGAACTTTTTTGTATTTTTCAATATTGAGTTTGTTTTTGAATTTGTTGGCGTTTTTCAATGTTGAGGTTGTTGTTGAATTTGTTGGTGATATTCAATAATGATGTTGTTGAATTTCTTGGTGATTTTCAATGTTGAGGTTGTTGTTGAATTTATTGGTGTTTTTCAATGTTGATGTTGTTGAATTTGTTGCTGATTTTCAATGTTGAGTTTGTTGTTCAATTTGTTGGTGTTATCAATGTTTATTTTTTTGAATTTGCTTGTATTTTTAAAAGTTGTTTGTTGTTGAATTTGTTGGTCTTTTTCAAAGTTTAGGTCGTTGGATTTGTTGGTGATTTTGAATATTAAGCTTATTGTTGAATTTGTTGGCGTCACAAATGAATCTTATTTAACTTTTTTGAGTTTTTCAAGGTTGAAGTTGTTGCGAATTTGTTGGTGATATTCAGTGTTGAGGTTGTTGAATTTGTTGGTGATTTTCAATATTTAGGATGTTGTTGAATTTGTTGGCTTTTTTCAATTTTGAGGTTGTTGTTGAGATTGTTGGTGTTTTTCAATGTTGAGGTTGTTCAATTTGTTGGTGATTTTCAAAGTTGAGGTTGTTGCTGAATTCATTGGTGTTATCAGTGTTCATTTTGTTGAACTTTTTTGTACTTTTAAAAAATGAGGTTGATTTTGAATTTGTTGGTGTTTTTCATTGTTGAGTTTTTTGGTGAAATTGCTGGCGTTTTACAAAGTTGAGGTTGCTGTTGAATTTGCTGGCGTTTTTCAATGTTGAGTTTGTTCTTGAATTTGTTGGTGTTTTTCATTGTTGAGGTTGTTGTTGAATTTGTCGGTGTTATCAATGTTTTTTTTTTGTTGAACTTGTTTGTATTTTTTAAAGTGGAAGTTGTTGTTGAATTTGTTGGTGTTTTTCAATATTAAGGTTGTTGTTGAATTTGTTGGTGTTTTTCATTGTTGACGTTGTTGTTGAATTTGTTGGTGTTATCAATGTTAATTGTTGAACTTGTTTGTATTTTTATAAGTTAAGGTTGTTGTTGAATTTACTCGTGTTATCAATGTTTTTTGTTGAACTTGTTTGTATTTTTAAAAGTTACGGCTGTTGTTGAGTTTGTTGGTGTTTTTCATTGTTGAGATTGTTGAATTTTTTGGTGATATTCAAAGTTCAGGTTTTTGCTGAATGTATTGGTGTTATCAATGTTTATTTTGTTGAACTTTTTTGTACTTTTTATAGTTGAGGTTGTTGTTGAATTGAATGGTATGTTTCAATGTTGAGGTTGTTGTTCAATTTGTTGGTGTTATCAATGATTTTTTTAATTTGTTTGTATTTTTTAAGTTGTTTGTTGTAGAATTTGTTGGTGTTTTTCAAAGTTTAGGTAGTTGAATTTGTTGGTGATTTTCAATATTAAGCTTATTGTTGAATTTGTTGGTGTCATGAATGGTTTTTTTAAACTTTTTTGTGTTTTTCAAAGTTGAAGTTGTTGCGAATTTATTGGTGATATTCAGTGTTGAGGTTATTGAATTTGTTGGGGATTTTCAATATTGAGGAGGTTGTTGAATTTGTTGGCGTTTCTCAATGTTGAGGTTGCTGTTGAGATTGTTTGTGTATTTCAATGTTGAGGTTGTTGTTCAATTTGTTGGTGTTTTTCATTGTTGAGGTTGTTGTTGAATTTGTTTGTGTTATCAATGTTTTTTGTTGAACTTGTTTGTACTTTTTAAAAGTTACGGTTGTTGTTGAATTTGTTGGTGTTTTTCAATGTTGAGGTTGTTGCATTTGTTGGTGATATTCAAAGTTGAGGTTGTTGATGAATGTATTGGTGTTATCAATGTTTATTTTGTTGAACTTTTTTGCACTTTTAAAAGTTGAGGTTGGTTTTGAATTTGTTGGTGTTTTTCATTGTTGAGGTTGTCGTTGAAATTGTTGGCGTTTTTCAATGTTGAGGCTGTTGTTGAATTTTTTGGTGTTTTTCATTGTTGAGGTTGTTGTTGAATTTGTTGGTGTTATCAAAGTTCTTTTTTCAACTTTTTTGTACTTTTAAAAGTTGAGGTTGTTTGTGAATTTGTTGTTTTTTTTCAATGTTGACGTTGTTGTTGAATTGGATGGAATGTTTCAAAGTTGAGTTTGTTGTTGAATTTGTTGGTGTTATCAATGTTTTTTTTGATGAACTTGTTTGTATTTTTAAAAGTTGAGGTTGTTGTTGAATTTGTTGGTGTTTTTCAATGTTGAGGTTGTTGTTGAATTTATTGCTGTTTTTCAATATTGATGTTGTTGAATTTGTTGGTGATTTTCAATATTGAGTTTGATGTTCAATTAGTTAGTGTTATCAATGATTTTTTTTTGAATTTGTTTGTATTTTTAAAATTTGTTTGTTGTTGAATTTGTTGGTGTTTTTCAAAGTTTATGTCGTTGAATTTGTTGTTGATTTTCAATATTAAGCTTATTGTTGAATTTGTTTGTTGTCATGATGGTTTTTTTTAAACTTTTTTGTGTTTTCCAAAGTTGAAGTTGTTGCGAATTTGTTGGTGATATTCAGTGTTGAGGTTGTTGAATTTGTTGGTGATTTTCAATATTGAGGATCTTGTTGAATTTGTTGGCATTTTCCAATGTTGAGGTTGTTGTTGAGATTGTTGGAGATTTTCAATGTTGACGTTGTTGTTGAATTTGTTGGTGATTTTCAATGTTGACGTTGTTGTTGAATTTGTTGGAGCTTTTCAACATTGAGTTTGTTGTTGAATTTGTTGGTGTTATCAATGTTGAGGTTGTTGTTGAATTTATTGATGTTTTTCAATGTTAATGTTGTTGAATTTGTTGGTGGTTTTCAATATGAGTTTGTTGTTGAATTTGTTGGTGTTATCAATTTTTTTTTGTTGAACTTGTTTGTATTTTTAAATGTTGAGGGTGTTGTTGAAGTTATTGATGTTTTTCAATGTTGATGTTGTTGAATTTGTTGGTGATTTTCAATACTGAGTTTGTTGTTCAATTAGTTAGTGTTATCAATGTTTATTTTATGAAGTTGTTTGAATTTTTAAAAGTTGTTTGTTGTTGAATTTGTTGGTGTTTTTCAAAGTTTAGGTCGTTGAATTTGTTGTTGATTTTCAATATTAAGCTTATTGTTGAATTTGTTTGTTGTCATGATGGTTTTTTTAAAACTTTTTTGTGTTTTTCAAAGTTGAAGTTGTTGCGAATTTGTTGGTGATATTCAGTGCTGAGGTTGTTGAATTTGTTGGTGATTTTCAATATTGAGTTTGTTGTTGAATTTGTTGGTGTTATCAATGTTTTTTTTGTTGAACTTGTTTGTATTTCCACAAGTTGAGGTTGTTTTTGAATTTGTTGGTGTTTTTCAATGTTGAGAATGTTGTCGAATTAATTCGTGTTTTTCAATGTTGATGTTGATGAATTTGTTGGTGGTTTTCAATATTGAGTTTGTTGTTGAATTTCTTGGTGTTATCAATGTTTTTTTTTTGTTTTACTTGTATGTATTTTTAAAAGTAGAGGTTGCTGTTGAATTGGTTGGTGGTTTTCAATATTAAGCTTGTTGCTGAATTTGTTGGTTGCATGAATGGTTTTTTAAAAATCTTTTTGGTGTTTTTCAAAGTTGAGGTGGTTGCGAATTTGCTGGTGGTATTCAGTGTTGAGGTTGTTGAATTTGTTGCTTATTTTCAATATTCAGGATGTTGTTGAATTTGTTGGCGTTTTTCAATTTTGAGGTTGTTGATGAGTTTGTTGGTGTTTTTCAATGTTGAGGTTGTTGTTGAATTTGTTGGTGTTTTTCAATGTTGAGGTTGTTGTTAAATTTGTTGTTGTTTTTCATTGTTGAGGTTGTTGTTGAATTTGTTGGTGTTATGAATGTTTTTTGTTCAACTTGTTTGTATTTTTAAAAGTTAAGGTTTCTGCTGAATTTGTTGGTGTTTTTCAAAGTTGAGGTTGTTGTTGAGATTGTTGGTGATTTTCAATGTTGACGTTGTTGTTGAATTTGTTGGTGCTTTTCAATGTTGATGTTGTTGTTGAATTTGTTGGTGTTTTTCAACGTTGAGGTTGTTGAATTTGTTGGTGATTTTCAATATTGAGTTTGTTATTCAATTTGTTGGTGTTATTTTTTTAAAGTTGTTTGTTGTTGCATTTGTTGTTGTTTTTCAAAGTTTAGATCGTTGGATTTGTTGGTTATTTTCAATATTAAGCTTATTGTTGAATTTGTTGGTGTCATGAATAGTTTTATAAAAACTTTTTTCTGTTTTTCAAAGTTGAAGTTGATGCGAATTTGTCGGTGATATTCAGTGTTGAGGTTGTTGAATTTGTTGTTGATTTTCAATATTGAGGATGTTGTTGAATTTGTTGGCGTTTTACAATGTTGAGGTTGTTGTTGAGATTGTTGGCGTTTTTAAATGTTGAGGTTGTTATTGAATTTGTTGGTGATTTTCAACATTGCGTTTGTTGTTGAATTTGTTGCTGTTATCAATGTTGAGGTTGTTGTTGAATTTATTGATGTTTTTCAATGCTAATGTTGTTGAACTTGTTGGTGGTTTTCTATATTGAGTTTGTTGTTGAATTTGTTGGTGTTATCAATGTTTATTTTGTTGAACTTGTTTGTATTTATTAATGTTGAGGTTGTTGTTGAATTTATTGATGTTTTTCAATGTTGATGTTGATGAATTTGTTGGTGATTTTCAATGTTGAGTTTGTTGTTCAATTAGTTAGTGTTATCAATGTTTATTTTATGAAGTTGTTTGTATTTTTAAAAGTTGTTTGTTGTTGAATTTGTTGGTGTTTTTCAAAGTTTAGGTCGTTGAATTTGTGGATGATTTTCAATATTAAGCTTATTCTTGAATTTGTTGGTGTCATGATGGTGTTTTATTAACTTTTTTGTGCTTTTCAAAGTTGAAGTTGTTGCAAATTTGTTGGTGATATTAAGTGTTGAGGTTGTTGAATTTGTTGGTGATTTTCAATGTTGTTGAACTTGTTGGTGTTATCAATGTTATTTTATGAACTTTTTTGTATTTTTCAAAGTGGAAGTTGTTGTTGAATTTGTTGGTGTTTTTCCATGTCGAGGTTGTCGTTGAATTTGTTGGTGATTTTCAATATTGAGGTTGTTGAATGTGTTGGTGTTTTTCAATGTTGAGGTTGCAGTTGAATTTGTTGGTGCTTTTCAATGTAGAGGTTGTTGTTGAATTTGTTGGTGATTTTCAATATTGAGGTTGTTGAATTTGTTGGTGATTTTCAATATTGAGGTTGTTGTTGAATTTGTTGGTGTTTTTCAATGTTGAGGTTGTTGTTGAATGTGTTGGTGTTATCAATGATTTTTTTGTTCAACTTGTTTGTATTTTTTAAAGTTGAAGTTTTTGTTGAATTAGTTGGTGTTTTTCAATATTAAGGTTGTTGTTGCATTTGTTGGTGTTATGAATGTTTTTTTACAACTTTTTTGTGTTTTTCAAAGTGGAGGTTGTTGGGAATTTGTCGGTGATATTCAACGTTAAGGTTGTTGAATTTGTTGGTGATTTTCAATATTGAGGTTTTTGTTGAATTTGTTGTCGTTTTTCAATGATGAGGTTGTTCTTGAATTTGTTGGTGTGTTTCAGTGTTGAGGTTGTTGTTGAATTTGTTGGTGTTTATCAATGATGAGGTTGTGGTTGAATTTGTTGGTGTTTTTCATAGTTGAGGTTGTTGTTGAATTTGTTGGTGTTGTCAATGTTTATTTTGTTGAACTTTTTTGTAATTTTAAAAGTTGATGTGATTTTGAATTTGTTGGTGTTTTTCATTTGGAGGTTGTTTTTGAACTTGTTGACGTTTTTCAATGTTGAGGCTGTTGTTGAATTTTTTGGTGTTTTTCATTGTTGAGGTCGTTGTTGAATTTGTTGATGTTATCAATGTTCTTTTTTCAACTTTTTTGTACTTTTAAAAGTTGAGGTTGTTTTTGAATTTGTTGTTTTTTTTCAATGTTGACATTGTTGTTGAATTGGATGGTATGTTTCAACGTTGAGTTTGTTGTTGAATTTGTTGGTGTCATCAATGTTTTTTTTTTGAACTTGTTTGTATTTTTAAAAATTGAGGTTGTTGTTGAATTTGTTAGTGTTTTTCAATGTTGATGTTGTTGAATTTGTTGGTGATTTTCAATATTGAGTTTGATGTTCAATTAGTTAGTGTTATCAATGTTTTTTTTTGAATTAGTTTGTATTATTAAAATTTGTTTGTTGTTGAATTTGTTGGTGTTTTTCAAAGTTTAGGTCGTTGAATTTGTTGGTGATTTTCAATATTAAGCTTATTGTTGAATTTGTTGGTGTCATGATGGTTTTTTTAAAACTTTTTTGTGTTTTCCAAAGTTGAAGTTGTTGCGAATTTGATGGTGATATTCAGTGTTGAGGTTGTTGAGTTTGTTGGTGATTTTCAATATTGAGGATCTTGTTGAATTTGTTGGCATTTTCCAATGTTGAGGTTGTTGTTGAGATTGTTGGTGATTTTCAATGTTGACGTTCTTGTTGAATTTGTTGGTGATTTTCAATGTTAACGTTGTTGTTGAATTTGTTAGTGTTTTTCAACGTTGAGGTTGTTGAATTTGTTGGTGATTTTCAATATTGAGTTTGTTATTCAATTTGTTGGTGTTATTTTTTTTTGAATTTTTTTTTAAAGTTGTTTGTTGTTGCATTTGTTGGTGTTTATCAAAGTTTAGATCGTTGGATTTGTTGGTTATTTTCAACATTAAGCTTATTGTTGAATTTGTTGGTGTCATGAATGGTTTTTTAAAAGCTTTTTTCTGTTTTTCAAAGTTGAAGTTGTTGGGAATTTGTTCGTGATATTCAGTGTTGAGGTTGTTGAATTTGTTGTTGATTTTCAATATTGAGGATGTTGTTGAATTTGTTGGCGTTTTTCAATGTTGAGGTTGTTGTTGAGATTGTTGGTGTTTTTAAATGTTGAGGTTGTTGTTGAATTTGTTGATGATTTTCAACATTGAGTTTGTTGTTGAATTTGTTGGTTTTATCAATGTTGAGGTTGTGGTTGAATTTATTGATGTTTTTCAATGTTCATGTTGTTGAATTTGTTGGTGGTTTTCAATATTGAGTTTGTTGTTGAATTTATTTTTGTTTTTCAATGTTGATGTTGTTGAATTTGTTGGTGATTTTCAATATTGAGTTTGTTGTTCAATTAGTTAGAGTTACCAATGTTTATTTCATGTAGTTTTTTGTATTTTTAAAAGTTGTTTGTTGTTGAATTTGTTGGTGTTTTTCAAAGGTTAGGTCGTTGAATTTGTTGATGATTTTCAATATTAAGCTTATTCTTGAATTTGTTGGTGTCATGATGGTGTTTTATTAACTTTTTTGTGCTTTTCAAAGTTGATGTTGTAGCGAATTTGTTGGTGATATTAAGTGTTGAGGTTGTTGAATTTGTTGGTGATTTTCAATATTGAGCTTGCTGTTGAATTTGTTGGTGTTATCAATGTTTTTTTTGTTGAACTTGTTTGTATTTCTAAAAGTTGAGGTTGTTTTTGAATTTTTTGAGTTTTTCAATGTTGAGGATGTTGTTGAATTTATTGGTGTTTTTCAATGTTGATGTTTATGAATCTGTTGGTGGTTTTCAATATTTAGTTTGTTGTTGAATTTCATGGTGTTATCAATGTTTTTTTTTGTCTTACTTGAACGTATTTTTAAAAGTAGAGGTTGCTGTTGAATTGGTTGGTGGTTTTCAGTATTAAGCTTGTTGTTGAATTTGTTGGTTGCATGAATGTTTTTTAAAAAATCTTCTTGGTGTTTTTCAAAGTTGAGGTGGTTGCGAATTTGTTGGTGCTTTTCAAAGTTGAGGTGATTGCGAATTTGTTGCTTATTTTCAATATTCAGGATGTTGTTGAATTTGTTGGCGTTTTTCAATTTTGAGGTTGTTGATGAGTTTGTTGGTGTTTTTCAATTTTGAGGTTGTTGTTGAATTTGTTGGTGTTTTTCAATGTTGTGGTTGTTGTTGAATTTGTTGTTGTTCTTCATTGTTGAGGTTGTTGTTGAATTTGTTGGTGTTATGAATGTTTTTTGTTCAACTTGTTTGTATTTTTAAAAGTTAAGGTTTTTGCTGAATTTGTTGGTGTTTTTCAATGTTGAAGTTGTTGAATTTGTTGGTGATATTCAAAGTTGTGGTTGTTGCTGAATATATTGGTGTTATCAATGTTTATTTTGTTGAACTTATTTGTACTTTTAAAAGTTGAGGTTGTTGTTGAATTTGTTTTGTGTTTTTCAATGTTGAGGTTGATGTTGAATTTATTGGTATTTTTCAATGTTGATGTTGTTGAATTTCTTGGTGTTAACAATGTTTTTTTTCGTTGAACTTGTATGTATTTTTAAAGTTGAGGTTCTTGTTGAATTTGTTGCTGTTTTTCAAAGTTTAGGTCGCTGAATTTGTAGGTGATTTTCAATATTAATCTTGTTGTTGAATTTGTTTGTTTTCATGAATGCCTTTTTTAAAAACTTTTTTGTGTTTTGCAAAGTTGAGGTTGTTACGAATTTGTTGGTGCTATAAAGTGTTGAGGTTGTTGAATTTGTTGCTGATTTTCAATATTCAGGATGTTGATGAATTTATTGGCGTTTTTCAATATTGAGGTTGTTATTGAATTTTTTGGTGCTGTTCATTGTTGAGGTTGTTGTTGGATTTGTAGGGTTTGTCAATGGTTTTTTTTTAACTTTGTTGTGTTTTTCAAAGTTGAGGTTGTTGCTGAATTTATTGGTGTTATCACTGTTTATTTTGTTGAACTTTTTTGTACTTTTAAACGTTGAGGTTGATTTTGAATGTTTTGGTGCTTTTCATTGTTGAGGTTGTTGTTGAATTTGTTGGTGGTTTTCAATGTTGAGGTTGTTATTGAATTTTTTGGTGATGTTTATTGTTGAGGTTGGTGTTGAATTTGTGGGGTTTGTCAATGGTTTTTTTTTAATTTTGTTGTGTTTTTCAAAGTTGAGGTTGTTGCTGAATTTATTGATGTTATCACTGTATATTTTGTTGAACTTTTTTGTAATTTTAAACGCTGAGGTTGATTTTGAATGTTTTGGTGTTTTTCATTGTTGAGGTTGTTGTTGAATTTGTTGGCGTTTTTCAATGTTGAGGTTGTTGTTGCATTTGTTGGTGTTTTTCAATGGTGAGGTTTTTGTTGAATTTGTTGGTGTTTTCATTGTTGAGGTTGTTGTTAAATTTGATGTTGTTTTTCAATGTTGAGGTTGTTGCTGAATTTGATGGTGTTATCCAGGTTCTTTTTTCAACTTTTTTGTACTTTTAAAAGTTGAGGTTGTTGTTGCATTTGTTGGTGATTTTCAATGTTCAGGTTGTTGTTGAATTTGTTTGTGATTTTCAATATTAAGGTTGTTGTTGAATTTGTTGGTGTTATCAATGGCTTTTTTTGAACTTTTTTATGTTGTTCAAAGTTGAGGTTGTTGCTGAAATTATTGGTGTTATCAATTATCTATTTTGTTGAACTTTTTTGAACTTTTAAAAGTTGAAGTTGATTTTGAATTTGTTGGTGTTTTTCATTGTTGAGGTTGTTGTTGAATTTTTTGGTGATTTTAAATGTTGAGGGTGTTGTTGAATTGGACAGTGTCATCAATGTTTATTTTGTTGAACTTGTTTGTATTTTTAAATGTTGTGGTTGTTGTTGAATTTATTGGTGTTATCACTGTTCATTTTGTTGAACTTTTTTGTACTTTTAAATGTTGAGGTTGTTGTTTAATTTGTTGGTGTTTTTCAAAGTTGACGTCGTTGATTATATTGGTGATTTTCAATATTGAGGTTGATGTTGAATTTGTTGTTTTTTTCAATGTTGATGTTGTTGAATTTGTTGGAGTTATCAATATTTTCTGTTGAACTGTTTTGTGTTTTTCAATGTTCAGGTTGTTGAATTTGCTGGTGATTTTCAATATTGAGGTTGTTGATCAATTTGTTGGTGTTATCAACGTTTATTTTGTTGAACTTTTTTGTACTTTTAAAAGTTGATGTTGTTGATGAAATTGTTTGCGTTTTCAATATTGAGGTTGTTGTTGAAATTGTTGGCGTTTTTCAATGATGAGGTTGTAGTTGAATTTGTTCATGTTTTTTAATGTTGAGGTTGTTGTTGAATTTGTTGGTGATTTTAAATATTGGGGTTGTTGTTGAAATTGTTGGTGTTATAAATGTTATTTTTTGAACTGTTTTGTATTTTTCAATGTTCAAGTTGTTGTTGAATTTGTTGGTGCTTTTCAATGTTGAGGTTGTAGTTGAATTTGTTGGTGATTTTCAATATTGGGGTTGTTGTTGAATTTGTTGGTGATTTTAAATATTGGGGTTGTTGTTGAATTTGTTGGTGTTATAAATGTTATTTTTTGAACTGTTTTGTATTTTTCAATGTTCAAGTTGTTGTTGAATTTGTTGGTGCTTTTCAATGTTGAGGTTGTAGTTGAATTTGTTGGTGATTTTCAATATTGGGGTTGTTGTTGAATTTGCTGATGATTTTCAATATTGAGTTTGTTTTTGAATTTGTTGGTGTTTTTCAATGTTGAGGTTGTAGTTGAATTTGTTGGTGATTTTCAATATTGGGGTTATTGTTGAATTTGTTGGTGTCTTTCAATGTTGATGTTGTTGAATTTTTTGGTGTTTTCAATATTGAGTTTGTTGATGAATTTGTTGGTGTTATCACCGTTTATTTTGTTGAACTTTTTGGTACTTTTAATAGTTGAGTTTGTTGTTGAAATTGTTTGGATTTCCAATATTGAGGTTGTTATTGAAATTGTTGGTGATTTTCAATGTTGAGGTTGTTGTTAAACTTGTTGGTTTTATCAATGTTATTTTTCGAACTTTTTAGTATTTTTCAAAGTTGAAGTTGTTGTTGAATTTGTTGGTATTTTTCTATGTTGAGTTTGTTGTTGAATTTGTTGATGTTTTTCAATGTTGAGGTTGTTGTTGAATTTGTTGGTGTTATCAATGTTATTTTTTGAACTGTTTTGTATTTTTCAATGTTGTAGTTGTTTTTGAATTTGTTGGTATTTTTCAAAGTTGCGATTGTTGTTCAAATTTTTGGTGCTTTTCATTTTTGAGGTTGTTGTTGGATTTGTGGATGTTTTTCAATGTTGATGTTGTTGTTGAATTTGTTGGTCTATTTCAATGTTGATGTTGTTGTTGAATTTGTTGGTGTTTTTCATTGTTGATGATGTTGTTGAATCTGTTGGTTTTATCAATTTTTTTGTTGAACTTGTTTGTGTTTTGAAACGTTGAGGATGTTGTTGAATCTGTTGGTGTTTTTGAAAGTTGTGGTCGTTGAATTGGTTGGTTTGTTATCAATATTGCTGTTGCTGTTGAATTTGTAGGGATTTAAATAGGTTTTTTTGATCTTTTTTGTGTTTTTCAAAGTTGAGGTTTTCGCTGAATTTATTGATGTTATCAATGTTTATTTTGTTGAACTTTTTTGTACTTTTAAACGTTGAGGTAGATTTTGAATGTTTTGGTGTTTTTCATTGCTGAGGTTGTTGTTGAGTTTGTTGGCGGTTTTCAATGTTGAGGTTGTTGTTGAATTTGTTGGTGTTTTTCATTGTTGATGATGTTGTTGAATCTGTTGGTTTTATCAATTTTTTTGTTGAACTTGTTTGTGTTTTGAAACGTTGAGGATGTTGTTGAATCTGTTGGTGTTTTTGAAAGTTGTGGTCGTTGAATTGGTTGGTTTGTTATCAATATTGCTGTTGCTGTTGAATTTGTAGGGATTTAAATAGGTTTTTTTGATCTTTTTTGTGTTTTTCAAAGTTGAGGTTTTCGCTGAATTTATTGATGTTATCAATGTTTATTTTGTTGAACTTTTTTGTACTTTTAAACGTTGAGGTAGATTTTGAATGTTTTGGTGTTTTTCATTGCTGAGGTTGTTGTTGAGTTTGTTGGCGGTTTTCAATGTTGAGGTTGTTGTTGAATTTTTTGGTGCTATTCATTGTTGAGGTTGTTGTAGAATTTGTAGGGGTTGTCAATGGTTTTTTTTGAACTTTTTTGTGTTTTTCAAAGTTGAGCTTGTTGCTGAATTTATTGATGTTATCAATGTTATTTTTTGAACATTTTTTGTATTTTTCAAAGTGGAAGATGTTGTTGAATTTGTTGGTATTTTTCAATGTTGAGGTTGTAGTTGTATTTGTCGGTGATTTTCAATGTTGAAGTTGCTGTTGAATTTGTTGGTGATTTTCAATATTGGGGTTGTTGTTGAATTTGTTGGTGTTATCAATGTTATTTTTTGAACTGTTTTGTATTTTTCAATGTTGAAGTTGTTGTTGAATTTGTTCGTGCTTTTCAATGTTGAGGTTGTAGTTGAATTTGTTGGTGATTTTCAATGTTGACGTTGTCGTTGAATTTGTTGGTGCTTTTCAATGTTGACGTTGTTGTTGAATTTGTTAGTGTTTTTCAACGTTGAGTTTGTTGAATTTGTTGCTGATTTTCAATATGAGTTTGTTGTTCAATTTGTTGGTGTTATTTTTTTTTTTGAATTTTTTTTTTAAAGATGTTTGTTGTTGTATTTGTTGGTGTTTTTCAAAGTTGAGATCGTTGGATTTGTTGGTTATTTTCAATATTAAGCTTATTGTTGAATTTGTTGGTGTCATGAATGGTTTTTTAAAAACTTTTTTCTGTTTTTCAAAGTTGAAGTTGTTGCGAATTTGTTGGTGATATTCAGTGTTGAGGTTGTTGAATTTATTGTTGATTTTCAATATTGAGGATGTTGTTGAACTTGTTGGCGTTTTTCAATGTTGAGGTTGTTGTTGAGATTGTTGGCGTTTTTAAATGTTGAGGTTGTTGTTGAATTTGTTGATGATTTTCAACATTGAGTTTGTTGTTGAATTTGTTGGTGTTATCAATGCTGAGGTTATTGTTGAATTTATTGATGTTTTTCAATGTTGATGTTTATGAATCTGTTGGTGGTTTTCAATATTTAGTTTGTTGTTGAATTTCATGGTGTTATCAATGTTTTTTTTTGTCTTACTTGAACGTATTTTTAAAAGTAGAGGTTGCTGTTGAATTGGTTGGTGGTTTTCAATATTAAGCTTGTTGTTGAATTTGTTGGTTGCATGAATGTTTTTTAAAAAATCTTCTTGGTGTTTTTCAAAGTTGAGGTGGTTGCGAATTTGTTGGTGCTTTTCAAAGTTGAGGTGATTGCGAATTTGTTGCTTATTTTCAATATTCAGGATGTTGTTGAATTTGTTGGCGTTTTTCAATTTTGAGGTTGTTGATGAGTTTGTTGGTGTTTTTCAATTTTGAGGTTGTTGTTGAATTTGTTGGTGTTTTTCAATGTTGTGGTTGTTGTTGAATTTGTTGTTGTTCTTCATTGTTGAGGTTGTTGTTGAATTTGTTGGTGTTATGAATGTTTTTTGTTCAACTTGTTTGTATTTTTAAAAGTTAAGGTTTTTGCTGAATTTGTTGGTGTTTTTCAATGTTGAAGTTGTTGAATTTGTTGGTGATATTCAAAGTTGTGGTTGTTGCTGAATATATTGGTGTTATCAATGTTTATTTTGTTGAACTTATTTGTACTTTTAAAAGTTGAGGTTGTTGTTGAATTTGTTTTGTGTTTTTCAATGTTGAGGTTGATGTTGAATTTATTGGTATTTTTCAATGTTGATGTTGTTGAATTTCTTGGTGTTAACAATGTTTTTTTTCGTTGAACTTGTATGTATTTTTAAAGTTGAGGTTCTTGTTGAATTTGTTGCTGTTTTTCAAAGTTTAGGTCGCTGAATTTGTAGGTGATTTTCAATATTAATCTTGTTGTTGAATTTGTTTGTTTTCATGAATGCCTTTTTTAAAAACTTTTTTGTGTTTTGCAAAGTTGAGGTTGTTACGAATTTGTTGGTGCTATAAAGTGTTGAGGTTGTTGAATTTGTTGCTGATTTTCAATATTCAGGATGTTGATGAATTTATTTGCGTTTTTCAATATTGAGGTTGTTATTGAATTTTTTGGTGCTGTTCATTGTTGAGGTTGTTGTTGGATTTGTAGGGTTTGTCAATGGTTTTTTTTTAACTTTGTTGTGTTTTTCAAAGTTGAGGTTGTTGCTGAATTTATTGGTGTTATCACTGTTTATTTTGTTGAACTTTTTTGTACTTTTAAACGTTGAGGTTGATTTTGAATGTTTTGGTGCTTTTCATTGTTGAGGTTGTTGTTGAATTTGTTGGTGGTTTTCAATGTTGAGGTTGTTATTGAATTTTTTGGTGATGTTTATTGTTGAGGTTGGTGTTGAATTTGTGGGGTTTGTCAATGGTTTTTTTTTAATTTTGTTGTGTTTTTCAAAGTTGAGGTTGTTGCTGAATTTATTGATGTTATCACTGTATATTTTGTTGAACTTTTTTGTAATTTTAAACGCTGAGGTTGATTTTGAATGTTTTGGTGTTTTTCATTGTTGAGGTTGTTGTTGAATTTGTTGGCGTTTTTCAATGTTGAGGTTGTTGTTGCATTTGTTGGTGTTTTTCAATGGTGAGGTTTTTGTTGAATTTGTTGGTGTTTTCATTGTTGAGGTTGTTGTTAAATTTGATGTTGTTTTTCAATGTTGAGGTTGTTGCTGAATTTGATGGTGTTATCCAGGTTCTTTTTTCAACTTTTTTGTACTTTTAAAAGTTGAGGTTGTTGTTGCATTTGTTGGTGATTTTCAATGTTCAGGTTGTTGTTGAATTTGTTTGTGATTTTCAATATTAAGGTTGTTGTTGAATTTGTTGGTGTTATCAATGGCTTTTTTTGAACTTTTTTATGTTGTTCAAAGTTGAGGTTGTTGCTGAAATTATTGGTGTTATCAATTATCTATTTTGTTGAACTTTTTTGAACTTTTAAAAGTTGAAGTTGATTTTGAATTTGTTGGTGTTTTTCATTGTTGAGGTTGTTGTTGAATTTTTTGGTGATTTTAAATGTTGAGGGTGTTGTTGAATTGGACAGTGTCATCAATGTTTATTTTGTTGAACTTGTTTGTATTTTTAAATGTTGTGGTTGTTGTTGAATTTATTGGTGTTATCACTGTTCATTTTGTTGAACTTTTTTGTACTTTTAAATGTTGAGGTTGTTGTTTAATTTGTTGGTGTTTTTCAAAGTTGACGTCGTTGATTATATTGGTGATTTTCAATATTGAGGTTGATGTTGAATTTGTTGTTTTTTTCAATGTTGATGTTGTTGAATTTGTTGGAGTTATCAATATTTTCTGTTGAACTGTTTTGTGTTTTTCAATGTTCAGGTTGTTGAATTTGCTGGTGATTTTCAATATTGAGGTTGTTGATCAATTTGTTGGTGTTATCAACGTTTATTTTGTTGAACTTTTTTGTACTTTTAAAAGTTGATGTTGTTGATGAAATTGTTTGCGTTTTCAATATTGAGGTTGTTGTTGAAATTGTTGGCGTTTTTCAATGATGAGGTTGTAGTTGAATTTGTTCATGTTTTTTAATGTTGAGGTTGTTGTTGAATTTGTTGGTGATTTTAAATATTGGGGTTGTTGTTGAAATTGTTGGTGTTATAAATGTTATTTTTTGAACTGTTTTGTATTTTTCAATGTTCAAGTTGTTGTTGAATTTGTTGGTGCTTTTCAATGTTGAGGTTGTAGTTGAATTTGTTGGTGATTTTCAATATTGGGGTTGTTGTTGAATTTGTTGGTGATTTTAAATATTGGGGTTGTTGTTGAATTTGTTGGTGTTATAAATGTTATTTTTTGAACTGTTTTGTATTTTTCAATGTTCAAGTTGTTGTTGAATTTGTTGGTGCTTTTCAATGTTGAGGTTGTAGTTGAATTTGTTGGTGATTTTCAATATTGGGGTTGTTGTTGAATTTGCTGATGATTTTCAATATTGAGTTTGTTTTTGAATTTGTTGGTGTTTTTCAATGTTGAGGTTGTAGTTGAATTTGTTGGTGATTTTCAATATTGGGGTTATTGTTGAATTTGTTGGTGTCTTTCAATGTTGATGTTGTTGAATTTTTTGGTGTTTTCAATATTGAGTTTGTTGATGAATTTGTTGGTGTTATCACCGTTTATTTTGTTGAACTTTTTGGTACTTTTAATAGTTGAGTTTGTTGTTGAAATTGTTTGGATTTCCAATATTGAGGTTGTTATTGAAATTGTTGGTGATTTTCAATGTTGAGGTTGTTGTTAAACTTGTTGGTTTTATCAATGTTATTTTTCGAACTTTTTAGTATTTTTCAAAGTTGAAGTTGTTGTTGAATTTGTTGGTATTTTTCTATGTTGAGTTTGTTGTTGAATTTGTTGATGTTTTTCAATGTTGAGGTTGTTGTTGAATTTGTTGGTGTTATCAATGTTATTTTTTGAACTGTTTTGTATTTTTCAATGTTGTAGTTGTTTTTGAATTTGTTGGTATTTTTCAAAGTTGCGATTGTTGTTCAAATTTTTGGTGCTTTTCATTTTTGAGGTTGTTGTTGGATTTGTGGATGTTTTTCAATGTTGATGTTGTTGTTGAATTTGTTGGTCTATTTCAATGTTGATGTTGTTGTTGAATTTGTTGGTGTTTTTCATTGTTGATGATGTTGTTGAATCTGTTGGTTTTATCAATTTTTTTGTTGAACTTGTTTGTGTTTTGAAACGTTGAGGATGTTGTTGAATCTGTTGGTGTTTTTGAAAGTTGTGGTCGTTGAATTGGTTGGTTTGTTATCAATATTGCTGTTGCTGTTGAATTTGTAGGGATTTAAATAGGTTTTTTTGATCTTTTTTGTGTTTTTCAAAGTTGAGGTTTTCGCTGAATTTATTGATGTTATCAATGTTTATTTTGTTGAACTTTTTTGTACTTTTAAACGTTGAGGTAGATTTTGAATGTTTTGGTGTTTTTCATTGCTGAGGTTGTTGTTGAGTTTGTTGGCGGTTTTCAATGTTGAGGTTGTTGTTGAATTTGTTGGTGTTTTTCATTGTTGATGATGTTGTTGAATCTGTTGGTTTTATCAATTTTTTTGTTGAACTTGTTTGTGTTTTGAAACGTTGAGGATGTTGTTGAATCTGTTGGTGTTTTTGAAAGTTGTGGTCGTTGAATTGGTTGGTTTGTTATCAATATTGCTGTTGCTGTTGAATTTGTAGGGATTTAAATAGGTTTTTTTGATCTTTTTTGTGTTTTTCAAAGTTGAGGTTTTCGCTGAATTTATTGATGTTATCAATGTTTATTTTGTTGAACTTTTTTGTACTTTTAAACGTTGAGGTAGATTTTGAATGTTTTGGTGTTTTTCATTGCTGAGGTTGTTGTTGAGTTTGTTGGCGGTTTTCAATGTTGAGGTTGTTGTTGAATTTTTTGGTGCTATTCATTGTTGAGGTTGTTGTAGAATTTGTAGGGGTTGTCAATGGTTTTTTTTGAACTTTTTTGTGTTTTTCAAAGTTGAGCTTGTTGCTGAATTTATTGATGTTATCAATGTTATTTTTTGAACATTTTTTGTATTTTTCAAAGTGGAAGATGTTGTTGAATTTGTTGGTATTTTTCAATGTTGAGGTTGTAGTTGTATTTGTCGGTGATTTTCAATGTTGAAGTTGCTGTTGAATTTGTTGGTGATTTTCAATATTGGGGTTGTTGTTGAATTTGTTGGTGTTATCAATGTTATTTTTTGAACTGTTTTGTATTTTTCAATGTTGAAGTTGTTGTTGAATTTGTTCGTGCTTTTCAATGTTGAGGTTGTAGTTGAATTTGTTGGTGATTTTCAATGTTGACGTTGTTGTTGAATTTGTTGGTGCTTTTCAATGTTGACGTTGTTGTTGAATTTGTTAGTGTTTTTCAACGTTGAGTTTGTTGAATTTGTTGCTGATTTTCAATATGAGTTTGTTGTTCAATTTGTTGGTGTTATTTTTTTTTTTGAATTTTTTTTTTAAAGATGTTTGTTGTTGTATTTGTTGGTGTTTTTCAAAGTTGAGATCGTTGGATTTGTTGGTTATTTTCAATATTAAGCTTATTGTTGAATTTGTTGGTGTCATGAATGGTTTTTTAAAAACTTTTTTCTGTTTTTCAAAGTTGAAGTTGTTGCGAATTTGTTGGTGATATTCAGTGTTGAGGTTGTTGAATTTATTGTTGATTTTCAATATTGAGGATGTTGTTGAACTTGTTGGCGTTTTTCAATGTTGAGGTTGTTGTTGAGATTGTTGGCGTTTTTAAATGTTGAGGTTGTTGTTGAATTTGTTGGTGATTTTCAACATTGAGTTTGTTGTTGAATTTGTTGGTGTTATCAATGCTGAGGTTATTGTTGAATTTATTGATGTTTTTCAATGTTAATGTTGTTGAACTTGTTGGTGGTTTTCAATATTGAGTTTGTTGTTGAATTTGTTGGTGTTATCAATGTTTTTTTTGTTGAACTTGTTTGTATCTTAAAATGTTGAGGTTGTTTTTGAATTTATTGATTTTTTCAATGTTGATGTTGTTGAATTTGTTGGTGATTTTCAATATTGAGTTTGTTGTTCAATTAGGTATTGTTATCAATGTTTATTTTATGAAGTTGTTTCTATTTTTAAAAGTTGTTTGTTGTTGAATTTGTTGGTGTTTTTCAATGTTTAGGTCGTTGAATTTGTTGATGATTTTCAATATTAAGCTTATTCTTGAAATTGTTGGTGCCATGATGGTGTTTTTTAAAGTTATTTGTGCTTTTCAAAGTTGAAGTTGTTGCGAATTTGTAGGTGATATTAAGTGTTGAGGTTGTTGAATTTGTTGGTGATTTTCAATTTTGAGTTTGTTGTTGAATTTGTTGGCGTTATGTATTTTTTTTTTGTTGAACTTGTTTGTATTTCTAAAAGTTGAGGTTGTTTTTGAATTAGTTGGTGTTTTTCAATGTTGAGGATGTTGTTGAATTTATTGGTGTTTTTCAATGTTGATGTTGATGAATTTGTTGGCGGTTTTCAATGTTGAGGTTGTTGTTGAATTTGTTGGTGTTTTTCATTGTTGATGATGTTGTTGAATCTGTTGGTTTTATCAATTTTTTTGTTGAACTTGTTTGTGTTTTGAAACGTTGAGGATGTTGTTGAATCTGTTGGTGTTTTTGAAAGTTGTGGTCGTTGAATTGGTTGGTTTGTTATCAATATTGCTGTTGCTGTTGAATTTGTAGGGATTTAAATAGGTTTTTTTGATCTTTTTTGTGTTTTTCAAAGTTGAGGTTTTCGCTGAATTTATTGATGTTATCAATGTTTATTTTGTTGAACTTTTTTGTACTTTTAAACGTTGAGGTAGATTTTGAATGTTTTGGTGTTTTTCATTGCTGAGGTTGTTGTTGAGTTTGTTGGCGGTTTTCAATGTTGAGGTTGTTGTTGAATTTTTTGGTGCTATTCATTGTTGAGGTTGTTGTAGAATTTGTAGGGGTTGTCAATGGTTTTTTTTGAACTTTTTTGTGTTTTTCAAAGTTGAGCTTGTTGCTGAATTTATTGATGTTATCAATGTTATTTTTTGAACATTTTTTGTATTTTTCAAAGTGGAAGATGTTGTTGAATTTGTTGGTATTTTTCAATGTTGAGGTTGTAGTTGTATTTGTCGGTGATTTTCAATGTTGAAGTTGCTGTTGAATTTGTTGGTGATTTTCAATATTGGGGTTGTTGTTGAATTTGTTGGTGTTATCAATGTTATTTTTTGAACTGTTTTGTATTTTTCAATGTTGAAGTTGTTGTTGAATTTGTTCGTGCTTTTCAATGTTGAGGTTGTAGTTGAATTTGTTGGTGATTTTCAATGTTGACGTTGTTGTTGAATTTGTTGGTGCTTTTCAATGTTGACGTTGTTGTTGAATTTGTTAGTGTTTTTCAACGTTGAGTTTGTTGAATTTGTTGCTGATTTTCAATATGAGTTTGTTGTTCAATTTGTTGGTGTTATTTTTTTTTTTGAATTTTTTTTTTAAAGATGTTTGTTGTTGTATTTGTTGGTGTTTTTCAAAGTTGAGATCGTTGGATTTGTTGGTTATTTTCAATATTAAGCTTATTGTTGAATTTGTTGGTGTCATGAATGGTTTTTTAAAAACTTTTTTCTGTTTTTCAAAGTTGAAGTTGTTGCGAATTTGTTGGTGATATTCAGTGTTGAGGTTGTTGAATTTATTGTTGATTTTCAATATTGAGGATGTTGTTGAACTTGTTGGCGTTTTTCAATGTTGAGGTTGTTGTTGAGATTGTTGGCGTTTTTAAATGTTGAGGTTGTTGTTGAATTTGTTGGTGATTTTCAACATTGAGTTTGTTGTTGAATTTGTTGGTGTTATCAATGCTGAGGTTATTGTTGAATTTATTGATGTTTTTCAATGTTAATGTTGTTGAACTTGTTGGTGGTTTTCAATATTGAGTTTGTTGTTGAATTTGTTGGTGTTATCAATGTTTTTTTTGTTGAACTTGTTTGTATCTTAAAATGTTGAGGTTGTTTTTGAATTTATTGATTTTTTCAATGTTGATGTTGTTGAATTTGTTGGTGATTTTCAATATTGAGTTTGTTGTTCAATTAGGTATTGTTATCAATGTTTATTTTATGAAGTTGTTTCTATTTTTAAAAGTTGTTTGTTGTTGAATTTGTTGGTGTTTTTCAATGTTTAGGTCGTTGAATTTGTTGATGATTTTCAATATTAAGCTTATTCTTGAAATTGTTGGTGCCATGATGGTGTTTTTTAAAGTTATTTGTGCTTTTCAAAGTTGAAGTTGTTGCGAATTTGTAGGTGATATTAAGTGTTGAGGTTGTTGAATTTGTTGGTGATTTTCAATTTTGAGTTTGTTGTTGAATTTGTTGGCGTTATGTATTTTTTTTTTGTTGAACTTGTTTGTATTTCTAAAAGTTGAGGTTGTTTTTGAATTAGTTGGTGTTTTTCAATGTTGAGGATGTTGTTGAATTTATTGGTGTTTTTCAATGTTGATGTTGATGAATTTGTTGGTGGTTTTCAACATTGAGTTTGTTGTTGAATTTCTTGGTGTTATCAATGTTTTTTTTTGTTTTACTTGTACGTATTTTTAAACGTAGAGGTTGCTGTTGAATTGGTTGGTGGTTTTCAATATTAAGCTTGTTGTTGAATTTGTTGGTTGAAAGATTTGTTTTTTAAAAATCTTTTTGGTGTTTTTCAAAGTTGAGGTGGTTGCAAATTTGTTGGTGCTATTCAGTGTTGAGGTTGTTGAATGTGTTGCTTATTTTCAATATTCAGGATGTTGTTGAATTTGTTGGCGTTTTTCAATTTTGAGGTTGTTGATGAGTTTGTTGGTGTTTTTCAATGTTGAGGTTGTTGTTGAATTTGTTGGTGTTTTTCAATGTTGAGGTTGTTGTTGAATTTGTTGTTGTTTTTCATTGTTGAGGTGGTTGTTGAATTTGTTGGTGTTATGAATATTTTTTTGTTCAACTTGTTCGTATTTTTAAAAGTTAAGGTTTTTGCTGAATTTGTTGGTGTTTTTCAATGTTGAAGTTGTTGAATTTGTTGGTGATATTCAAAGTTGTGGTTGTTGCTGAATATATTGGTGTTATCAATGTTTATTTTGTTAAACATTTTTGAACTTTTAAATGTTGAGGTTGTTGTTTAATTTGTTGGTGTTTTTCTACGTTGAGGCCATTGAATTTGTTGATGATTTTAAATATTGAGGTTGTTGTTGAATTTGTTGGTGTTTTTCAACGTTGGTGTTGTTGAATTTGTTCGTGTTATCAATGGTTTATTTTGAACAGTTTTTTGTTTTTCAATGTTGAGGCTGTTGAATTTGCTGGTGAATTTCAATATTGAGGTTGTTGATGAATTTGTTGGAGTTATCAACGTTTATTTTGTTGAACTTTTTTGTACTTTTAAAAGTTGAGGTTGTTGTTGAAATTGTTTGGATTTTCAATATTGAGGTTGTTGTTGCAATTGTTGGCTTTTTTCAATGTTTTTGAACTTGTTGGTGTTATCAATGTTATTTTTTGAACTTTTTTGTATTTTTCAAAGTGGAAGTTGTTGTTGAATGTGTTGTTGTTTTTCCATGTCGAGGTTGCAGTTGAATTCGTTGGTGCTTTTCAATGTAGAGGTTGTTGTTGAATTTGTTGGTGATTTTCAATATTAAGGTTGTTGAATTTGTTGGTGATTTTCAATATTGAGGTTGTTGTTGAATTTGTTGGTGTTTTTCAATGTTGAGGTTGTTGTTGAATTTGTATGCAATTTTCAATATTGAGGTTGTTGTTGAATTTGTTGGTGTTATCAATGTTATTTTTTGAACTGTTTTGTATTTTTCAATGCTGAGGTTGTTGTTGAATGTGTTGGTGTTATCAATGATTTTATTGTTCAACTTGTTTGTATTTTTTAAAGTTGAAGTTTTTATTGAATTTGTTCGTGCTTTTCAATGTTGAGGTTGTAGTTGAATTTGTTGGTGATTTTCAATGTTGACGTTGTTGTTGAATTTGTTGGTGCTTTTCAAAGTGGAAGTTGTTGTTGAATTTGTTGTTGTTTTTCCATGTCGAGGTTGCAGTTGAATTCGTTGGTGCTTTTCAATGTAGAGGTTGTTGTTGAATTTGTTGGTGATTTTCAATATTAAGGTTGTTGAATTTGTTGGTGATTTTCAATATTGAGGTTGTTGTTGAATTTGTTGGTGATTTTCAATATTGAGTTTGTTGTTCAATTTGTTGGTGTTATTTTTTTTTGAATTTTTTTTTTAAAGTTGTTTGTTGTTGTATTTGTTGGTGTTTTTCAAAGTTTAGATCGTTGGATTTGATGGTTATTTTCAATATTAAGCTTATTGTTGAATTTGTTGGTGTCATGAATGGTTTTTTAAAAACTTTTTTCTGTTTTTCAAAGTTGAAGTTGTTGCGAATTTGTTGGTGATATTCAATGTTGAGGTTGTTGAATTTGTTGGTGATTTTCAATATTGAGGATGTTGTTCAATTTGATGGCGTTTTTCAATGTTGAGGTTGTTGTTGAGATTGTGGGTGTTTTTAAATGTTGAGGTTGTTGTTGAATTTGTTGGTGATTTTCAACATTGAGTTTGTTGTTGAATTTGTTGGTGTTATCAATGTTGAGGTTGTTGTTGAATTTATTGATGTTTTTCAATGTTAATGTTGTTGAATTTGTTGGTGGTTTTCTATATTGAGTTTGTTGTTGAATTTGTTGGTGTAATCAATGTTATTTTTTTGAACTTGGTGTATTTTAAAATGTTGAGGTTGTTGTTGAATTGATTGGTGTTTTTCAATGTTGATGTTGATGAATTTGATGGTGGTTTTCAATATTGAGTTTGTTGTTGAATTTCTTGGTGTTATCAATGTTTTTTTTTGTTTTGCTTGTACGTATTTTTAAAAGTAGTGGTTGCTGTTGAATTGGTTGGTGGTTTTCAATATTAAGCTTGTTGTTGAATTTGTTGGTTGCATGAATGGTTTTTTAAAAATCTTTTTGGTGTTTTTCAAAGTTGAGGTGGTTGCGAATGTGTTGGTGCTATTCAGTGTTGAGGTTGTTGAATGTGTTGCTTATTTTCAATATTCAGGATGTTGTTGAATTTGTTGGCGTTTTTCAATTTTGAGGTTGTTGATGAGTTTGTTGGTGTTTTTCAATGTTGAGGTTGTTGTTGAATTTGTTGTTGATTTTCAATATTGAGGATGTTGTTGAATTTGTTGGCGTTTTTCAATGTTGAGGTTGTTGTTGAGATTGTTGGTGTTTTTTAATGTTGTGGTTGTTGTTGAATTTGTTGGTGATTTTCAACATTGAGTTTGTTGTTGAATTTGTTGGTGTTATCAATTTTGAGGTTGTTGTTGAATTTATTGCTGTTTTTCAATGTTAATGTTGTTGAATTTGTTGGTGGTTTTCAATATTGAGTTTGTTGTTCAATTAGTGCTATCAATGTTTATTTTATGAAGTTCTTTGTATTTTTAAAAGTTGTTTGTTGTTGAATTTGTTGGTATTTTTCAAAGTTTAGGTGCTTGAATTTGTTGATGATTTTCAATATTAAGCTTATTCTTGAATTTGTTGGTGTCATGATGGTGTTTTTTTTTAACTTTTTTGTGCTTTTCAAAGTTGAAGTTGTCGCGAATTTGTTGGTGATATTAAGTGTTGAGGTTGTTGAATTTGTTGGTGATTTTCAATATTGAGTTTGTTGTTGAATTTGTGGGTGTTATCAATGTTTTTTTTTGTTGAACTTGTTTGTATTTCTAAAAGTTGAGGTTGTTTTTTGAATTTGTTGGTGTTTTTCAATGTTGATGCTTATGAATCTGTTGGTGGTTTTCAATATTTAGTTTGTTGTTGAATTTCTTGGTGTTATCAATGTTTTTTTTTGTCTTACTTGAACGTATTTTTAAAAGTAGAGGTTGCTGTTGAATTGGTTGGTGGTTTTCAATATTAAGCTTGTTGTTGAATTTGTTGGTTGCATGAATGTTTTTTAAAAATCTTTTTGATGTTTTTCAAAGTTGAGGTGGTTGCGAATTTGTTGGTGCTTTTCAATGTTGAGGTTGTTGAATGTGTTGCTTATTTTCAATATTCAGGATGTTGTTGAATTTGTTTACGTTTTTCAATTTTGAGGTTCTTGATGAGTTTGTTGGTGTTTTTCAATGTTGAGGCTGTTGTTGAATTTGTTGGTGTTTTTCAATGTTGAGGTTGTTGTTGAATTTGTTGTTGTTTTTCATTGTTGAGGTGGTTGTTGAATTTGTTGGTGTTATGAATGTTTTTTGTTCAACTTGTTTGTATTTTTAAAAGTTAAGGTTTTTGCTGAATTTGTTGGTGTTTTTCAATGTTGAAATTGTTGAATTTGTTGCTGATATTCAAAGTTGTGGTTGTTGCTGAATATATTGGTGTTATCAATGTTTATTTTGTTGAACTTATTTGTAGTTTTAAAAGTTGAGGTTGTTGTTGAATTTGTTTTGTGTTTTTCAATGTTGAGGTTGATGTTGAATTTGTTGTTGTTTTTCAATCTTGATGTTGTTGAATTTGTTGGTGATTTTCAATATTGAGTTTGCTGTTGAATTTCTTGGTGTTAACAATGTTTTTTTTCGTTGAACTTGTATGTATTATTAAAAGTTGAGGTTCTTGTTGAATTTGTTGCTGTTTTTCAAAGTTTAAGTCGCTGAATTTGTTGGTGATTTTCCATTTTAATCTTGTTGTTGAATTTGTTTGTTTTCATGAATGCCTTTTTTAAAAACTTTTTTGTGTTTTGCAAAGTTGAGGTTGTTACGAATTTGATGGTGCTATAAAGTGTTGAGGTTGTTGAATTTGTTTCTGATTTTCAATATTCAGGATGTTGATGAATTTATTGGCGTTTTTCAATGTTGAGGTTGTTGTTAAATTTGTTGTTGTTTTTCATTGTTGAGGTTGTTGTTGAATTTGTTGGTGTTATGAATGTGTTTTGTTCAACTTGTTTGAATGTTTATAAGTTAAGGTTGTTGTTGAATTTGTTGGTGTTTTTCAATGTTGAGGATGTTGAATTTGTTGGTGCTATTCAAAATTGTGGTTGTTGCTGAATATATTGGTGTTATCAATGTTTATTTTGTTAAACATTTTTGAACTTTTAAATGTTGAGGTTGTTGTTTAATTTGTTGGTGTTTTTCTACGTTGAGGCCATTGAATTTGTTGATGATTTTAAATATTGAGGTTGTTGTTGAATTTGTTGGTGTTTTTCAACGTTGGTATTGTTGAAATTGTTCGTGTTATCAATGGTTTATTTTGAACAGTTTTTTGTTTTTCAATGTTGAGGTTGTTGAATTTGCTGGTGAATTTCAATATTGAGGTTGTTGATGAATTTGTTGGAGTTATCAACGTTTATTTTGTTGAACTTTTTTGTACTTTTAAAAGTTGAGGTTGTTGTTGAAATTGTTTGGATTTTCAATATTGAGGTTGTTGTTGCAATTGTTGGCGTTTTTCAATGTTGTTGAACTTGTTGGTATTATCAATGTTATTTTTTGAACTTTTTTGTATTTTTCAAAGTGGAAGTTGTTGTTGAATTTGTTGTTGTTTTTCCATGTCGAGGTTGCAGTTGAATTTGTTGGTGCTTTTCAATGTAGAGGTTGTTGTTATATTGTTGGTGATTTTCAATATTGAGGTTGTTGAATTTGTTGGTGATTTTCAATATTGAGGTTGTTGTTGAATTTTTTGGTGTTTTTCAATGTTGAGGTTGTTGTTGAATTTGTATGCAATTTTCAATATTGAGGTTGTTGTTGAATTTGTTGGTGTTATCAATGTTATTTTTTGAACTGTTTTGTATTTTTCAATGCTGAGGTTGTTGTTGAATGTGTTGGTGTTATCAATGATTTTATTGTTCAACTTGTTTGTATTTTTTAAAGTTGAAGTTTTTATTGAATTTGTTCGTGCTTTTCAATGTTGAGGATGTAGTTGAATTTGTTGGTGATTTTCAATGTTGACGTTGTAGTTGAATTTGTTGGTGATTTTCAATGTTGACGTTGTTGTTGAATTTGTTGGTGCTTTTCAATGTTGACGTTGTTGTTGAATTTGTTGGTGTTTTTCAATGTAGAGGTTGTTGTTGAATTTTTTAGTGTTTTTCAACGTTGAGGTTGTTGAATTTGTTGGTGATTTTCAATATTGAGTTTGTTGTTCAATTTTTGGTGTTATTTTTTTTTTGAATTTTTTTTTTAAAGTTGTTTGTTGTTGTATTTGTTGGTGTTTTTCAAAGTTTAGATCGTTGGATTTGTTGGTTATTTTCAATATTAAGCTTATTGTTGAATTTGTTGGTGTCATGAATGGTTTTTTAAAAACTTTTTTCTGTTTTTCAAAGTTGAAGTTGTTGCGAATTTGTTGGTGATATTCAATGTTGAGGTTGTTGAATTTGTTGGTGATTTTCAATATTGAGGATGTTGTTCATTTTGATGGCGTTTTTCAATGTTGAGGTTGTTGTTGAGATTGTGGGTGTTTTTAAATGTTGAGGTTGTTGTTGAATTTGTTGATGATTTTCAACATTGAGTATGTTGTTGAATTTGTTGGTGTTTTCAATGTTGAGGTTGCTGTTGAATTTATTGATGTTTTTCAATGTTAATGTTGTTGAATTTGTTGGTGGTTTTCTATATTGAGTTTGTTGTTGAATTTGTTGGTGTAATCAATGTTATTTTTTTGAACTTGGTGTATTTTAAAATGTTGAGGTTGTTGTTGAATTGATTGGTGTTTTTCAATGTTGATGTTGATGAATTTGATGGTGGTTTTCAATATTGAGTTTGTTGTTGAATTTCTTGGTGTTATCAATGTTTTTTTTTGTTTTGCTTGTACGTATTTTTAAAAGTAGTGGTTGCTGTTGAATTGGTTGGTGGTTTTCAATATTAAGCTTGTTGTTGAATTTGTTGGTTGCATGAATGGTTTTTTAAAAATCTTTTTGGTGTTTTTCAAAGTTGAGGTGGTTGCGAATGTGTTGGTGCTATTCAGTGTTGAGGTTGTTGAATGTGTTGCTTATTTTCAATATTCAGGATGTTGTTGAATTTGTTGGCGTTTTTCAATTTTGAGGTTGTTGATGAGTTTGTTGGTGTTTTTCAATGTTGAGGTTGTTGTTGAATTTGTTGTTGATTTTCAATATTGAGGATGTTGTTGAATTTGTTGGCGTTTTTCAATGTTGAGGTTGTTGTTGAGATTGTTGGTGTTTTTTAATGTTGTGGTTGTTGTTGAATTTGTTGGTGATTTTCAACATTGAGTTTGTTGTTGAATTTGTTGGTGTTATCAATTTTGAGGTTGTTGTTGAATTTATTGCTGTTTTTCAATGTTAATGTTGTTGAATTTGTTGGTGGTTTTCAATATTGAGTTTGTTGTTCAATTAGTTAGTGCTATCAATGTTTATTTTATGAAGTTCTTTGTATTTTTAAAAGTTGTTTGTTGTTGAATTTGTTGGTATTTTTCAAAGTTTAGGTGCTTGAATTTGTTGATGATTTTCAATATTAAGCTTATTCTTGAATTTGTTGGTGTCATGATGGTGTTTTTTTTTAACTTTTTTGTGCTTTTCAAAGTTGAAGTTGTCGCGAATTTGTAGGTGATATTAAGTGTTGAGGTTGTTGAATTTTGTTGGTGATTTTCAACATTGAGTTTGTTGTTGAATTTGTTGGTGTTATCAATGTTTTTTTGTTGAACTTGTTTGTATTTCTTAAAGTTGAGTTCGTTTTTTGAATTTGTTGGTGTTTTTCAATGTTGAGGATGTTGTTGAATTTATTGGTCTTTTTCAGTGTTGATGTTGATGAATTTGTTGGTGGTTTTCAATATTGAGTTTGTTGTTGAATTTCTTGGTGTTATCAATGTTTTTTTTTTGATTTACTTCTACGTATTTTTAAAAGTAGAGGTTGCTGTTGAATTGGTTGGTGGTTTTCAATATTTAGCTTGTTGTTGAATTTGTTGGTTGCATGAATGGTTTTTTAAAAATCTTTTTGGTGTTTTTTCAAAGTTGAGGTGGTTGCGAATTTGTTGGTGCTATTCAGTGTTGAGGCTGTTGAATTTGTTGCTTATCTTCAATATTCAGGATGTTGTTGAATTTGTTGGCGTTTTTCAATTTTGAGGTTGTTGGTGAGTTTGTTGGTGTTTTTCAATGTTGAGGTTGTTGTTGAATTTGTTGTTGTTTTTCATTGTTGAGGTTGTTGTTGAATTTGTTGTTGTTTTTCATTGTTGAGGTTGTTGTTGAATTTGTTGGTGTTATGAATGTTTTTTGTTCAACTTGTTTGTATTTTTAAAAGTTAAGGTTTTTGCTGAATTTGTTGGTGTTTTTCAATGTTGAAATTGTTGAATTTGTTGCTGATATTCAAAGTTGTGGTTGTTGCTGAATATATTAGTGTTATCAATGTTTATTTTGTTGAACTTATTTGTACTTTTAAAAGTTGAGGTTGTTGTTGAATTTGTTTTGTGTTTTTCAATGTTGAGTTTGATGTTGAATTTATTGGTGTTTTTCAATGTTGATGTTGTTGAATTTGTTGGTGATTTTCAATATTGAGTTTGTTGTTGAATTTCTTGATGTTAACAATGTTTTTTTTTCGTTGAACTTGTATGTATTTTTAAAAGTTGAGGTTCTTGTTGAATTTGCTGCTGTTTTTCAAAGTTTAGGTCGCTGAATTTGTTGGTGATTTTCAATTTTAATCTTGTTGTTGAATTTGTTTGTTTTCATGAATGCCTTTTTAAAAAACTTTTTTGTGTTTTGCAAAGTTGAGGTTGTTACGAATTTGTTGGTGCTATAAAGTGTTGAGGTTGTTGAATTTGTTGCTGATTTTCAATATTCAGGATGTTGATGAAGTTATTGGCGTTTTTCAATGCTAAGGCTGTTGTTAAATTTGTTGTTGTTTTTCATTGTTGTGGTTGTTGTTGAATTTGTTGGTGTTATGAATTTATTTTGTTCAACTTGTTTGAATGTTTATAAGTTAAGGTTGTTGTTGAATTTGTTGGTGTTTTCAATGTTGAGGATGTTGAATTTGTTGGTGCTATTCAAAATTGTGGTTGTTGCTGAATATATTGGTGTTATCAATGTTTATTTTGTTAAATATTTTTGAACTTTTAAATGTTGAGGTTGTTGTTTAATTTGTTGGTGTTTTTCTATGTTGAGGCCGTTGAATTTGTTGATGATTTTAAATATTGAGGTTGTTGTTGAATTTGTTGGTGTTTTTCAACGTTGGTGTTGTTGAATTTGTTCGTGTTATCAATGGTTTATTTTGAACAGTTTTTTGTTTTTCAATGTTGAGGTTGTTGAATTTGCTGGTGAATTTCAATATTGAGGTTGTTGATGAATTTGTTGGAGTTATCAACGTTTATTTTGTTGAACTTTTTTGTACTTTTAAAAGTTGAGGTTGTTGTTGAAATTGTTTGGATTTTCAATATTGAGGTTGTTGTTGCAATTGTTGGCGTTTTTCAATGTTGTTGAACTTGTTGGTGTTATCAATGTTATTTTTTGAACTTTTTTGTATTTTTCAAAGTGGAAGTTGTTGTTGAATTTGTTGTTGTTTTTCCATGTCGAGGTTGCAGTTGAATTTGTTGGTGCTTTTCAATGTAGAGGTTGTTGTTGAATTTGTTGGTGATTTTCAATATTGAGGTTGTTGAATTTGTTGGTGATTTTCAATATTGAGGTTGTTGTTGAATTTGTTGGTGTTTTTCAATGTTGAGGTTGTTGTTGAATTTGTTGGTGTTATCAATGTTATTTTTTGAACTGTTTTGTATTTTTCAATGCTGAGGTTGTTGTTGAATGTGTTGGTGTTATCAATGATTTTATTGTTCAACTTGTTTGTAGTTTTTAAAGTTGAAGTTTTTATTGAATTTGTTCGTGCTTTTCAAAGTTGACGTTGTTGTTGAATTTGTTGGTGTTTTTCTATGTTGACGTTGTTGTTGAATTTGTTAGTGTTTTTCAACGTTGAGGTTGTTGAATTTGTTGGTAATTTTCAATATTGAGTTTGTTGTTCAATTTGTTGGTGTTATTTTTTTTTTGAATTTTTTTTAAAAGTTGTTTGTTGTTGTATTTGTTGGTGTTTTTCAAGGTTTAGATCGTTGGATTTGTTGGTTATTTTCAATATTAAGCTTATTGTTGAATTTGTTGGTGTCATGAATGGCTTTTTAAAAACTTTTTTCTGTTTTTCAAAGTTGAAGCTGTTGCGAATTTGTTGGTGATATTCAGTGTTGAGGTTGTTGAATTTGTTGTTGATTTTCAATATTGAGGATGTTGTTGAATTTGATGGCGTTTTTCAATGTTGAGGTTGTTGTTGAGATTGTGGGTGTTTTTAAATGTTGAGGTTGTTGTTGAATTTGTTGGTGATTTTCAACATTGAGTTTGTTGTTGAATTTGTTGGTGTTATCAATGTTGAGGTTGTTGTTGAATTTATTAATGTTTTTCAATGTTAATGTTGTTGAATTTGTTGGTGGTTTTCTATATTGAGTTTGTTGTTGAATTTGTTGGTGTTATCAATGTTTTTTTGTTGAACTTGGTGTATTTTTAAATGTTGAGGTTGTTGTTGAATTTATTGATGTTTTTCAATGTTGATGTTGTTGAATTTGTTGGTGATTTTCAATATTGAGTTTGTTGTTCAATTAGTTAGTGTTATCAATGTTTATTTTATGAAGTTGTTTGTATTTTTAAAAGTTGTTTGTTGTTGAATTTGTTGGTGTTTTTCAAAGTTTAGGTCGTTGAATTTGTTGATGATTTTCAATATTAAGCTTATTCTTGAATTTTTTGGTGCCATGATGGTGTTTTTTAAACTTTTTTGTGCATTTCAAAGTGGAGTTGTTGCGAATTTGTTGGTGATATTAAGTGTTGAGGTTGTTGAATTTGTTGGTGACGTTCAATATTGAGTTTGTTGTTGAATTTGTTCATGTTATCAATGTTTTTTTTGTTGAACTTGTTTGTATTTCTAAAAGTTGAGGTTGTTTTTGAATTTGTTGGTGTTTTTCAATGTTGAGGATGTTGTTGTATTTATTGGTGTTTTTCAATGTTGATGTTCATGAATTTGATGGTGGTTTTCATTATTGAGTTTGTTGTTGAATTTCTTGGTGTTATCAATGTTTTTTTTTGTTTTGCTTGTACGAATTTTTAAAAGTAGTGGTTGCTGTTGAATTGGTTGGTGGTTTTCAATATTAAGCTTGTTGTTGAATTTGTTGGTTGCATGAATGGTTTTTTAAAAATCTTTTTGGTGTTTTTCAAAGTTGAGGTGGTTGCGAATGTGTTGGTGCTATTCAGTGTTGAGGTTGTTGAATGTGTTGCTTTTTTTCAAATTCAGGATGTTGTTGAATTTGTTGGCATTTTTCAATTTTGAGGTTGTTGATGAGTTTGTTGGTGTTTTTAAATGTTGTGGTTGTTGTTGAATTTGATGTTGATTTTCAATATTGAGGATGTTGTTGAATTTGTTGGCGTTTTTCAATGTTGAGGTTGTTGTTGAGATTGTTGGTGTTTTTAAATGTTGTGGTTGTTGTTGAATTTGATGTTGATTTTCAACATTGAGTTTGTTGTTGAATTTGTTGGTGTTATCAATTTTGAGGTTGTTGTTGAATTTATTGATGTTTTTCAGTGTTAATGTTGTTGAATTTGTTGGTGGTTTACAATATTGAGTTTGTTGTTGAATTTGTTGTTGTTATCAATGTTTTTTTCGTTGAACTTGTTTGTATTTTTTAATGTTGAGGTTGTTGTTGAATTTATTGATGTTTTTCTATGTTGATGTTGTTGAATTTGTTGGTGATTTTCAATATTGAGTTTGTTGTTCAATTAGTTAGTGTTATCAATGTTTATTTTATGAAGTTCTTTGTATTTTTAAAAGTTGATTGTTGTTGAATTTGTTGGTGTTTTTCAAAGTAAAGGTCGTTGAATTTGTTGATGATTTTCAATATTAAGCTTATTCTTGAATTTGTTTATGTCATGATGGTGTTTTTTTAACTTTTTTGTGCTTTTCAAAGTTGAAGTTGTTGCGAATTTGTTGGTGATATTAAGTGTTGAGGTTGTTGAATTTGTTGGTGATTTTCAATATTGAGTTTGTTGTTGAATTTGTGGGTGTTATCAATGTTTTTTTTTGTTGAACTTGTTTGTATTTCTAAAAGTTGAGGTTGTTTTTTGAATTTGTTGGTGTTTTTCAATGTTGAGGATGTTGTTGAATTTATTGGTGTTTTTCAGTGTTGATGTTGATGAATTTGTTGGTGGTTTTCAATATTGAGTTTGTTGTTGAATTTCTTGGTGTTGTCAATGTTTTTTTTTGTTTTACTTGTACGTATTTCTAAAATTAGAGGTTGCTGTTGAATTGGTTGGTGGTTTTCAATATTAATCTTGTTGTTGAATTTGTTGGTTGCATGAATGGTTTTTTAAAAATCTTTTTGGTTTTTTTCAAAGTTGAGGCAGTTGCGAATTTGTTGGTGCTATTCAGTGTTGAGGGTGTTGAATGTGTTGCTTATTTTCAATATTCAGGATGTTGTTGAATTTGTTGGCGTTTTTCAATTTTGAGGTTGTTGACGAGTTTGTTGATGTTTTTCAATGTTGAGGTTGTTGTTGAATTTGTTGGTGTTTTTCAATGTTGAGGTTGTTGTTGAATTTGTTGTTGTTTTTCATTGTTGAGGTTGTTGTTGAATTTGTTGGTGTTATGAATGTTTTTTGTTCAACTTGTTTGTATTTTTAAAAGTTAAGGTTTTTGCTGAATTTGTTGGTGTTTTTCAATGTTGAAATTCTTGAATTTGTTGCTGATATTCAAAGTTGTGGTTGTTGCTGAATATATTGGTGTTATCAATGTTTATTTTGTTGAACTTATTTGTAGTTTTAAAAGTTGAGGTTGTTGTTGAATTTGTTTTGTGTTTTTCAATGTTGAGGTTGATGTTGAATTTATTGGTGTTTTTCAATGTTGATGTTGTTGAATTTGTTGGTGATTTTCAATATTGAGTTTGTTGTTGAATTTCTTGGTGTTAACAATGTTTTTTTTCGTTGAACTTGTATGTATTTTTAAAAGTTGAGGTTCTTGTTGAATTTGTTGCTGTTTTTCAAAGTTTAAGTCGCTGAATTTGTTGGTGATTTTCCATTTTAATCTTGTTGTTGAATTTGTTTGTTTTCATGAATGCCTTTTTTAAAAACTTTTTTGTGTTTTGCAAAGTTGAGGTTGTTACGAATTTGTTGGTGCTATAAAGTGTTGAGGTTGTTGAATTTGTTGCTGATTTTCAATATTCAGGATGTTGATGAATTTATTGGCGTTTTTCAATGTTGAGGTTGTTGTTAAATTTGTTGTTGTTTTTCATTGTTGTGGTTGTTGTTGAATTTGTTGGTGTATTGAATGTATTTTGTTCAACTTGTTTGAATGTTTATAAGTTAAGGTTGTTGTTGAATTTGTTGGTGTTTTTCAACGTAGAGGCCGTTGAATTTGTCGACGATTTTAAATATTGAGGTTGTTGTTGAATTTGTTGGTGTTTTTCAACGTTGGTGTTGTTGAATTTGTCTGTGTTATCAATGTTTTCTTTTGAACTTTTGTTTTTCAATGTTGAGGTTGTTTAATTTGCTGGTGATTTTCGATATTGAGGTTGTTGATGAATTTGTTGGCGTTATCAACGTTTATTTTGTTGAACTTTTTTGTACTTTTAAAAGTTGAGCTTGTTGTTGAAATTGTTTGGATTTTCAATATTGAGGTTCATGTTGAAATTGTTGGCTTTTTTCAATGTTGTTGAACTTGTTGGTGTTATCAATGTTATTTTTTGAACTTTTTTGTATTTTTCAAAGTGGAAGTTGTTGTTGAATTTGTTGGTGTTTTTCCATGTCGAGGTTGTCGTTGAATTTGTTGGTGTTTTTCAATGTTGAGGTTGTTGTTAATTTTTTTGGTTTTTTTCATTGTTCAGGTTGTTGATGAATTTGCTGGCGTTTCTCAAAGATGATATTGTTGTTGAATTTGTTGGTGTTATGAATGTTTTTTTTCAACTTTTTTGTGTTTTTCAAAGTTGAGCTTGTTACGAAATTGTCGGTGATATTCAGCGTTAAGGTTGTTGAATTTGTTGGTGACTTTCAATATTGATTTTGTTGTTGAATTTGTTGGCGTTTTTCAATGATGAGGTTGTTCTTGAATTTGTTGGTGTGTTTCAATGTTGAGGTTGTTTGTTGAATTTGTTGGTGTTTTTCAATGATGAGGTTATGGTTGAATTTGTTGGTGTTTTTCATAGTTGAGGTTGTTGTTGAATTTGTTGGTGTTGTCAATGTTTATTTTGCTGAACTTTTTTGTAATTTTAAAAGTTGATGTTGATTTTGAATTTGTTTGTGTTTTTCATTTTTGAGGTTGTTGTTGAATTTGTTGGTGTTATGAATGTTTTTTGTTCAACTTGTTTGTATTTTTAAAAGTTAAGGTTTTTGCTGAATTTGTTGGTGTTTTTCAATGTTGAAATTGTTGAATTTGTTGCTGATATTCAAAGTTGTGGTTGTTGCTGAATATATTGGTGTTATCAATGTTTATTTTGTTGAACTTATTTGTACTTTTAAAAGTTGAGGTTGTTGTTGAATTTATTGGTGTTTTTCAATGTTGATGTTGTTGAATTTGTTGGTGATTTTCAATATTGAGTTTGTTGTTGAATTTCTTGGTGTTAACAATGTTTTTTTTCGTTGAACTTGTATGTATTTTTAAAAGTTGAGGTTCTTGTTGAATTTGTTGCTGTTTTTCAAAGTTTAAGTCGCTGAATTTGTTGGTGATTTTCCATTTTAATCTTGTTGTTGAATTTGTTTGTTTTCATGAATGCCTTTTTTAAAAACTTTTTTGTGTTTTGCAAAGTTGAGGTTGTTACGAATTTGTTGGTGCTATAAAGTGTTGAGGTTGTTGAATTTGTTGCTGATTTTCAATATTCAGGATGTTGATGAATTTATTGGCGTTTTTCAATGTTGAGGTTGTTGTTAAATTTGTTGTTGTTTTTCATTGTTGTGGTTGTTGTTGAATTTGTTGGTGTATTGAATGTATTTTGTTCAACTTGTTTGAATGTTTATAAGTTAAGGTTGTTGTTGAATTTGTTGGTGTTTTTCAATGTTGAGGATGTTGAATTTGTTGGTGAAATTCAAAATTGTGGTTGTTGCTGAATATATTGGTGTTATCAATGTTTATTTTGTTAAATATTTTTGAACTTTTAAATGTTGAGGTTGTTGTTTAATTTGTTGGTGTTTTTCAACGTTGAGGCCGTTGAATTTGTCGACGATTTTAAATATTGAGGTTGTTGTTGAATTTGTTGGTGTTTTTCAACGTTGGTGTTGTTGAATTTGTCCGTGTTATCAATGTTTTCTTTTGACCTGTTTTTTGTTTTTCAATGTTGAGGTTGTTTAATTTGCTGGTGATTTTCAATATTGAGGTTGTTGATGAATTTGTTGGCGTTATCAACGTTTATTTTGTTGAACTTTTTTGTACTTTTAAAAGTTGAGCTTGTTGTTGAAATTGTTTGGATTTTCAATATTGAGGTTCATGTTGAAATTGTTGGCGTTTTTCAATGTTGTTGAACTTGTTGGTGTTATCAATGTTATTTTTTGAACTTTTTTGTATTTTTCAAAGTGGAAGTTGTTGTTGAATTTGTTGGTGTTTTTCCATGTCGAGGTTGTCGTTGAATTTGTTGGTGTTTTTCAATGTTGAGGTTGTTGTTAATTTTTTTGGTTTTTTTCATTGTTCAGGTTGTTGATGAATTTGCTGGCGTTTCTCAAAGATGATGTTGTTGTTGAATTTGTTGGTGTTATGAATGTTTTTTTTCAACTTTTTTGTGTTTTTCAAAGTTGAGCTTGTTACGAAATTGTCGGTGATATTCAGCGTTAAGGTTGTTGAATTTGTTGGTGACTTTCAATATTGATTTTGTTGTTGAATTTGTTGGCGTTTTTCAATGATGAGGTTGTTCTTGAATTTGTTGGTGTGTTTCAATGTTGAGGTTGTTTGTTGAATTTGTTGGTGTTTTTCAATGATGAGGTTATGGTTGAATTTGTTGGTGTTTTTCATAGTTGAGGTTGTTGTTGAATTTGTTGGTGTTGTCAATGTTTACTTTGCTGAACTTTTTTGTAATTTTAAAAGTTGATGTTGATTTTGAATTTGTTTGTGTTTTTCATTTTTGAGGTTGTTGTTGAATTTGTTGGTGTTATGAATGTTTTTTGTTCAACTTGTTTGTATTTTTAAAAGTTAAGGTTTTTGCTGAATTTGTTGGTGTTTTTCAATGTTGAAATTGTTGAATTTGTTGCTGATATTCAAAGTTGTGGTTGTTGCTGAATATATTGGTGTTATCAATGTTTATTTTGTTGAACTTATTTGTACTTTTAAAAGTTGAGGTTGTTGTTGAATTTATTGGTGTTTTTCAATGTTGATGTTGTTGAATTTGTTGGTGATTTTCAATATTGAGTTTGTTGTTGAATTTCTTGGTGTTAACAATGTTTTTTTTCGTTGAACTTGTATGTATTTTTAAAAGTTGAGGTTCTTGTTGAATTTGTTGCTGTTTTTCAAAGTTTAAGTCGCTGAATTTGTTGGTGATTTTCCATTTTAATCTTGTTGTTGAATTTGTTTGTTTTCATGAATGCCTTTTTTAAAAACTTTTTTGTGTTTTGCAAAGTTGAGGTTGTTACGAATTTGTTGGTGCTATAAAGTGTTGAGGTTGTTGAATTTGTTGCTGATTTTCAATATTCAGGATGTTGATGAATTTATTGGCGTTTTTCAATGTTGAGGTTGTTGTTAAATTTGTTGTTGTTTTTCATTGTTGTGGTTGTTGTTGAATTTGTTGGTGTATTGAATGTATTTTGTTCAACTTGTTTGAATGTTTATAAGTTAAGGTTGTTGTTGAATTTGTTGGTGTTTTTCAATGTTGAGGATGTTGAATTTGTTGGTGAAATTCAAAATTGTGGTTGTTGCTGAATATATTGGTGTTATCAATGTTTATTTTGTTAAATATTTTTGAACTTTTAAATGTTGAGGTTGTTGTTTAATTTGTTGGTGTTTTTCAACGTTGAGGCCGTTGAATTTGTCGACGATTTTAAATATTGAGGTTGTTGTTGAATTTGTTGGTGTTTTTCAACGTTGGTGTTGTTGAATTTGTCCGTGTTATCAATGTTTTCTTTTGACCTGTTTTTTGTTTTTCAATGTTGAGGTTGTTTAATTTGCTGGTGATTTTCAATATTGAGGTTGTTGATGAATTTGTTGGCGTTATCAACGTTTATTTTGTTGAACTTTTTTGTACTTTTAAAAGTTGAGCTTGTTGTTGAAATTGTTTGGATTTTCAATATTGAGGTTCATGTTGAAATTGTTGGCGTTTTTCAATGTTGTTGAACTTGTTGGTGTTATCAATGTTATTTTTTGAACTTTTTTGTATTTTTCAAAGTGGAAGTTGTTGTTGAATTTGTTGGTGTTTTTCCATGTCGAGGTTGTCGTTGAATTTGTTGGTGTTTTTCAATGTTGAGGTTGTTGTTAATTTTTTTGGTTTTTTTCATTGTTCAGGTTGTTGATGAATTTGCTGGCGTTTCTCAAAGATGATGTTGTTGTTGAATTTGTTGGTGTTATGAATGTTTTTTTTCAACTTTTTTGTGTTTTTCAAAGTTGAGCTTGTTACGAAATTGTCGGTGATATTCAGCGTTAAGGTTGTTGAATTTGTTGGTGACTTTCAATATTGATTTTGTTGTTGAATTTGTTGGCGTTTTTCAATGATGAGGTTGTTCTTGAATTTGTTGGTGTGTTTCAATGTTGAGGTTGTTTGTTGAATTTGTTGGTGTTTTTCAATGATGAGGTTATGGTTGAATTTGTTGGTGTTTTTCATAGTTGAGGTTGTTGTTGAATTTGTTGGTGTTGTCAATGTTTACTTTGCTGAACTTTTTTGTAATTTTAAAAGTTGATGTTGATTTTGAATTTGTTTGTGTTTTTCATTTTTGAGGTTGTTGTTGAATTTGTTGGTGTTATGAATGTTTTTTGTTCAACTTGTTTGTATTTTTAAAAGTTAAGGTTTTTGCTGAATTTGTTGGTGTTTTTCAATGTTGAAATTGTTGAATTTGTTGCTGATATTCAAAGTTGTGGTTGTTGCTGAATATATTGGTGTTATCAATGTTTATTTTGTTGAACTTATTTGTACTTTTAAAAGTTGAGGTTGTTGTTGAATTTATTGGTGTTTTTCAATGTTGATGTTGTTGAATTTGTTGGTGATTTTCAATATTGAGTTTGTTGTTGAATTTCTTGGTGTTAACAATGTTTTTTTTCGTTGAACTTGTATGTATTTTTAAAAGTTGAGGTTCTTGTTGAATTTGTTGCTGTTTTTCAAAGTTTAAGTCGCTGAATTTGTTGGTGATTTTCCATTTTAATCTTGTTGTTGAATTTGTTTGTTTTCATGAATGCCTTTTTTAAAAACTTTTTTGTGTTTTGCAAAGTTGAGGTTGTTACGAATTTGTTGGTGCTATAAAGTGTTGAGGTTGTTGAATTTGTTGCTGATTTTCAATATTCAGGATGTTGATGAATTTATTGGCGTTTTTCAATGTTGAGGTTGTTGTTAAATTTGTTGTTGTTTTTCATTGTTGTGGTTGTTGTTGAATTTGTTGGTGTATTGAATGTATTTTGTTCAACTTGTTTGAATGTTTATAAGTTAAGGTTGTTGTTGAATTTGTTGGTGTTTTTCAATGTTGAGGATGTTGAATTTGTTGGTGAAATTCAAAATTGTGGTTGTTGCTGAATATATTGGTGTTATCAATGTTTATTTTGTTAAATATTTTTGAACTTTTAAATGTTGAGGTTGTTGTTTAATTTGTTGGTGTTTTTCAACGTTGAGGCCGTTGAATTTGTCGACGATTTTAAATATTGAGGTTGTTGTTGAATTTGTTGGTGTTTTTCAACGTTGGTGTTGTTGAATTTGTCCGTGTTATCAATGTTTTCTTTTGACCTGTTTTTTGTTTTTCAATGTTGAGGTTGTTTAATTTGCTGGTGATTTTCAATATTGAGGTTGTTGATGAATTTGTTGGCGTTATCAACGTTTATTTTGTTGAACTTTTTTGTACTTTTAAAAGTTGAGCTTGTTGTTGAAATTGTTTGGATTTTCAATATTGAGGTTCATGTTGAAATTGTTGGCGTTTTTCAATGTTGTTGAACTTGTTGGTGTTATCAATGTTATTTTTTGAACTTTTTTGTATTTTTCAAAGTGGAAGTTGTTGTTGAATTTGTTGGTGTTTTTCCATGTCGAGGTTGTCGTTGAATTTGTTGGTGTTTTTCAATGTTGAGGTTGTTGTTAATTTTTTTGGTTTTTTTCATTGTTCAGGTTGTTGATGAATTTGCTGGCGTTTCTCAAAGATGATGTTGTTGTTGAATTTGTTGGTGTTATGAATGTTTTTTTTCAACTTTTTTGTGTTTTTCAAAGTTGAGCTTGTTACGAAATTGTCGGTGATATTCAGCGTTAAGGTTGTTGAATTTGTTGGTGACTTTCAATATTGATTTTGTTGTTGAATTTGTTGGCGTTTTTCAATGATGAGGTTGTTCTTGAATTTGTTGGTGTGTTTCAATGTTGAGGTTGTTTGTAGAATTTGTTGGTGTTTTTCAATGATGAGGTTATGGTTGAATTTGTTGGTGTTTTTCATAGTTGAGGTTGTTGTTGAATTTGTTGGTGTTGTCAATGTTTACTTTGCTGAACTTTTTTGTAATTTTAAAAGTTGATGTTGATTTTGAATTTGTTTGTGTTTTTCATTTTTGAGGTTGTTGTTGAATTTGTTGGCGTTTTTCAATGTTGAGGTTGTTGTTGAATTTTGAGGTATTTTTCATTGTTGAGCTTGTTGTTGAATTTGTTGGTATTATCAATGTTGTTTTTTGAACTTTTTTGTACTTTTAAAAGTTGAGGTAGTTGTTGCATTTTTTGGTTTTTTTCAATGATGAGGTTGTTGTTGAATTTGTTGGTGTTTTTCAAAGCTGAGGTCGTTGAATTTGTTGGTGATATTCAATATTTAGGTTGTTGTTGAATTTGCTGGTGTTATCAATGGTTTTTTTTAAACGTTTTTGTGTTTTGCAAAGTTAAGGTTGTTGCTTAATTTGTTGGTGATCTTCAGTGTTGAGGTTGTTGAATCTGTTGGTGATATTCAATATTGAGGTTGTTGTTGAATTTGTTGGTGTGTTACAATGTTGTGGTTGTTATTGAATTTGTTGGTATTTTTCAATGTTGCGGTTGTTGTTGAATTTTTTGGTGTTTTTCATTGTTGAGGTTGTTGTTTAATTTGTTGGTGTTCTTCAATGTTGAGGTTGTTGTTGAATTTGTTGCTGATTTTCAATATTGAGGTTGTTGTTAAATTTGTTTGTGATTTTAAATGTTGAGGTTGTTGTTGAATTGGATAGTGTCATCAATGTTTATTTTGTTGAACTTGTTTGTATTTTAAATGTTGAGGTTGTTGTTTAATTTTTGGTGTTTTTCAAAATTGAAGTCGTTGCATTTGTTGGTGATTTTCAATATTGAGGTTGTTGTTGAATTGGTTGGTGTTATCAATGTTTTCTTTTGAACTGTTTTGTGTTTTTCAATGTTGAGGTTGTTGAATTTGCTGGTGATTTTCAATATTGAGGTTGTTATTGAATTTTTTGGTGCTGTTAATTGTTGAGGTTGTTGTTGAATTTGTAGGGTTTGTCAATGGTTTTTTTTAACTTTGTTGTGTTTTTCAAAGTTGAGGTTGTTTCTGCATTTATTGGTGTTATCACTGTTTATTTTGTTGAACATTTTTGTACTTTTAAATGTTGAGGTTGATTTTGAATGTTTTGGTGTTTTTCATTGTTGAGGTTCTCGTTTAATTTGTTGGTGGTTTTCAATGTTGAGGTTGTTATTGAACTTTTTGGTGATGTTTATTGTTGAGGTTGTTCTTGAATTTGTACGGTTTGTCAATGGTTTTTTTTTGAATTTTCTGTGTTTTTCAAAGTTGAGGTTGATGCTGAATTTATTGGTGTTATCACTGTTTATTTTGTTGAACTTTTTTGTAATTTTAAAAGTTGAGGTTGGTTTTGAATTTTTTGGTGTTTTTCATTGTTGAGGTTGTCGTTGAAATTGTTGGCGTTTTTCAATGTTGAGGCTGTTGTTGAATTTTTTGGTGTTTTTCATTGTTGAGGTTGTTGTTGAATTTGTTGGTGTTATCAATGCTCTTTTTTCAACTTTTTTGTACTTTTAAAAGTTGAGGTTGTTTTTGAATTTGTTGTTTTTTTTCAATGTTGACGTTGTTATTGAATTGGATGGTATGTTTCAATGTTGAGTTTGTAGTTGAATTTGTTGGTGTTATCAATGTTTTTTTTGTTGAACTTGTTTGTATTTTTAAAAGTTGAGTTTGTTGTTGAATTTGTTGGTGTTTTTCAATGTTGACGTTGTTGTTGAATTTATTGCTGTTTTTCAGTGTTGATGTTGTTGAATTTGTTGGTGATTTTCAATGTTGAGTTTGATGTTCAATTAGTGTTATCAATGTTATCAATTTTTAAAATTTGTTTGTTGTTGAATTTGTTGGTGTTTTTCAAAGTTTAGGTCTTTGAATTTGTTGGTGATTTTCAATATTAAGCTTATTGTTGAATTTGTTGGTGTCATGATGTTTTTTTTTAAACTTTTTTGTGTTTTTCAAAGTTGAAGTTGTTGCGAATTTGTTGGTGATATTCAGTGTTGAGGTTGTTGAATTTATGGTGATTTTCAATATTGAGTTAGTTGTTGAATTTCTTGGTGTTAACAATGTTTTTTTTCGTTGAACTTGTATGTATTTTTAAAAGTTGAGGTTCTTGTTGAATTTGTTGCTGTTTTTCAAAGTTTAGGTCGCTGAATTTGTTTGTGATTTTCAACATTAATCTTGTTGTTGAATTTGTTGGTGTTTTTCAATGTTGAGGTTGTTGTTGAATTTGTATGCAATTTTCAGTATTGAGGTTGTTGTTGAATTTGTTCGTTTTATCAATGTTATTTTTTGAACTGTTTTGTATTTTTGAATGCTGAGGTTGTTGTTGAATGTGTTGGTGTAATCAATGATTTTTTTGTTCAACTTGTTTGTATTTTTTAAAGTTGAAGTTTTTGTTGAATTTGTTGGTGTTTTGCAAAGGTTCGGGTTTTATTGAATATTTTGGTGTTTTCATTGTTGAGGTTGTTTTTAAATTTGTTGGTGTTTTTCAATGTTGAGGTTATTATTGAATTTGTTGGTGATTTTCAATATTGAGGTTGTAGTTGAATTTGTTGTTTTTGTCAATATTTATTTTGTTGAACCTTTTTGTAGTTTTAAATGTTGAGTTTGTTGTTGAATTTGTTGGTGTTTTTCAATGTTGAGGTTGTTGTTGATTTTTTTGTTTTTTTTCATTGTTCAGGTTGTTGATGAATTTGCTGGCGTTTTTCAATGTTGATGTTGTTGTTGAATTTGTTGGTGTTTTTCAATATTAAGGTTGTTGATGAATCTGTTGGTGTTTTCCAATGTTGAGGTTGTTCAATTTGTTGGTGATTATCAATATTGAGGTTGTTGTTGAATTTGTTGATTTTATCAATGTTCTTTTTTAAACTTTTTCTCTTGTTTTTAAAGTTGAGATTGTTGTTGAATTTGATGGTGTTTTTCAATGTTGAGGTTGTTGTTGAATTTGTTGGTGTTATCAATGTTATTTTTTGAACTTTTTTCAATTTTTCAATGTTGAGGTTGTTGTTGAATTTGTTGGTATTTGTCAATGTTGAGGTTGTTGTTGAATTTGTTGCTGATTTTCAATATTGAGGTTGTTGATGAATTTGTTGGTGTTTTTCAATGTTGAGGTTGTTGTTTAATTTGTTGGTGATATTCAATAATGAGATTGTTGTTGAAGTTGTTGGTGTTATCAATGCTATTTATTGAACTTTTATGTGTTTATCAATATTGAGGTTGTTGTTGAATTTGTTGGTATTTTTCAATGTTGAGGTTGTTGTTGAATTTGTTGTTTTTTTTATTTTTGAGGTTGTTGTTGAATATGTTGCTGTTTTTCAATGTTGAGGTTGTTGTTGAATTTGTTGGTGATTTTCAATATTGTGGTTGTTGTTGAATTTGTTGCTGTTATCAATATTAATTTTTGAACTTTTTTTTATTTTTGAAAGTTGAGCTTATTGTTCAATTTGTTGGTTTTCTTCAATGTTGAGGTTGTTTGTTGAATTTATTGCTGTTTTTCAGTGTTGAGGTTGTTGTTTAATTTGTTTGTTACTTTCAATATACAGGTTGTTGTTGAATTTGTTCGTTTTATCAATGATCTTTTTTGAACTTTTTTCTAGTTTTAAATGTTGAGGTTGTTGTTGAAATTGTTGGTCTTTTTCAATGTTGAGGTTGTTGTTGAATTTGTTGGTATTTTTAAATGTTGAGGTTGTGGTTGAATTTGTTGGTGTTTTTCAATGTTGAGGTTGTCGTTGAATTTGTTGGTCTTTTTCATTGTTGAGGATGTTGTTGAATTTGTTGGTGTTATGAATGTTTTTTGTTCAACTTGTTTGTATTTTTAAAAGTTAAGGTTTTTGTTGAATTTGTTGGTGTTTTTCAATGTTGAAGTTGTTGAATTTGTTGGTGATATTCAAAGTTGTGGTTGTTGCTGAATATATTGCTGTTATCATTGTTTATTTTGTTGAACTTTTTTGTACTTTTAAAAGTTGAGGTTGTTGTTGAATTTGTTTTGTGTTTTTCAATGTTGAGGTTGATGTTGAATTTATTGGTGTTTTTCAAAGTTGATGTTGTTGAATTTGTTGGTGATTTTCACTACTGAGTTTGTTGTTGAATATCTTGGTGTTAACAATGCTTTTTTTCGTTGAACTTGTATGTATTTTTAAAAGTTGAGGTTCTTGTTGAATTTGTTGCTGTTTCTCAAAGTTTAGCTCGCTGAATTTGTTGGTGATTTTCAACATTAATCTTGTTGTTTAATTTGTTTGTTTTCATGAATGGCTTTTTTAAAAACTTTTTTGTGTTTTGCAAAGTTGAGGTTGTTACGAATTTGTTGGTGCTATAAAGTGTTGAGGTTGTTGAATTTCTTGCTGATTTTCAATATTCAGGATGTTGATGAATTTATTGGCGTTTTTCAATGTTGAGGTTGTTGTTAAATTTGTTGTTGTTTTTCATTGTTGAGGTTGTTGTTGAATTTGTTGGTGTTATGAATGTGTTTTGTTCAACTTGTTTGAATGTTTATAAGTTAAGGTTGTTGTTGAATTTGTTGGTGTTTTTCAATGTTGAGGATGTTGAATTTGTTGGTGATATTCAATATTGTGGTTGTTGCTGAATATATTGGTGTTATCAATGTTTATTTTGTTAAACATTTTTGAACTTTTAAATGTTGAGGTTGTTGTTGAATTTGTTGGTGTTTTTCAACGTTGGTGTTGTTGAATTTGTCCGTGTTATCAATGTTTTCTTTTGAACTGTTTTTTGTTTTTCAATGTTGAGGTTGTTGAATTTGCTGGTGATTTTCAATATTGACGTTGTTGATGAATTTGTTGGAGTTATTAACGTTTATTTTGTTGAACTTTTTTGTACTTTTAAATGTTGAGGTTGTTGTTGAAATTGTTTGGATTTTCAATATTGAGGTTGTTGTTGAAATTCTGGGCGTTTTTCAATGTTGAGGTTATTGTTGAACTTGTTGGTGTTATCAATGTTATTTTTTGAACTTTTTTGTATTGTTCAAAGTGGAAGTTGTTGTTGAATTTTTTGGTGTTTCTCAATGTTGAGGTTGCGGTTGAATCTGTTGGTGCTTTTCAATGTAGAGGTTGTTGTTGAATTTGTTGGTGATTTTCAATATTGAGGTTGTTGAATTTGTTGGTGATTTTCAATATTGAGGTTGTTGTTGAATTTGTTGGTGTTTTTCAATGCTGAGGTTGTTGTTGAATGTGTTGGTGTAATCAATGATTTTTTTCTTCAACTTGTTTGTATTTTTTAAAGTTGAAGTTTTTGTTGAATTTGTTGGTGTTTTGCAAAGGTTAGGGTTTTATTGAATATTTTGGTGTTTTCATTGTTGAGGTTGTTTTTAAATTTGTTGGTGTTTTTCAATGTTGAGGTTGTTATTGAATTTGTTGGTGATTTTTAATATTGAGGTTGTAGTTGAATTTGTTGTTTTTGTCAATATTTATTTTGTTGAACCTTTTTGTAGTTTTGAATGTTGAGTTTGTTGTTGAATTTGTTGGTGTTTTTCAATGTTGAGGTTGTTGTTGATTTTTTTGTTTTTTTCATTGTTCAGGTTGTTGATGAATTTGCTGGCGTTTTTCAATGTTGATGTTGTTGTTGAATTTGTTGGTGTTTTTCAATATTAAGGTTGTTGTTGAATTTGTTGGCGTTATGAATGTTGTTTTTCAACTTTTTTGTGTTTTTCAAAGTTGAACTTGTTGCGAAATTGTCGGTGATATTCAGCGTTAAGGTTGTTGAATTTGTTGGTGATTTTCAATATTGAGGTTGTTGTTGAATTTGTTGGCGTTTTTCAATGATGAGGTTGTGGTTGAATTTGTTTGTGTTTTTCATAGTTGAGGTTGTTGTTGAATTTGTTGGTGTTGTCAATGTTTATTTTGTTGAACTTTTTTGTAATTTTAAAAGTTGATGTTGATTTTGAATTTGTTGGTGTTTTTCATTTTTGAGGTTGTTGTTGAATTTGTTGGCGTTTTTCAATGTTGAGGTTGTTGTTGAATTTTGTGGTATTTTTCATTGTTGAGCTTGTTGTTGAATTTGTTGGTATTATCAATGTTCTTTTTTGAACTTTTTTGTACTTTTGAAAGTTGAGGTAGTTGTTGCATTTGTTGGTTTTTTTGAATGATGAGGTTGTTGTTGAAATTGATTTGTTTTTCAAAGCTTAGGTCGTTGAATTTGTTGGTGATTTTCAGTGTTGAGGTTGTAGAATCTGTTGGTGATTTTCAATATTGAGGTTGTTGTTGAATTTGTTGGCGTGTTACAATGTTGTGGTTGTTATTGAATTTGTTGGTATTTTTCATTGTTGCGGTTGTTGTTGAATTTTTTGGTGTTTTTCATTGTTTAGGTTGTTGTTGAATTTGTTGGTGTTTTTCAATGTTGAGGTTGTAGTTGAATTTGTTGCTGATTTTCAATATTGAGGTTGTTGTTAAATTTGTTTGTGATTCTAAATGTTGAGGTTCTTGTTGAATTAGAGAGTGTCATCAATGTTTATTTTGCTGAACTTGTTTGTATTTTAAATGTTGAGGTTGTTGTTTAATTTTTGGTGTTTTTCAAAATTGAAGTCGTTGCATTTGTTGGTGATTTTCAATATTGAGGTTGTTGTTGAATTGGTTGGAATTATCAATGTTTTCTTTTGAACTGTTTTGTGTTTTTCAATGTTGAGGTTGTTGAATTTGCTGGTGATTTTCATTATTGAGGTTGTTATTGAATTTTTTGGTGCTGTTCATTGTTGAGCTTGTTGTTGAATTTGTAGGGTTTGTCAATGGTTTTTTTTGAGTTGAGTTTGTTGCTGCATTTATTGATGTTATCACTGTTTATTTTGTTGAACTTTTTTGTACTTTTAAACGTTGAGGTTGATTTTGAATGTTTTGGTGTTGTTAATTGTTGAGGTTGTCGTTTAATTTGTTGGTGGTTTTCAATGTTGAGGTTGTTATTGAATTTTTTGGTGATGTTTATTGTTGAGGTTGTTCTTGAATTTGTAAGGTTTGTCAATGGTTTTTTTTGAATTTTCTGTGTTTTTCAAAGTTGAGGTTGTTGCTGAATTTATTGGTGTTATCATTGTTTATTTTGTTGAACTTTTTTGTACTTTTAAACATTGAGGTTGATTTTGAATGTTTTGGTGTTTTTCATTGTTGAGGTTGTTGTTGAATTTGTTGGCGTTTTTCAATGTTGTGTTTGTTGTTCCCTTTGTTGGTGTTTTTCAATGGTGAGGTTTTTGTTGAATTTGTTGATGTTTTCATTGTTGAGGTTGTTGTTAAATTTGATGTTTTTCAATGATTAGGTTGTTGTTGAATTTGATGGTGTTATCCAGATTTTCAACTTTTTTGTACTTTTAAAAGTTGAGGTTGTGTTTGAATTTGTTGGTGATTTTCAATGTTGAGGTTGTTGTTGAATTTGTTTGTGATTTTCAATATTGAGGTTGTTGTTGAATTTGTTGGTGTTATCAATGGTTTTTTTTTAACTTTTTTGTGTTGTTCAAAGTTGAGGTTGTTGCTGAAATAATTGGTCTTATCAATGATTTATTTTGTTGAACTTTTTTGAACTTTTAAAAGTTGAAGTTGATTTTGAATTTGTTGGTGTTTTTCATTGTTGAGGTTGTTGTTTAATTTTTTGGTGATTTTAAATGTTGAGTTAGTTGTTGAATTGGACAGTGTCATCAATGTTTATTTTGTTGAACTTGTTTGTATTTTTACAAGTTGTGGTTGTTGTTGAATTTACTGGTGTACCCACTGTTCATTTTGTTGAACTTTTTTGTACTTTTAAGTGTTGAGGTTGTTGTTTAATTTGTTGGTGTTTTTCAAAGTTGACGTCGTTGATTATATTGGTGATTTTCAATACTTGAGGTTGTTGTTGAATTTGTTGGTTTTTTCAATGTTGATGTTGTTGAATTTGTTGGAGTTATCAATGTTTTCTTTTGAACTGTTTTGTGTTTTTCAATGTTGAGGTTGTTGAATTTGCTGGTGATTTTCAATATTGAGGTTGTTGATGAATTTGTTGGTGTTATCAACGTTTATTTTGTTGAACTTTTTTGTACTTTTAAAAGTTGAGGTTGTTGTTGAAATTGTTTGGATTTTCAATATTGAGGTTGTTGTTGCACTTGTTGGTGTTATCAATGTTATTTTTTGATCTTTTTTATATTTTTCAAAGTTGAAGTTGTTGTTGAATTTGTTGGTATTTTTCAATGTTGAGGTTGTAGTTGAATTTGTTCATGTTTTTCAATATTGGGGTTGTTGTTGAATTTGTTGGTGACTTTCAATATTGAGTTTGTTGTTGAATTTGTTGGTGTTTTTCAATGTTGTGGTTGTTGTTGAATTTGTTGGTGATTTTCAATATTGGGGTTGTTGTTGAATTTGTTGGTATTATCAATGTTATTTTTTGAACTGTTTTGTATTATTCAATGTTGAGGTTGTTGTTGAATTTGTTGATGTTTTTAAATGTTGAGGTTGTTGTTTAATTTTTTGGCGTTTTTCAAAGTTGAGGTCATTGAATTTTTTGATGTTTTTCAATATTGGGGTTGATGTTGAATTTGTTGGTGTTATCAATGTTATTTTTTGAACTGTTTTGTATTTTTCAATTTTGAGGTTGTTGTTGAATTTGTTGATGTTTTTCATTGTTGAGGTTGTTTTTTAATTTTTTGGTGTTTTTCAAAGTTGATGTCGTTGAATTTGTTGGTGATTTTCAATATTGAGGTTTTTGTTGAATTGGTTGGTGTTTTTCAATCTTGATGTTGTTGAATTTGTTGGTGTTTTTCATTGTTGAGGTTGTTGTTGAATTTGTTGGTGTTTTTAAATGTTGAGGTTGTTGTTGAATTGGACAGTGTCATCAATGTTTATTTTGTTGAAATTGTTTGTATTTTTAAAATTTGTGGTTGTTGTTGAATTTTTTGGTGTTTTTCAAAGTTGACGTCATTGAAATTGTTGGTGATTTTCAATATTGAGGTTGTTGTTGAATTTGTTTTTTTTCAATGTTGAGGTTGTTGAATTTGCTGGTGATTTTCAATATTGAGGTTTTTGATGAATTTGTTGGTTTTATCAATGTTTATTTTGTTGAACTTTTTTGTACTTTTAAAAGTTGAGGTTGTTGTTGAAATTGTTCGGATTTTTAATATTGAAGTTGTTGTTGAAATTGTTGGCGTTTCTCAATGTTGAGGTTGTTGTTGAATTTCTTGGTGTTATCAATGTTATTTTTTGAACTTTTTTGTATTTTTCAAAGTTGAAGTTGTTGTTGAATTTCTTGGTATTTTTCAACGTTGAGGATGTAGTTGAAATTGCTGGTGTTTTTCAATGTTGAGGTTGTTGTTGAATTAGTTGGCGATTATCAGTATTGGGGTTGTTGTTGAATTTGTTGGTGTTATCAATGTTATTTTTTGAACTGTTGTGTATTTTTCAATGTTGAAGTTGATGTTGAATTTGTTGGTGCTTTTCAATGTTGACGTAGTAGTTCAATTTGTTGGTCTTTTTCAATGTTGAGTTTGTGATTAATTTGTTGGTGATTTTCAATGTTGAGGTTGTTGTTGAATTTGTTGGTGATTTTCAATATTGAGTTTGTCGTTGAATTTGTTGGTGATTTTCAATATTGGGGTTGTTGTTGAAATTGTTGGTGTTATCAATGTTATTTTTTGAACTGTTTTGTATTTTTCAATGTTGAGGTTGTTGTTGAATTTGTTGGTATTTTTCAATGTTGTGATTGTTGTTGAATTTTTTGGTGTTTTTCAATGTTGAGGCTGTTGTTTAATTTTTTGGTCTTTTTCAAAGTTGAGGTCTTTGAATTTGTCGTTTTTTTTCAATGTTGATGTTGTTGAATTTATTGGTGTTATCAATGTTTTCTTTTGAACTGTTTTGTGTTTTTCAATGTTGAGGTTGTTGATGAATTTGTTGGTGATATCAACGTTTATTTTGTTGAACTTTTTTGTACTTTTAAAAGTTGAGGTTGTTGTTGAAATTGTTTGGATTTTCAATATAGAGGTTGTTGTTGAATTTGTATAGTGTTTTTCAATGTTGAGTTTGTTGTTGAATTTGTTGATGTTTTTCAATGTCGAGGTCGTTGTTGAATTTGTAGCTGTTATCAATGTTATTTTTTGAACTGTTTTGTATTTTTCAATGTTGTAGTTGTTGTTGAATTTGTTGGTATTTTTCAATGTTGCAATTGTTGTTCAAATTTTTGGTGCTTTTCATTTTTGAGGTTGTTGTTGGATTTGTGGATGTTTTTCAATGTTGATGTTGTTGTTGAATTTGTTGGTGTTTTTCAATGTTGAGGTTGTTGTTGAATTTGTTGGTGTTTTTCATTGTTGATGATGTTGTTGAATCTGTTGGTGTTATCAATTTTTTTGTTGAACTTGTTTGTATTTTGAAACGTTGAGGATGTTGTTGAATCTGTTGGTGTTTTTGAAAGTTGAGGTCGTTGAATTGGTTGGTGATTTTCAATATTGCTGTTGCTGTTGAATTTGTTGGGGTTTAAATAGTTTTTTTTGCACTTTTTTGTGTTTTTCAAAGTTGAGGTTTTCGCTGAATTTATTGATGTTATCAATGTTTATTTTGTTGAACTTTTTTGTACTTTTAAACGTTGAGGTAGATTTTGAATGTTTTGGTGTTTTTCATTGTTGAGGTTGTTGTTGAATTTGTTGGCGGTTTTCAATGTTGAAGTTGTTGTTGAATTTTTTGGTGCTGTTCATTGATGAGGTTGTTGTAGAATTTGTAGGGGTTGTCAATGGTTTTTTTTGACTTTTTTGTGTTTTTCAAAGTTGAGGTAGTTGCTGAATTTATTGGTGTTATCAATATTATTTTTAGAAGATTTTGTATTTTTCAAAGTGGAAGTTGTTGTTGAATTTGTTGGTATTTTTCAATGTTGAGGTTGTAGTTGAATTTGTTCTTGATTTTCAATGTTGAGGTTGTTGTTGAATTTGTTGGTGATTTTCAATATTGGGGTTGTTGTTGAATTTGTTGGTGTTATCAATGTTATTTTTTGAACTGTTTTGTATTTTTCAATGTTGAAGTTGTTGTTGAATTTGTTCGTGCTTTTCAATGTTGAGGTTGTAGTTGAATTTCTTGGTCTTTTTCAATGTTGAGGTTGTTATAGAATTTGTTGGTGATTTTCATTATTGAGGTTGTTGAATTTGTTGGTGATTTTCAATATTTAGTTTGTTGTTGAATTTGTTGTTGTTTTTCAATGTTGAGGTTGTTGTTGAATTTGTTGGTGATTTTCAATATTGGGGTTGATGTTGAATTTGTTGGTGTTATCAATGTTATTTTTTGAATTGTTTTGTATTTATCAATTTTGAGGTTGTTGTTGAATTTGTTGATGTTTTTCATTGTTGAGGTTGTTTTTTAATTTTTTGGTGTTTTTCAAAGTTGATGTCGTTGAATTTGTTGGTGATTTTCAATATTGAGGTTGTTGTTGAATTGGTTGGTGTTTTTCAATCTTGATGTTGTTGAATTTGTTGGTGTTTTTCATTGTTGAGGTTGTTGTTGAATTTGTTGGTGTTTTTAAATGTTGAGGTTGTTGTTGAATTGGACAGTGTCATCAATGTTTATTTTGTTGAAATTGTTTGTATTTTTAAAATTTGTGGTTGTTGTTGAATTTTTTGGTGTTATCACTGTTCATTTTGTTGAACTTTTCTGTACTTTTAAATGTTGAGGTTGTTGTTTAATTTGTTGGTGTTTTTCAAAGTTGACGTCGTTGAAATTGTTGGTGATTTTCAATATTGAGGTTGTTGTTGAATTTGTTTTTTTTCAATGTTGATGTTGTTGAATTTGTTGGAGTTATCAATGTTTTCTGTTGAACTGTTTTGTGTTCTTCAATGTTGAGGTTGTTGAATTTGCTGGTGATTTTCAATATTGAGGTTTTTGATGAATTTGTTGGTTTTATCAAGGTTTATTTTGTTGAACTTTTTTGTACTTTTAAAAGTTGAGGTTGTTGTTGAAATTGTTCGGATTTTTAATATTGAGGTTGTTGTTGAAATTGTTGGCATTTTTCAATGTTGAGGTTGTTGTTGAATTTCTTGGTGTTATCAATGTTATTTTTTGAACTTTTTTGTATTTTTCAAAGTTGAAGTTGTTGTTGAATTTGTTGGTATTTTTCAACGTTGAGGATGTAGTTGAAATTGCTGGTGTTTTTCAATGTTGAGGTTGTTGTTGAATTAGTTGGCGATTATCAGTATTGGGGTTGTTGTTGAATTTGTTGGTGTTATCAATGTTATTTTTTGAACTGTTGTGTATTTTTCAATGTTGAAGTTGATGTTGAATTTGTTGGTGCTTTTCAATGTTGACGTAGTAGTTCAATTTGTTGGTCTTTTTCAATGTTGAGTTTGTGATTAATTTGTTGGTGATTTTCAATGTTGAGGTTGTTGTTGAATTTGTTGGTGATTTTCAATATTGAGTTTGTCGTTGAATTTGTTGGTGATTTTCAATATTGGGGTTGTTGTTGAAATTGTTGGTGTTATCAATGTTATTTTTTGAACTGTTTTGTATTTTTCAATGTTGAGGTTGTTGTTGAATTTGTTGGTATTTTTCAATGTTGTGATTGTTGTTGAATTTTTTGGTGTTTTTCAATGTTGAGGCTGTTGTTTAATTTTTTGGTCTTTTTCAAAGTTGAGGTCTTTGAATTTGTCGTTTTTTTTCAATGTTGATGTTGTTGAATTTATTGGTGTTATCAATGTTTTCTTTTGAACTGTTTTGTGTTTTTCAATGTTGAGGTTGTTGATGAATTTGTTGGTGATATCAACGTTTATTTTGTTGAACTTTTTTGTACTTTTAAAAGTTGAGGTTGTTGTTGAAATTGTTTGGATTTTCAATATAGAGGTTGTTGTTGAATTTGTATAGTGTTTTTCAATGTTGAGTTTGTTGTTGAATTTGTTGATGTTTTTCAATGTCGAGGTCGTTGTTGAATTTGTAGCTGTTATCAATGTTATTTTTTGAACTGTTTTGTATTTTTCAATGTTGTAGTTGTTGTTGAATTTGTTGGTATTTTTCAATGTTGCAATTGTTGTTCAAATTTTTGGTGCTTTTCATTTTTGAGGTTGTTGTTGGATTTGTGGATGTTTTTCAATGTTGATGTTGTTGTTGAATTTGTTGGTGTTTTTCAATGTTGAGGTTGTTGTTGAATTTGTTGGTGTTTTTCATTGTTGATGATGTTGTTGAATCTGTTGGTGTTATCAATTTTTTTGTTGAACTTGTTTGTATTTTGAAACGTTGAGGATGTTGTTGAATCTGTTGGTGTTTTTGAAAGTTGAGGTCGTTGAATTGGTTGGTGATTTTCAATATTGCTGTTGCTGTTGAATTTGTTGGGGTTTAAATAGTTTTTTTTGCACTTTTTTGTGTTTTTCAAAGTTGAGGTTTTCGCTGAATTTATTGATGTTATCAATGTTTATTTTGTTGAACTTTTTTGTACTTTTAAACGTTGAGGTAGATTTTGAATGTTTTGGTGTTTTTCATTGTTGAGGTTGTTGTTGAATTTGTTGGCGGTTTTCAATGTTGAGGTTGTTGTTGAATTTTTTGGTGCTGTTCATTGATGAGGTTGTTGTAGAATTTGTAGGGGTTGTCAATGGTTTTTTTTGACTTTTTTGTGTTTTTCAAAGTTGAGGTAGTTGCTGAATTTATTGGTGTTATCAATATTATTTTTAGAAGATTTTGTATTTTTCAAAGTGGAAGTTGTTGTTGAATTTGTTGGTATTTTTCAATGTTGAGGTTGTAGTTGAATTTGTTCTTGATTTTCAATATTGGGGTTGTTGTTGAATTTGTTGGTGTTATCAATGTTATTTTTTGAACTGTTTTGTATTTTTCAATGTTGAAGTTGTTGTTGAATTTGTTTGTGCTTTTCAATGTTGAGGTTGTAGTTGAATTTCTTGGTCTTTTTCAATGTTGAGGTTGTTATAGAATTTGTTGGTGATTTTCATTATTGAGGTTGTTGAATTTGTTGGTGATTTTCAATATTTAGTTTGTTGTTGAATTTGTTGTTGTTTTTCAATGTTGAGGTTGTTGTTGAATTTGTTGGTGATTTTCAATATTGGGGTTGATGTTGAATTTGTTGGTGTTATCAATGTTATTTTTTGAATTGTTTTGTATTTATCAATTTTGAGGTTGTTGTTGAATTTGTTGATGTTTTTCATTGTTGAGGTTGTTTTTTAATTTTTTGGTGTTTTTCAAAGTTGATGTCGTTGAATTTGTTGGTGATTTTCAATATTGAGGTTGTTGTTGAATTGGTTGGTGTTTTTCAATCTTGATGTTGTTGAATTTGTTGGTGTTTTTCATTGTTGAGGTTGTTGTTGAATTTGTTGGTGTTTTTAAATGTTGAGGTTGTTGTTGAATTGGACAGTGTCATCAATGTTTATTTTGTTGAAATTGTTTGTATTTTTAAAATTTGTGGTTGTTGTTGAATTTTTTGGTGTTATCACTGTTCATTTTGTTGAACTTTTCTGTACTTTTAAATGTTGAGGTTGTTGTTTAATTTGTTGGTGTTTTTCAAAGTTGACGTCGTTGAAATTGTTGGTGATTTTCAATACTTGAGGTTGTTGTTGAATTTGTTTTTTTTCAATGTTGATGTTGTTGAATTTGTTGGAGTTATCAATGTTTTCTGTTGAACTGTTTTGTGTTCTTCAATGTTGAGGTTGTTGAATTTGCTGGTGATTTTCAATATTGAGGTTTTTGATGAATTTGTTGGTTTTATCAATGTTTATTTTGTTGAACTTTTTTGTACTTTTAAAAGTTGAGGTTGTTGTTGAAATTGTTCGGATTTTTAATATTGAGGTTGTTGTTGAAATTGTTGGCATTTTTCAATGTTGAGGTTGTTGTTGAATTTCTTGGTGTTATCAATGTTATTTTTTGAACTTTTTTGTATTTTTCAAAGTTGAAGTTGTTGTTGAATTTGTTGGTATTTTTCAACGTTGAGGATGTAGTTGAAATTGCTGGTGTTTTTCAATGTTGAGGTTGTTGTTGAATTAGTTGGCGATTATCAGTATTGGGGTTGTTGTTGAATTTGTTGGTGTTATCAATGTTATTTTTTGAACTGTTGTGTATTTTTCAATGTTGAAGTTGATGTTGAATTTGTTGGTGCTTTTCAATGTTGACGTAGTAGTTCAATTTGTTGGTCTTTTTCAATGTTGAGTTTGTTGATGAATTTGTTGGTGATTTTCAATGTTGAGGTTGTTGTTGAATTTGTTGGTGATTTTCAATATTGAGTTTGTCGTTGAATTTGTTGGTGATTTTCAATATTGGGTTTGTTGTTGAAATTGTTGGTGTTATCAATGTTATTTTTTGAACTGTTTTGTATTTTTCAATGTTGAGGTTGTTGTTGAATTTGTTGGTATTTTTCAATGTTGCGATTGTTGTTGAATTTTTTGGTGTTTTTCAATGTTGAGGCTGTTGTTTAATTTTTTGGTCTTTTTCAAAGTTGAGGTCTTTGAATTTGTCGTTTTTTTTCAATGTTGATGTTGTTGAATTTATTGGTGTTATCAATGTTTTCTTTTGAACTGTTTTGTGTTTTTCAATGTTGAGGTTGTTGATGAATTTGTTGGTGATATCAACGTTTATTTTGTTAAACTTTTTTGTACTTTTAAAAGTTGAGGTTGTTGTTGAAATTGTTTGGATTTTCAATATAGAGGTTGTTGTTGAATTTGTATAGTGTTTTTCAATGTTGAGTTTGTTGTTGAATTTGTTGATGTTTTTCAATGTCGAGGTCGTTGTTGAATTTGTTGCTGTTATCAATGTTATTTTTTGAACTGTTTTGTATTTTTCAATGTTGTGGTTGTTGTTGAATTTGTTGATATTTTTCAATGTTGCGATTGATGTTCAATTTTTAGGTGTTTTTCATTGTTGAGGTTGTTGTTGAATTTGTTGGTATTTTTCAATGTTGAGGTTGTAGTTGAATTTGTTCTTGATTTTCAATGTTGAGGTTGTTGTTGAATTTGTTGGTGATTTTCAATATTGGGGTTGTTGTTGAATTTGTTGGTGTTATCAATGTTATTTTTTGAACTGTTTTGTATTTTTCAATGTTGAAGTTGTTGTTGAATTTGTTCGTGCTTTTCAATGTTGAGGTTGTAGTTGAATTTCTTGGTCTTTTTCAATGTTGAGGTTGTTATAGAATTTGTTGGTGATTTTCATTATTGAGGTTGTTGAATTTGTTGGTGATTTTCAATATTTAGTTTGTTGTTGAATTTGTTGTTGTTTTTCAATGTTGAGGTTGTTGTTGAATTTGTTGGTGATTTTCAATATTGGGGTTGATGTTGAATTTGTTGGTGTTATCAATGTTATTTTTTGAATTGTTTTGTATTTATCAATTTTGAGGTTGTTGTTGAATTTGTTGATGTTTTTCATTGTTGAGGTTGTTTTTTAATTTTTTGGTGTTTTTCAAAGTTGATGTCGTTGAATTTGTTGGTGATTTTCAATATTGAGGTTGTTGTTGAATTGGTTGGTGTTTTTCAATCTTGATGTTGTTGAATTTGTTGGTGTTTTTCATTGTTGAGGTTGTTGTTGAATTTGTTGGTGTTTTTAAATGTTGAGGTTGTTGTTGAATTGGACAGTGTCATCAATGTTTATTTTGTTGAAATTGTTTGTATTTTTAAAATTTGTGGTTGTTGTTGAATTTTTTGGTGTTATCACTGTTCATTTTGTTGAACTTTTCTGTACTTTTAAATGTTGAGGTTGTTGTTTAATTTGTTGGTGTTTTTCAAAGTTGACGTCGTTGAAATTGTTGGTGATTTTCAATATTGAGGTTGTTGTTGAATTTGTTTTTTTTCAATGTTGATGTTGTTGAATTTGTTGGAGTTATCAATGTTTTCTGTTGAACTGTTTTGTGTTCTTCAATGTTGAGGTTGTTGAATTTGCTGGTGATTTTCAATATTGAGGTTTTTGATGAATTTGTTGGTTTTATCAATGTTTATTTTGTTGAACTTTTTTGTACTTTTAAAAGTTGAGGTTGTTGTTGAAATTGTTCGGATTTTTAATATTGAGGTTGTTGTTGAAATTGTTGGCATTTTTCAATGTTGAGGTTGTTGTTGAATTTCTTGGTGTTATCAATGTTATTTTTTGAACTTTTTTGTATTTTTCAAAGTTGAAGTTGTTGTTGAATTTGTTGGTATTTTTCAACGTTGAGGATGTAGTTGAAATTGCTGGTGTTTTTCAATGTTGAGGTTGTTGTTGAATTAGTTGGCGATTATCAGTATTGGGGTTGTTGTTGAATTTGTTGGTGTTATCAATGTTATTTTTTGAACTGTTGTGTATTTTTCAATGTTGAAGTTGATGTTGAATTTGTTGGTGCTTTTCAATGTTGACGTAGTAGTTCAATTTGTTGGTCTTTTTCAATGTTGAGTTTGTGATTAATTTGTTGGTGATTTTCAATGTTGAGGTTGTTGTTGAATTTGTTGGTGATTTTCAATATTGAGTTTGTCGTTGAATTTGTTGGTGATTTTCAATATTGGGGTTGTTGTTGAAATTGTTGGTGTTATCAATGTTATTTTTTGAACTGTTTTGTATTTTTCAATGTTGAGGTTGTTGTTGAATTTGTTGGTATTTTTCAATGTTGTGATTGTTGTTGAATTTTTTGGTGTTTTTCAATGTTGAGGCTGTTGTTTAATTTTTTGGTCTTTTTCAAAGTTGAGGTCTTTGAATTTGTCGTTTTTTTTCAATGTTGATGTTGTTGAATTTATTGGTGTTATCAATGTTTTCTTTTGAACTGTTTTGTGTTTTTCAATGTTGAGGTTGTTGATGAATTTGTTGGTGATATCAACGTTTATTTTGTTGAACTTTTTTGTACTTTTAAAAGTTGAGGTTGTTGTTGAAATTGTTTGGATTTTCAATATAGAGGTTGTTGTTGAATTTGTATAGTGTTTTTCAATGTTGAGTTTGTTGTTGAATTTGTTGATGTTTTTCAATGTCGAGGTCGTTGTTGAATTTGTAGCTGTTATCAATGTTATTTTTTGAACTGTTTTGTATTTTTCAATGTTGTAGTTGTTGTTGAATTTGTTGGTATTTTTCAATGTTGCAATTGTTGTTCAAATTTTTGGTGCTTTTCATTTTTGAGGTTGTTGTTGGATTTGTGGATGTTTTTCAATGTTGATGTTGTTGTTGAATTTGTTGGTGTTTTTCAATGTTGAGGTTGTTGTTGAATTTGTTGGTGTTTTTCATTGTTGATGATGTTGTTGAATCTGTTGGTGTTATCAATTTTTTTGTTGAACTTGTTTGTATTTTGAAACGTTGAGGATGTTGTTGAATCTGTTGGTGTTTTTGAAAGTTGAGGTCGTTGAATTGGTTGGTGATTTTCAATATTGCTGTTGCTGTTGAATTTGTTGGGGTTTAAATAGTTTTTTTTGCACTTTTTTGTGTTTTTCAAAGTTGAGGTTTTCGCTGAATTTATTGATGTTATCAATGTTTATTTTGTTGAACTTTTTTGTACTTTTAAACGTTGAGGTAGATTTTGAATGTTTTGGTGTTTTTCATTGTTGAGGTTGTTGTTGAATTTGTTGGCGGTTTTCAATGTTGAGGTTGTTGTTGAATTTTTTGGTGCTGTTCATTGATGAGGTTGTTGTAGAATTTGTAGGGGTTGTCAATGGTTTTTTTTGACTTTTTTGTGTTTTTCAAAGTTGAGGTAGTTGCTGAATTTATTGGTGTTATCAATATTATTTTTAGAAGATTTTGTATTTTTCAAAGTGGAAGTTGTTGTTGAATTTGTTGGTATTTTTCAATGTTGAGGTTGTAGTTGAATTTGTTCTTGATTTTCAATATTGGGGTTGTTGTTGAATTTGTTGGTGTTATCAATGTTATTTTTTGAACTGTTTTGTATTTTTCAATGTTGAAGTTGTTGTTGAATTTGTTCATGCTTTTCAATGTTGAGGTTGTAGTTGAATTTCTTGGTCTTTTTCAATGTTGAGGTTGTTATAGAATTTGTTGGTGATTTTCATTATTGAGGTTGTTGAATTTGTTGGTGATTTTCAATATTTAGTTTGTTGTTGAATTTGTTGTTGTTTTTCAATGTTGAGGTTGTTGTTGAATTTGTTGGTGATTTTCAATATTGGGGTTGATGTTGAATTTGTTGGTGTTATCAATGTTATTTTTTGAATTGTTTTGTATTTATCAATTTTGAGGTTGTTGTTGAATTTGTTGATGTTTTTCATTGTTGAGGTTGTTTTTTAATTTTTTGGTGTTTTTCAAAGTTGATGTCGTTGAATTTGTTGGTGATTTTCAATATTGAGGTTGTTGTTGAATTGGTTGGTGTTTTTCAATCTTGATGTTGTTGAATTTGTTGGTGTTTTTCATTGTTGAGGTTGTTGTTGAATTTGTTGGTGTTTTTAAATGTTGAGGTTGTTGTTGAATTGGACAGTGTCATCAATGTTTATTTTGTTGAAATTGTTTGTATTTTTAAAATTTGTGGTTGTTGTTGAATTTTTTGGTGTTATCACTGTTCATTTTGTTGAACTTTTCTGTACTTTTAAATGTTGAGGTTGTTGTTTAATTTGTTGGTGTTTTTCAAAGTTGACGTCGTTGAAATTGTTGGTGATTTTCAATATTGAGGTTGTTGTTGAATTTGTTTTTCTTCAATGTTGATGTTGTTGAATTTGTTGGAGTTATCAATGTTTTCTGTTGAACTGTTTTGTGTTCTTCAATGTTGAGGTTGTTGAATTTGCTGGTGATTTTCAATATTGAGGTTTTTGATGAATTTGTTGGTTTTATCAATGTTTATTTTGTTGAACTTTTTTGTACTTTTAAAAGTTGAGGTTGTTGTTGAAATTGTTCGGATTTTTAATATTGAGGTTGTTGTTGAAATTGTTGGCATTTTTCAATGTTGAGGTTGTTGTTGAATTTCTTGGTGTTATCAATGTTATTTTTTGAACTTTTTTGTATTTTTCAAAGTTGAAGTTGTTGTTGAATTTGTTGGTATTTTTCAACGTTGAGGATGTAGTTGAAATTGCTGGTGTTTTTCAATGTTGAGGTTGTTGTTGAATTAGTTGGCGATTATCAGTATTGGGGTTGTTGTTGAATTTGTTGGTGTTATCAATGTTATTTTTTGAACTGTTGTGTATTTTTCAATGTTGAAGTTGATGTTGAATTTGTTGGTGCTTTTCAATGTTGACGTAGTAGTTCAATTTGTTGGTCTTTTTCAATGTTGAGTTTGTTGATGAATTTGTTGGTGATTTTCAATGTTGAGGTTGTTGTTGAATTTGTTGGTGATTTTCAATATTGAGTTTGTCGTTGAATTTGTTGGTGATTTTCAATATTGGGTTTGTTGTTGAAATTGTTGGTGTTATCAATGTTATTTTTTGAACTGTTTTGTATTTTTCAATGTTGAGGTTGTTGTTGAATTTGTTGGTATTTTTCAATGTTGCGATTGTTGTTGAATTTTTTGGTGTTTTTCAATGTTGAGGCTGTTGTTTAATTTTTTGGTCTTTTTCAAAGTTGAGGTCTTTGAATTTGTCGTTTTTTTTCAATGTTGATGTTGTTGAATTTATTGGTGTTATCAATGTTTTCTTTTGAACTGTTTTGTGTTTTTCAATGTTGAGGTTGTTGATGAATTTGTTGGTGATATCAACGTTTATTTTGTTAAACTTTTTTGTACTTTTAAAAGTTGAGGTTGTTGTTGAAATTGTTTGGATTTTCAATATAGAGGTTGTTGTTGAATTTGTATAGTGTTTTTCAATGTTGAGTTTGTTGTTGAATTTGTTGATGTTTTTCAATGTCGAAGTCGTTGTTGAATTTGTTGCTGTTATCAATGTTATTTTTTGAACTGTTTTGTATTTTTCAATGTTGTGGTTGTTGTTGAATTTGTTGATATTTTTCAATGTTGCGATTGATGTTCAATTTTTAGGTGTTTTTCATTGTTGAGGTTTTTGTTGAATTTGTTGGTGTTTTTCATTATTGAGGTTGTTGTTGAATTTGTTGGTGGTATCAATTTTTTTGTTGTACTTGTTTGTATTTTTAAATGTTGAGGATGTTGTTTTATCTGTTGTTGTTTTTGAATGTTGAGGTCGTTGAATTGGTTGGTGATTTTCAATATTGCTGTTGCTGTTGAATTTGATGGTGTTATCAGTGGTTTTTTTTGAACTTTTTTGTGTTTTTCAAAGTTCAGGTTTTTGCTGAATTCATTGATGTCAAGAATTTTTGTTTTGTTGAACTTTGTTGTACAATTAAACGTTGAGGTTGATTTTGAATTTGTTGTTTGTTTTTCATTGTTGAGGTTGTTGTTGATTTTGTTGGCGGTTTTCAATCTGAAGATTGTTGTTGAATTTTTTGGTGCCATTCATTGTTGAGGTTGTTGTTGAATTTGTTGGTGATTTTCAATGGTAAGGTTTTTGTTGAATTTGTTGGTGTTTACATTGTTGAGGTTGTTGTAAAATTTGATGTTTTTTTCAATGTTGAGGTTGTTGTTGAATTTGATGGTGTTATTAATTTTTTTTTTTCAAACTTTGTACTTTTATAAGTTGAGGTTGTTTTTGAACTTGTTGGTGATTTTCAATATTGACGTTGTTGTTGAATTTGATGGTGTTATCAATGGTTTATTTTGAAATTTTTTGTGTTTTTCAAAGTTGGGGTTGTTGCTGAATGTATTTGTGTTATCACTTTTTATTTTGTTGAATTTTTTTGTACTTTTAAACGTTGAGGTTGATTTTGAATGTTTTGGTGTTTTTCATTGTTGAGGTTGTTGTTGAATTTGTTGGCGTTTTTCAATGTTGAGGTTGTTGTTGAATTTGTTGGCGTTTTTCAATGTTGAGCTTGTTGTTGCATTTGTTGGTGTTTTTCAATGGTGAGGTTTTTGTTGAATGTGTTGGTGTTTTCATTGTTGAGGTTGTTGTTAAATTTGATGTTATTTTTCAAGGTTGAGTCTATTGTTGAATTTGTTGGTGTTATCAATGTTCTTTTTTCAACTTTTTTGTACTTTTAGAAGTTGATGTTGTTGTTGAATTTGTTGGTGATTTTCGATATTGACGTTGTTGTTGAATTTGATGGTGTTATCAATGGTTTTTTTTGAACTTTTTTGTGTTGTTCAAAGTTGACGTTGCTGAAATTATTGGTGTTATCAATTATTTATTTTGTTGAACTTTTTTGTATTTTTAAAAGTTGAGGTTGATTTTGAATTTGTTGGTGTTTTTCATTTTTGAGGTTGTTGTTGAATTTTTAGGTGATTTTAAATGTTGAGGTTGTTCTTGAATTGTACAGTGTCATCACTGTTTATTTTGTTGACCTTGTTTGTTTTTTTAAAAGTTGTGGTTGTTGTTGAATTTATTCGTGTTATCACTGTTCATTCTGTTGAACTTTTTGTACTTTTTAATGTTGAGGTTGTTGTTGAATTTGTTGGTGTTTTTCAATGTTGATGTTGTTGATGAATTTGTTGGTGTTATCAATTATTTCATGAACTTATTTGTGTTTTTCAAAGATGAGGTTGATGCTGAATTTCGTGGTGATATTCAATGTTGAGGTTGTTGAATTTGTCACTGATTTTCAATATTGAGGTTGTTGTTAAGTTTGTTGGTGTTATCAACGTTTATTTTGTTGAACTTTTTTGCACTTTTAAAAGTTTTGTTTGTTGTTGAATTTGTTGGGATTTTCATTATTGAGGTTGTTGTTGAAATTGTCGGAGTTTTTCAATGTTGAGGTTGTTGTTGAAATTGCTGTTGTTTTTCAATGTTGAGGTTGTTGTTGAAATTGTTGTTGTTATCAATGGTTTTTTTTTAAACTTTTTTGTGTTTATCAAAGATGATGTTGTTGCTGAATTTATTGGTGATATGCAGTGTTGATGTTGTTGTTGAATTTGTTGGCATTTGTCAATGTTGAGGTTGTTGTTTTAAATTTTTGGTGTTTTTCATTGTTGAGGTTGTTGTTGAATTTGTTGGTGTTATCAAAGTTTTTTTTTAACTTTTTGGTGTTTTTCAAATTTAAGGTTGTTGCTGTATTTGTTGGTGATATTCAGTGTTGAGGTTGTTGTTGAATTTGTTGGCGTTTTTCAATGTTGAGGACGTTGAATTTGTTGGTGATTATCAATATTGAAGTTGTTGTTGAATTTGTTGGTGTTATCAATGGTTTCTTTTGATCTTTTTTGTGTTTTTCAAAGTTGAGGTTGTTGCTGAATTTATTGGTGTTATCACTGTTTATTTTGTTGAACTTTTTTGTACTTTTAAAAGTTGAGGTTGATTTTGAATGTTTTGGTGTTTTTCATTGTTGGGGTTATGGTTGAATTTGTTGGCGTATTTCAATGTTGAGGTTGTTGTTGAATATGTTGGTGAATTTCAATGTTGCGGTTGTTGTTGAATTTGTTGGTGTTTTTAATTGATGAGGTTTTTGTTGAATTTTTTGGTGTTTTCATTGTTGAGGTTGTTGTTAAATTTGTTGGTGTTATCAATGTTCTTTTTTCAACTTTTTTGTACTTTAAACGTTGAGGTTGATTTTGAATGTTTTGGTGTTTTTCATTGTTGAGGGTATTGTTGAATTTGTTGGCGTTTTTCAATGTTGAGGTTGTTGTTGAATTTGTTGGCGTTTTTCAATGTTGAGGACGTTGAATTTGTTGGTGATTATCAATATTGAAGTTGTTGTTGAATTTGTTGATGTTATCAATGGTTTCTTTTGATATTTTTTGTGTTTTTCAAAGTTGAGGTTGTTGCTGAATTTATTGGTGTTATCATTGTTTATTTTGTTGAACTTTTTTGTGCTTTTAAAAGTCGAGGTTGATTTTGAATGTTTTGGTGTTTCTCACTGTTGAGGTTATTGTTGAATTTGTTGGCGTTTTTCAATCTTGAGGTTGTTGTTGAATTTGTTGGTGTTTTTCAATGTTGAGGTTGTTGTTGAATTTGTTGGTGTGTTTCAATGGTGAGGTTTTTGTGGAATTTGTTGGTCATTTTCAATATTGAGGATGTTGTTGAATTTGTTGGTGATTTTCAATATTGACATTGTTTTTGAATTTGTTGGTGATATCAATGGTTTTGTTGGAACTTTTTTGTGTTGTTCAAAGTTTAGGTTGTTGCTGAAATTATAGGTGTTATCAATGTTTATTTTGTTGAACTTTTATGTACTTTTAAAAGTTGAAGTTGATTTTGAATTTGTTGGTGTTTTTCATTGTTGAGGTTGTTGTTGAACGTGTTGCTGTTTTTCATTGTTGACTTTCTTGTTGAATTTGTTGGTGTTATCAATGTTCTTTTTTCAACTTTTTTGTACTTTTAAAAGATGAGGTTGTTGTTGAATTTGTTGGTGTTTTCAATGTTTTTTTTGTTGAACTTGTTTGTATTTTTAAAAGTTGAGGTTGTTGTTGAATTTGTTGGTCTTTTTCAAAGTTGAGGCCGTTGAATTTGTTGGTGATTTTCAATATTGAGGTTGTTGTTGAATTTGTTGGTGTTATCAATGGTGTTTATAGAACTTGTTTGTGTTTTTGAAAGGTGAGGTTTTTGCTGAATTTGTTGGTGCTATTCAGTGTTGATGTTGTTGTTGAATTTGTTGGTGTTATCAATGGTTTTTTTATATCTTTTTTCTGTTTTTCAAGGTTGAGGTTGTTGCTGAATTTATTGGTGTTATCACTGTTTATTTTGATGAACTTTTTTGTACTTTTAAAAGTTGAGGTTCATTTTGAATGTTTTGATGTTTTTCATTGTTGAGCTTATTGTTAAATTTGTTGGCGTTTTCCAATGTTGAGGTTGTTGTTGAATTTGTTGGTGTTTCTCAATGGTGATGCTTTAGTTGAATTTTTTGGTGTTTTCATTGTTGAGGTTGTTGTTAAATTTGTTGTTGATTTTCAATGTTGAGGTTGTTGTTGAATTTGTTGCTGTTTTTCAATGATGAGGTTGTTGTTGAATTTGCTGGTGATTTTCTATATTGAGGTTGTTGTTGAATTTACTGGTGTTTTTCAATGTTGATTTTGTAGAATTTGTTGGTGATTTTCAATATTGACGTTGTTGTTGAATTTGTTGGTGATATCAATGGTTTTTTTGGCACTTTTTTGTGTTGTTCAAAGTTGAGGTTGTTGCTGAGATTATTGGTGTTATCAATGTTTATTTTGTTGAACTTTTTTGTACTTTTAAAAGTTGAAGTAGATTTTGAATTTGTTGGTGTTTTTAATTGTTGAGGTTGTTGTTGAATTTGTTGGCATTTTTCAATGTTGAGGTTGTTATTGAATTTTTTGGTGTTTTCATTGCTGAGGTTGTTGTTAAATTTGTTGTTGTTTTTCAATGATGAGGTTGTTGTGGAATTTGTTGGTGTTATCAATGTTCTTTTTTCAACTTTTTTGTACTTTTATAAGTCGAGGTTGTTGTTGAATTTGTTGGTGTTTTTCAATGATGAGGATGTTGTTGAATTTGTTGGTGATTTTAAATATTGAGTTTGTTGTTGAATTTATTGGTGTTATGAATGTTTTTTTTTTTAACTTTTTTGTGTTTTTCAAAATTGAATTTTTTGCAGAATTTGTTGGTGACATTCAGTGTTGAGGTTGGTGTATTTGTTGGTGATTTTCAATATTGAGGTTGTTGTTGAATTTGTTGTTGTTATCAATGGTTTTTTTTTTGTACTTTTTTGTGTTTTTCAAAGTTGATGTTGTTGCTGAAATTATTGGTGTTATCACTGTTTATTTTGTTGAACTTGTTTGTACTGTTAAAAGTTCAAGTTGATTTTAAATGTTTTGGTGTATTTCATTGTTGAGGTTGTTATTGAATTTGTTCATGTTAACAAAATTCTATTCTGTACTTTTTTGTCCATTTAAAAGTTGAGGTTGTTGTTGAATTTGTTGGTGTTTTTCAACAATGAGGTTGTTGTTGAATTTGTTGGTGATTTTCAATATTGAGTTTGTTTTTGAATTTGCTTTTGTTATCAACGTTTTTGTGTTGGTGATTTTCAGTGTTGAGGTTGCTAAATTTGTTAGTGATTTTAAATGTTGAGGTTGTTGTTAAATTGGATAGTGTCATCAAAGTTTTTTTTTGTTGAACTTGTTTGTATTATTAAAAGTTGTGGTTATTGTTGAATTTATTGGTGTTATCAATGTTTATTTTGTTGAACTTTTTTGTACTTTTAAATGTTGAGGTTCTTGTTTAATTTGTTGGTGTTTTTCAAAGATGAGGTCGTTGTTGAATTTGTTGTCGTGATCAAGTTATTTTTTGAACTTTTTTCTATTTTTGAAAGTTGAGGTTGTTGAATTTGATGGTGTTTTTCAATGTTGAGGTTGTTTTTGAATTTATTGGTGTTTTTCAATATTGATGTTGTTGAAATTGTTGGTGATCTTCAAAATTGTGCTTGTTGTTGAATATTTGTTGAACTTGTTTGTATTTTTAAAAGTTGAGGTTGTTGTTGAATTTGTGGTGTTTTTCAATATTTAGGTTGTTGTTGAATTTGTTGGCGTTATCAATGTTTTTTTAAACTTTTTGGTGTTTTTCAAATTTAAGGTTGTTGCTGAAATTATTGGTGATATTCAGTGTTGATGTTGTTGTTGAATTTGTTGGCATTTTTCAATGTTGAGATTGTTGTTTTAATTTTTTGGTGTTTTTCATTGTTGAGGTTGTTGTTGAATTTGTTGGTGTTTTTCAATATTTAGGTTATTGTTGAATTTGTTGGTGTTATCAATGTTTTATTTTAACTTTTTGGTGTTTTTCAAATTTAAGGTTGTTGCTGTATTTGTTGGTGATATTCAGTGTTGAGGTTGTTGTTGAATTTGTTGGTGATTATCAATATTGAAGTTGTTGTTGAATTTGTTGGTGTTATCAATGGTTTCTTTTGATCTTTTTTGTGTTTTTCAAAGTTGAGGTTGTTGCTGAATTTATTGGTGTTATCACTGTTTATTTTGTTGAACTTTTTTGTACTTTTAAAAGTTGAGGTTGATTTTGAATGTTTTGGTGTTTTTCATTGTTGAGGTTATGGTTGAATTTGTTGGCGTTTTTCAATGTTGAGGTTGTTGTTGAATATGTTAGCGAATTTCAATGTTGTGGTTGTTGTTGAATTTGTTGGTGTTTTTCAATGGTGAGGTTTTTGTTGAATTTTTTGGTGTTTTCGTTGTTGAGGTTGTTGTTAAATTTGATGTTGTTATCAATGTTCTTTTTTCAACTTTTTTGTACTTTAAACATTGAGGTTGATTTTGAATGTTTTGGTGTTTTTCATTGTTGAGGTTATTGTTGAATTTGTTGGCGTTTTTCAATGTTGAGGTTGTTGTTGAATTTGTTGGCGTTTTTCAATGTTGAGGACGTTGAATTTGTTGGTGATTATCAATATTGAAGTTGTTGTTGAATTTGTTGATGTTATCAATGGTTTCTTTTGATATATTTTGTGTTTTTCAAAGTTGAGGTTGTTGCTGAATTTATTGGTGTTATCACTGTTTATTTTGTTGATCTTTTTTGTACTTTTAAAAGTTGAGGTTGATTTTGAATGTTTTGGTGTTTCTCACTGTTGAGGTTATTGTTGAATTTGCTGGCGTTTTTCAATGTTGAGGTTGTTGTTGAATTTGTTGGCGTTTTTCAATGTTGAGGACGTTGAATTTGTTGGTGATTATCAATATTGAAGTTGTTGTTGAATTTGTTGATGTTATCAATGGTTTCTTTTGATATTTTTTGTGTTTTTCAAAGTTGAGGTTGTTGCTGAATTTATTGGTGTTATCACTGTTTATTTTGTTGATCTTTTTTGTACTTTTAAAAGTTGAGGTTGATTTTGAATGTTTTGGTGTTTCTCACTGTTGAGGTTATTGTTGAATTTGTTGGCGTTTTTCAATCTTGAGGTTGTTGTTGAATTTGTTGGTGTTTTTCAATGTTGAGGTTGTTGTTGAATTTTGTTGGTGTGTTTCAATGGTGAGGTTGTTGTGGAATTTGTTGGTCATTTTCAATATTGAGGTTGTTGTTGAATTTGTTGGTGATTTTCAATATTGACATTGTTTTTGAATTTGTTGGTGATATCAATGGTTTTGTTGGAACTTTTTTGTGTTGTTCAAAGTTGAGGTTGTTGCTGAACTTATAGGTGTTATCAATGTTTATTTTGTTGAACTTTTATGTACTTTTAAAAGTTGAAGTTGATTTTGAATTTGTTGGTGTTTTTCATTGTTGAGGTTGTTGTTGAATTTGTTGGTGTTTTTCATTGTTGACTTTCTTGTTGAATTTGTTGGTGTTATCAATGTTCTTTTTTCAACTTTTTTGTACTTTTAAAAGATGAGGTTGTTGTTGAATTTGTTGGTGTTTTCAATGTTTTTTTTGTTGAACTTGTTTGTATTTTTAAAAGTGGAGGTTGTTGTTGAATGTGTTGGTCTTTTTCAAAGTTGAGGCCGTTGAATTTGTTGGTGATTTTCAATATTGAGGTTGTTGTTGAATTTGTTGGTGTTATCAATGGTGTTTATAGAACTTGTTTGTGTTTTTGAAAGGTGAGGTTTTTGCTGAATTTGTTGGTGCTTATCAGTCTTGATGTTGTTGTTGAATTTGTTGGTGTTATCAATGGTTTTTTTATATCTTTTTTGTGTTTTTCAAGGTTGAGGTTGTTGCTGAATTTATTGGTGTTATCACTGTTTATTTTGATGAACTTTTTTGTACTTTTAAAAGTTGAGGTTCATTTTGAATGTTTTGATGTTTTTCATTGTTGAGCTTATTGTTAAATTTGTTGGCGTTTTCCAATGTTGAGGTTGTTGTTGAATTTGTTGGTGTTTCTCAATGGTGATGCTTTTGTTGAATTTTTTGGTGTTTTCATTGTTGAGGTTGTTGTTAAATTTGTTGTTGATTTTCAATGTTGAGGTTGTTGTTGAATTTGTTGCTGTTTTTCAATGATGAGGTTGTTGTTGAATTTGCTGGTGATTTTCTATATTGAGGTTGTTGTTGAATTTGCTGGTGTTTTTCAATGTTGATTTTGTAGAATTTGTTGGTGATTTTCAATATTGACGTTGTTGTTGAATTTGTTGGTGATATCAATGGTTTTTTTGGCACTTTTTTGTGTTGTTCAAAGTTGAGGTTGTTGCTGAGATTATTGGTGTTATCAATGTTTATTTTGTTGAACTTTTTTGTACTTTTAAAAGTTGAAGTAGATTTTGAATTTGTTGGTGTTTTTCATTGGTGAGGTTGTTGTTGAATTTGTTGGCATTTTTCAATGTTGAGGACGTTGAATTTGTTGGTGATTATCAATATTGAAGTTGTTGTTGAATTTGTTGGTGTTATCAATGGTTTCTTTTGATCTTTTTTGTGTTTTTCAAAGTTGAGATTGTTGCTGAATTTATTGGTGTTATCACTGGTTATTTTGTTGAACTTTTTTGTACTTTTAAAAGTTGAGGTTGATTTTGAATGTTTTGGTGTTTTTCATTGTTGAGGTTATGCTTGAATTTGTTGGCGTTTTTCAATGTTGATGTTGTTGTTGAATATGTTGGCGAATTTCAATGTTGAGGTTGTTGTTGAATTTGTTGGTGTTTTTCAATGGTGAGGTTTTTGTTGAATTTTTTGGTGTTTTCATTGTTGAGGTTGTTGTTAAATTTGTTGTTGTTATCAATGTTCTTTTTTCAACTTTTTTGTACTTTAAACGTTGAGTTTGATTTTGAATGTTTTGGTGTTTTTCATTGTTGAGGTTATTGTTGAATTTGTTGCCGTATTTCAATGTTGAGGTTGTTGTTGAATTTGTTGGCGTTTTTCAATGTTGAGGACGTTGCATTTGTTGGTGATTATCAATATTGAAGTTGTTGTTGAATTTGTTGATGTTATCAATGGTTTCTTTTGATATTTTTTGTGTTTTTCAAAGGTGAGGTTGTTGCTGAATTTATTGGTGTTATCACTGTTTATTTTGTTGAACTTTTTTGTACTTTTAAAAGTTGAGGTTGATTTTGAATGTTTTGGTGTTTCTCACTGTTGAGGTTATTGTTGAATTTGTTGGCGTTTTTCAATGTTGAGGTTGTTGTTGAATTTGTTGGCGTTTTTCAATGTTGAGGACGTTGAATTTGTTGGTGATTATCAATATTGAAGCTGTTGTTGAATTTGTTGATGTTATCAATGGTTTCTTTTGATATTTTTTGTGTTTTTCAAAGTTGAGGTTGTTGCTGAATTTATTGGTGTTATCACTGTTTATTTTGTTGAACTTTTTTGTACTTTTAAAAGTTGAGGTTGATTTTGAATGTTTTGGTGTTTCTCACTGTTGAGGCTATTGTTGAATTTGTTGGCGTTTTTCAATCTTGAGGTTGTTGTTGAATTTGTTGGTGTTTTTCAATGCTGAGGTTGTTGTTGAAATTGTTGGTGTATTTCAATGGTGAGGTTGTTGTGGAATTTGTTGGTCATTTTCAATATTGAGGTTGTTGTTGAATTTGTTGGTTATTTTCAATATTGTCATTGTTTTTGAATTTGTTGGTGATATCAATGGTTTTGTTGGAACTTTTTTGTGTTGTTCAAAGTTGAGGTTGTTGCTGAACTTATAGGTGTTATCAATGTTTATTTTGTTGAACTTTTATGTACTTTTAAAAGTTGAAGTTGATTTTGAATTTGTTGGTGTTTTTCATTGTTGAGGTTGTTGTTGAATTTGTTGGTGTTTTTCATTGTTGACTTTCTTGTTGAATTTGTTGGTGTTATCAATGTTCTTTTTTCAACTTTTTTGTACTTTTAAAAGATGAGGTTGTTGTTGAATTTGTTGGTGTTTTCAATGTTTTTTTTTGTTGAACTTGTTTGTATTTTTAAAAGTTGAGGTTGTTGTTGAATGTGTTGGTCTTTTTCAAAGTTGAGGCCGTTGAATTTGTTGGGGATTTTCAATATTGAGGTTGTTATTGAATTTGTTGGTGTTAACAATGGTGTTTATAGAACTTGTTTGTGTTTTTGAAAGGTGAGGTTTTTGCTGAATTTGTTGGTGCTATTCAGTGTTGATGTTGTTGTTGAATTTGTTGGTGTTATCAATGGTTTTTTTATATCTTTTTTGTGTTTTTCAAGGTTGAGGTTGTTGCTGAATTTATTGGTGTTATCACTGTTTATTTTGATGAACTTTTTTGTACTTTTAAAAGTTGAGGTTGATTTTGAATGTTTTGATGTTTTTCATTGTTGAGCTTATTGTTAAATTTGTTCGCGTTTTCCAATTTGAGGTTGTTGTTGAATTTGTTGGTGTTTCTCAATGGTGATGCTTTTGTTGAATTTTTTGGTGTTTTCATTGTTGAGGTTGTTGTTAAATTTGTTGTTGTTTTTAAATGATGAGGTTGTTGTGGAATTTGTTGGTGTTTTTCAATGATGAGGATGTTGTTGAATTTGTTGGTGATTTTAAATATTGAGTTTGTTGTTGAATTTATTGGTGTTATGAATGTTTATTTTTTAACTTTTTTGTGCTTTTCAAAATTGAATTTGTTACTGTATTTGTTGGTGACATTCAGTGTTGAGGTTGGTGAATTTGTTGGTGATTTTCAATATTGAGGTTGTTGTTGAATTTGTTGTTGTTTTTCAATGATGAGGTTGTTGTGGAATTTGTTGGTGTTATCAATGTTCTTTTTTTCAACTTTTTTGTACTTTTATAAGTTGAGGTTGTTGTTGAATTTGTTGGTGTTTTTCAATGATGAGGATGTTGTTGAATTTGTTGGTGATTTTAAATATTGAGTTTGTTGTTGAATTTATTGGTGTTATGAATGTTTTTTTTTAACTTTTTTGTGTTTTTCAAAATTGAATTTGTTGCTGAATTTGTTGGTGACATTCAGTGTTGAGGTTGGTGAATTTGTTGGTGATTTTCAATATTGAGGTTGTTGTTAAATTTGTTGTTGTTATCAATGGTTTTTTTTTGTACTTTTTTGTGTTTTTCAAAGTTGATGTTGTTGCTGAAATTATTGGTGTTATCACTGTTTATTTTGTTGAACTTGTTCGTACTGTTAAAAGTTCAAGTTGATTTTAAATGTTTTGGTGCATTTCATTGTTGAGGTTGTTATTGAATTTGTTCATGTTAACAAAATTCTATTCTGTACTTTTTTGTCCTTTTAAAAGTTGAGGTTGTTGTTGAATTTGTTGGTGTTTTTCAACAATGAGGTTGCTGTTGAATTTGTTGGTGATTTTCAATATTGAGTTTGTTTTTGAATTTGCTTTTGTTATCAACGTTTTTTTGTTGGTGATTTTCAGTGTTGAGGTTGCTAAATTTGTTAGTGATTTTAAATGTTGAGGTTGTTGTTAAATTGGATAGTGTCATCAAAGTTTTTTTTTGTTGAACTTGTTTGTATTATTAAAAGTTGTGGTTATTGTTGAATTTATTGGTGTTATCAATGTTTATTTTGTTGAACTTTTTTTTACTTTTAAATGTTGAGGTTCTTCTTTAATTTGTTGGTGTTTTTCAAAGATGAGGTCGTTGTTGAATTTGTTGTCGTGATCAAGTTATTTTTTGAACTTTTTTCTATTTTTGAAAGTTGAGGTTGTTGAATTTGTTGGTGTTTTTCAATGTTGAGGTTGTTTTTGAATTTATTGGTGTTTTTCAATATTGATGTTGTTGAAATTGTTGGTGATTTTCAAAATTGTGCTTGTTGTTGAATATTTGTTGAACTTGTTTGTATTTTTAAAAGTTGAGGTTGTTGTTGAATTTGTGGTGTTTTTCAATATTTAGGTTGTTGTTGAATTTTTTGGCGTTATCAATGTTTTTTTAAACTTTTTGGTGTTTTTCAAATTTAAGGTTGTTGCTGAAATTATTGGTGATATTCAGTGTTGATGTTGTTGTTGAATTTGTTGGCATTTTTCAATGTTGAGATTGTTGTTTTAATTTTTTGGTGTTTTTCATTGTTGAGGTTGTTGTTGAATTTGTTGGTGTTTTTCAATATTTAGGTTATTGTTGAATTTGTTGGTGTTATCAATGTTTTATTTTAACTTTTTGGTGTTTTTCAAATTTAAGGTTGTTGCTGTATTTGTTGGTGATATTCAGTGTTGAGGTTGTTGTTGAATTTGTTGGTGATTATCAATATTGAAGTTGTTGTTGAATTTGTTGGTGTTATCAATGGTTTCTTTTGATCTTCTTTGTGTTTTTCAAAGTTGAGGTTGTTGCTGAATTTATTGGTGTTATCACTGTTTATTTTGTTGAACTTTTTTGTACTTTTAAAAGTTGAGGTTGATTTTGAATGTTTTGGTGTTTTTCATTGTTGAGGTTATGGTTGAATTTGTTGGCGTTTTTCAATGTTGAGGTTGTTGTTAAATATGTTGGCGAATTTCAATGTTGTGGTTGTTGTTGAATTTGTTGGTGTTTTTCAATGGTGAGGTTTTTGTTGAATTTTTTGGTGTTTTCATTGTTGAGGTTGTTGTTAAATTTGTTGTTGTTATCAATGTTCTTTTTTCATCTTTTTTGTACTTTAAACGTTGAGGTTGATTTTGAATGTTTTGGTGTTTTTCATTGTTGAGGTTATTGTTGAATTTGTTGGCGTTTTTCAATGTTGAGGTTGTTGTTGAATTTGTTGGCGTTTTTCAATGTTGAGGACGTTGCATTTGATGGTAATTATCACTATTGAAGTTGTTGTTGAATTTGTTGATGTTATCAATGGTTTCTTTTGATATTTTTTGTGTTTTTCAAAGTTGAGGTTGTTGCTGAATTTATTGGTGTTATCACTGTTTATTTTGTTGATCTTTTTTGTACTTTTAAAAGTTGAGGTTGATTTTGAATGTTTTGGTGTTTCTCACTGTTGAGGTTATTGTTGAATTTGTTGGCGTTTTTCAATGTTGAGGTTGTTGTTGAATTTGTTGGCGTTTTTCAATGTTGAGGTTGTTGTTGAATTTGTTGGTGTGTTTCAATGGTGAGGTTGTTTTGGAATTTGTTGGTCATTTTCAATATTGAGGTTGTTGTTGAATTTGTTGGTGATTTTCAATATTGACATTGTTTTTGAATTTGTTGGTGATATCAATGGTTTTGTTGTAACTTTTTTGTGTTGTTCAAAGTTGAGGTTGTTGCTGAACTTATAGGTGTTATCAATGTTTATTTTGTTGAACTTTTATGTACTTTTAATAGTTGAAGTTGATTTTGAATTTGTTGGTGTTTTTCATTGTTGAGGTTGTTGTTGAATTTGTTGGTGTTTTTCATTGTTGACTTTCTTGTTGAATTTGTTGGTGTTATCAATGTTCTTTTTTCAACTTTTTTGTATTTTTAAAAGATGAGGTTGTTGTTGAATTTGTTGGTGTTTTCAATGTTTTTTTTTGTTGAACTTGTTTGTATTTTTAAAAGTTGAGGTTGTTGTTGAATTTGTTGGTCTTTTACAAAGTTGAGGCCGTTGAATTTGTTGGTGATTTTCAATATTGAGGTTGTTGTTGAATTTGTTGGTGTTATCAATGGTGTTTTTAGAACTTGTTTGTGTTTTTGAAAGGTGAGGTTTTTGCTGAATTTGTTGGTGCTATTCAGTGTTGATGTTGTTGTTGATTTTGTTGGTGTTATCAATGGTTTTTTTATATCTTATTTGTGTTTTTCAAGGTTGAGGTTGTTGCTGAATTTATTGGTGTTATCACTGTTTATTTTGATGAACTTTTTAGTACTTTTAAAAGTTGAGGTTGATTTTGAATGTTTTGATGTTTTTCATTGTTGAGCTTATTGTTAAATTTGTTGGCGTTTTCCATTGTTGAGGTTGTTGTTGAATTTGTTGGTGTATCTCAATGGTGATGCTTTTGTTGAATTTTTTGGTGTTTTCATTGTTGAGGTTGTTGTTAAATTTGTTGTTGATTTTCAATGTTGAGGTTGTTGCTAAATTTGCTGGTGATTTTCAATATTGAGGTTGTTGTTGAATTTATTGGTGTTATGAATGTTTTTTTTTTAACTTTTTTGTGTTTTTCAAAATTGAATTTGTTGCTGAATTTGTTGGTGACATTCAGTGTTGAGGTTGGTGAATTTGTTGGTGATTTTCAATATTGAGGTTGTTGTTGAATTTGTTGTTGTTTTTCAATGATGAGGTTGTTGTGGAATTTGTTGGTGTTATCAATGTTCTTTTTTTCAACTTTTTTGTACTTTTATAAGTTGAGGTTGTTGTTGAATTTGTTGGTGTTTTTCAATGATGAGGATGTTGTTGAATTTGTTGGTGATTTTAAATATTGAGTTTGTTGTTGAATTTATTGGTGTTATGAATGTTTTTTTTTTAACTTTTTTGTGTTTTTCAAAATTGAATTCGTTGCTGAATTTGTTGGTGACATTCAGTGTTGTGGTTGGTGAATTTGTTGGTGATTTTCAATATTGAGGTTGTTGTTGAATTTGTTGTTGTTATCAATGATTTTTTTTTGTACTTTTTTGTGTTTTTCAAAGTTGATGTTGTTGCTGAAATTATTGGTGTTATCACTGTTTATTTTGTTGAACTTGTTCGTACTGTTAAAAGTTCAAGTTGATTTTAAATGTTTTGGTGTATTTCATTGTTGAGGTTGTTATTGAATTTGTTCATGTTAACAAAATTCTATTCTGTACTTTTTTGTCCATTTAAAAGTTGAGGTTGTTGTTGAATTTGTTAGTGTTTTTCAACAATGAGGTTGTTGTTGAATTTGTTGGTGATTTTCAATATTGAGTTTGTTTTTGAATTTGCTTTTGTTATCAACGTTTTTTTGTTGGTGATTTTCAGTGTTGAGGTTGCTAAATTTGTTAGTGATTTTAAATGTTGAGGTTGTTGTTAAATTGGATAGTGTCATCAAAGTTTTTTTTGTTGAACTTGTTTGTATTATTAAAAGTTGTGGTTATTGTTGAATTTATTGGTGTTATCAATGTTTATTTTGTTGAACTTTTTTTTACTTTTAAATGTTGAGGTTCTTGTTTAATTTGTTGGTGTTTTTCAAAGATGAGGTCGTTGTTGAATTTGTTGTCGTGATCAAGTTATTTTTTGAACTTTTTTCTATTTTTGAAAGTTGAGGTTGTTGAATTTGTTGGTGTTTTTCAATGTTGAGGTTGTTTTTGAATTTATTGGTGTTTTTCAATATTGATGTTGTTGAAATTGTTGGTGATTTTCAAAATTGTGCTTGTTGTTGAATATTTGTTGAACTTGTTTGTATTTTTAAAAGTTGAGGTTGTTGTTGAATTTGTGGTGTTTTTCAATATTTAGGTTGTTGTTGAATTTTTTGGCGTTATCAATGTTTTTTTAAACTTTTTGGTGTTTTTCAAATTTAAGGTTGTTGCTGAAATTATTGGTGATATTCAGTGTTGATGTTGTTGTTGAATTTGTTGGCATTTTTCAATGTTGAGATTGTTGTTTTAATTTTTTGGTGTTTTTCATTGTTGAGGTTGTTGTTGAATTTGTTGGTGTTTTTCAATATTTAGGTTATTGTTGAATTTGTTGGTGATATCAATGTTTTATTTTAACTTTTTGGTGTATTTCAAATTTAAGGTTGTTGCTGTATTTGTTGGTGATATTCAGTGTTGAGGTTGTTGTTGAATTTGTTGGTGATTATCAATATTGAAGTTGTTGTTGAAATTGTTGGTGTTACCAATGGTTTCTTTTGATCTTTTTTGTGTTTTTCAAAGTTGAAGTTGTTGCTGAATTTATTGGTGTTATCACTGTTTATTTTGTTGAACTTTTTTGTACTTTTAAAAGTTGAGGTTGATTTTGAATGTTTTGGTGTTTTTCATTGTTGAGGTTATGGTTGAATTTGTTGGCGTTTTTCAATGTTGAGGTTGTTGTTGAATATGTTGGCGAATTTCAATGTTGTGGTTGTTGTTGAATTTGTTGGTGTTTTTCAATGGTGAGGTTTTTGTTGAATTTTTTGGTGTTTTCATTGTTGAGATTGTTGTTAAATTTGTTGTTGTTATCAATGTTCTTTTTTCAACTTTTTTGTACTTTAAACGTTGAGGTTGATTTTGAATGTTTTGGTGTTTTTCATTGTTGAGGTTATTGTTGAATTTGTTGCCGTTTTTCAATGTTGAGGTTGTTGTTGAATTTATTGGCGTTTTTCAATGTTGAGGACGTTGAATTTGTTGGTGATTATCAATATTGAAGTTGTTGTTGAATTTGTTGATGTTATCAATGGTTTCTTTTGATATTTTTGGTGTTTTTCAAAGTTGAGGTTGTTGCTGAATTTATTGGTGTTATCACTGTTTATTTTGTTGATCTTTTTTGTACTTTTAAAAGTTGAGGTTGATTTTGAATGTTTTGGTGTTTCTCACTGTTGAGGTTATCGTTGAATTTGTTGGCGTTTTTCAATGTTGAGGTTGTTGTTGAATTTGTTGGCGTTTTTCAATGTTGAGGTTGTTGTTGAATTTGTTGGTGTGTTTCACTGGTGAGGTTGTTGTGGAATTTGTTGATGTTATCAATGGTTTCTTTTGATATTTTTTGTGTTTTTCAAAGTTGAGGTTGTTGCTGAATTTATTGGTGTTATCACTGTTTATTTTGTTGAACTTTTTTGTACTTTTAAAAGTTGAGGTTGATTTTGAATGTTTTGGTGTTTCTCACTGTTGAGGTTATTGTTGAATTTGTTGGCGTTTTTCAATCTTGAGGTTGTTGTTGAATTTGTTGGTGTTTTTCAATGTTGAGGTTGTTGTTGAATTTGTTGGTGTGTTTCAATGGTGAGGTTGTTGTGGAATTTGTTGGTCATTTTCAATATTGAGGTTGTTGTTGAATTTGTTGGTGATTTTCAATATTGACATTGTTTTTGAATTTGTTGGTGATATCAATGGTTTTGTTGGAACTTTTTTGTGTTGTTCAAAGTTGAGGTTGTTGCTGAACTTATAGATGTTATCAATGTTTATTTTGTTGAACTTTTATGTACTTTTAAAAGTTGAAGTTGATTTTGAATTTGTTGGTGTTTTTCATTGTTGAGGTTGTTGTTGAATTTGTTGGTGTTTTTCATTGTTGACTTTCTTGTTGAATTTGTTGGTGTTATCAATGTTCTTTTTTCAACTTTTTTGTACTTTTAAAAGATGAGGTTGTTGTTGAATTTGTGGTGTTTTCAATGTTTTTTTTTGTTGAACTTGTTTGTATTTTTAAAAGTTGAGGCTGTTGTTGAATGTGTTGGTCTTTTTCAAAGTTGAGGCCGTTGAATTTGTTGGTGATTTTCAATATTGAGGTTGTTGTTGAATTTGTTGGTGTGTTTCACTGGTGAGGTTGTTGTGGAATTTGTTGATGTTATCAATGGTTTCTTTTGATATTTTTTGTGTTTTTCAAAGTTGAGGTTGTTGCTGAATTTATTGGTGTTATCACTGTTTATTTTGTTGAACTTTTTTGTACTTTTAAAAGTTGAGGTTGATTTTGAATGTTTTGGTGTTTCTCACTGTTGAGGTTATTGTTGAATTTGTTGGCGTTTTTCAATCTTGAGGTTGTTGTTGAATTTGTTGGTGTTTTTCAATGTTGAGGTTGTTGTTGAATTTGTTGGTGTGTTTCAATGGTGAGGTTGTTGTGGAATTTGTTGGTCATTTTCAATATTGAGGTTGTTGTTGAATTTGTTGGTGATTTTCAATATTGACATTGTTTTTGAATTTGTTGGTGATATCAATGGTTTTGTTGGAACTTTTTTGTGTTGTTCAAAGTTGAGGTTGTTGCTGAACTTATAGATGTTATCAATGTTTATTTTGTTGAACTTTTATGTACTTTTAAAAGTTGAAGTTGATTTTGAATTTGTTGGTGTTTTTCATTGTTGAGGTTGTTGTTGAATTTGTTGGTGTTTTTCATTGTTGACTTTCTTGTTGAATTTGTTGGTGTTATCAATGTTCTTTTTTCAACTTTTTTGTACTTTTAAAAGATGAGGTTGTTGTTGAATTTGTGGTGTTTTCAATGTTTTTTTTTGTTGAACTTGTTTGTATTTTTAAAAGTTGAGGTTGTTGTTGAATGTGTTGGTCTTTTTCAAAGTTGAGGCCGTTGAATTTGTTGGTGATTTTCAATATTGAGGTTGTTGTTGAATTTGTTGGTGTTATCAATGGTGTTTTTAGAACTTGTTTGTGTTTTTGAAAGGTGAGGTTTTTGCTGAATTTGTTGGTGCTATTCAGTGTTGATGTTGTTGTTGAATTTGTTGGTGTTATCAATGGTTTTTTTATATCTTTTTTGTGTTTTTCAAGGTTGAGGTTGTTGCTGAATTTATTGGTGTTATCACTGTTTATTTTGATGAACTTTTTTGTACTTTTAAAAGTTGAGGTTCATTTTGAATGTTTTGATGTTTTTCATTGTTGAGCTTATTGTTAAATTTGTTGGCGTTCTCCAATGTTGAGGTTGTTGTTGAATTTGTTGGTGTTTCTCAATGGTGATGCTTTTGTTGAATTTTTTGGTGTTTTCATTGTTGAGGTTGTTGTTAAATTTGTTGTTGATTTTCAATGTTGAGGTTGTTGTTGAATTTGTTGCTGTTTTTCAATGATGAGGTTGTTGTTGAATTTGCTGGTGATTTTCAATATTGAGGTTGTTGTTGAATTTGCTGGTGTTTTTCAATGTTGATTTTGTAGAATTTGCTGGTGATTTTCAATATTGACGTTGTTGTTGAATTTGTTGGTGATATCAATGGTTTTTTTTGGCACTTTTTTGTGTTGTTCAAAGTTGAGGTTGTTGCTGAGATTATTGGTGTTATCAATGTTTATTTTGTTGAACTTTTTTGTACTTTTAAAAGTTGAAGTAGATTTTGAATTTGTTGGTGTTTTTCATTGGTGAGGTTGTTGTTGAATTTGTTGGCATTTTTTAATGTTGAGGTTGTTATTGAATTTTTTGGTGCTTTCATTGTTGAGGTTGTTGTTAAATTTGTTGTTTTTTTTCAATGATGAGGTTGTTGTGGAATTTGTTGGTGTTATCAATGTTCTTTTTTCAACTTTTTTGTACTTTTATAAGTTGAGGTTGTTGTTGAATTTGTTGGTGTTTTTCAATGACGAGGATGTTGTTGAATTTGTTGGTGATTTTAAATATTGAGTTTGTTGTTGAATTTATTGGTGTTATGAATGTTTTTTTTTAACTTTTTTGTGATTTTCAAAATTGAATTTGTTGCTGAATTTGTTGGTGACATTCAGTGTTGAGGTTGGTGAATTTGTTGGTGATTTTCAATATTGAGGTTGTTGTTGAATTTGTTGTTGTTTTTCAATGATGAAGTTGTTATGGAATTTGTTGGTGTTATCAATGTTCTTTTTTCAACTTTTTTGCACTTTTATAAGTTGAGGTTGCTGTTGAATTTGTTGGTGTTTTTCAATGATGAGGTTGTTGTTGAATTTGTTGGTGATTATCAATATTGAAGTTGTTGTTGAATTTGTTGATGTTATCAATGGTTTCTTTTGATATTTTTTGTGTTTTTCAAAGTTGAGGTTGTTGCTGAATTTATTACTGTTATCACTGTTTATTTTGTTGATCTTTTTTGTACTTTTATAAGTTGAGGTTGATTTTGAATGTTTTGGTGTTTGTCACTGTTGAGGTTATTGTTGAATTTGTTGGCGTTTTTCAATGTTGAGGTTGTTGTTGAATTTGTTGGCGTTTTTCAATGTTGAGGACGTTGAATTTGTTGGTGATTATAATTATTGAAGTTGTTGTTGAATTTGTTGATGTTATCAATGGTTTCTTTTGATATTTTTTGTGTTTTTCAAAGTTGAGGTTGTTGCTGAATTTATTGGTGTTATCACTGTTTATTTTGTTGATCTTTTTTGTACTTTTAAAAGTTGAGGTTGATTTTGAATGTTTTGGTGTTTCTCACTGTTGAGGTTATTGTTGAATTTGTTGGTGATTTTCAATGTTGAGGTTGTTGTTGAATTTGTTGGTGTGTTTCAATGGTGAGGTTGTTGTGGAATTTGTTGGTCATTTTCAATATTGAGGTTGTTGTTGAATTTGTTGGTGATTTTCAATATTGACATTGTTTTTGAATTTGTTGGTGATATCAATGGTTTTGTTGGAACTTTTTTGTGTTGTTCAAAGTTGAGGTTGTTGCTGAACTTATAGGTGTTATCAATGTTTATTTTGTTGAACTTTTATGTACTTTTAAAAGTTGAAGTTGATTTTGAATGTTTTGGTGTTTCTCGTTGTTGAGGTTGTTGTTGAATTTGTTGGTGTTTTTCACTGTTGACTTTCTTGTTGAATTTGTTGGTGTTATCAATGTTCTTTTTTCAACTTTTTTGTACTTTTAAAAGATGAGGTTGTTGTTGAATTTGTTGGTGTTTTCAATGTTTTTTTTGTTGAACTTGTTTGTATTTTTAAAAGTTGAGGTTGTTGTTGAATGTGTTGGTCTTTTTCAAAGTTGAGGCCGTTGAATTTGTTGGTGATTTTCAATATTGAGGTTGTTGTTGAATTTGTTGGTGTTATCAATGGTGTTTTTAGAACTTGTTTGTGTTTTTGAAAGGTGAGGTTTTTGCTGAATTTGTTGGTGCTATTCAGTGTTGATGTTGTTGTTGAATTTGTTGGTGTTATCAATGGTTTTTTTATATCTTTTTTGTGTTTTTCAAGGTTGAGGTTGTTGCTGAATTTATTGGTGTTATCACTGTTTATTTTGATGAACTTTTTTGTACTTTTAAAAGTTGAGGTTGATTTTGAATGTTTTGATGTTTTTCATTGTTGAGCTTATTGTTAAATTTGTTGGCGTTCTCCAATGTTGAGGTTGTTGTTTAATTTTTTTGGTGTTTCTCAATGGTGATGCTTTTGTTGAATTTTTTGGTGTTTTCATTGTTGAGGTTGTTGTTAAATTTGTTGTTGATTTTCAATGTTGAGGTTGTTGTTGAATTTGTTGCTGTTTTTCAATGATGAGGTTGTTGTTGAATTTGCTGGTGATTTTCAATATTGAGGTTGTTGTTGAATTTGCTGGTGTTTTTCAATGTTGATTTTGTAGAATTTGCTGGTGATTTTCAATATTGACGTTGTTGTTGAATTTGTTGGTGATATCAATGGTTTTTTTTGGCACTTTTTTGTGTTGTTCAAAGTTGAGGTTGTTGCTGAGATTATTGGTGTTATCAATGTTTATTTTGTTGAACTTTTTTGTACTTTTAAAAGTTGAAGTAGATTTTGAATTTGTTGGTGTTTTTCATTGGTGAGGTTGTTGTTGAATTTGTTGGCATTTTTTAATGTTGAGGTTGTTATTGAATTTTTTGGTGCTTTCATTGTTGAGGTTGTTGTTAAATTTGTTGTTTTTTTTCAATGATGAGGTTGTTGTGGAATTTGTTGGTGTTATGAATGTTCTTTTTTCAACTTTTTTGTACTTTTATAAGTTGAGGTTGTTGTTGAATTTGTTGGTGTTTTTCAATGACGAGGATGTTGTTGAATTTGTTGGTGATTTTAAATATTGAGTTTGTTGTTGAATTTATTGGTGTTATGAATGTTTTTTTTTAACTTTTTTGTGATTTTCAAAATTGAATTTGTTGCTGAATTTGTTGGTGACATTCAGTGTTGAGGTTGGTGAATTTGTTGGTGATTTTCAATATTGAGGTTGTTGTTGAATTTGTTGTTGTTTTTCAATGATGAAGTTGTTATGGAATTTGTTGGTGTTATCAATGTTCTTTTTTCAACTTTTTTGCACTTTTATAAGTTGAGGTTGCTGTTGAATTTGTTGGTGTTTTTCAATGATGAGGTTGTTGTTGAATTTGTTGGTGATTATCAATATTGAAGTTGTTGTTGAATTTGTTGATGTTATCAATGGTTTCTTTTGATATTTTTTGTGTTTTTCAAAGTTGAGGTTGTTGCTGAATTTATTAGTGTTATCACTGTTTATTTTGTTGATCTTTTTTGTACTTTTAAAAGTTGAGGTTGATTTTGAATGTTTTGGTGTTTGTCACTGTTGAGGTTATTGTTGAATTTGTTGGCGTTTTTCAATGCTGAGGTTGTTGTTGAATTTGTTGGCGTTTTTCAATGTTGAGGACGTTGAATTTGTTGGTGATTATAAATATTGAAGTTGTTGTTGAATTTGTTGATGTTATCAATGGTTTCTTTTGATATTTTTTGTGTTTTTCAAAGTTGAGGTTGTTGCTGAATTTATTGGTGTTATCACTGTTTATTTTGTTGATCTTTTTTGTACTTTTAAAAGTTGAGGTTGATTTTGAATGTTTTGGTGTTTCTCACTGTTGAGGTTATTGTTGAATTTGTTGGTGATTTTCAATGTTGAGGTTGTTGTTGAATTTGTTGGTGTGTTTCAATGGTGAGGTTGTTGTGGAATTTGTTGGTCATTTTCAATATTGAGGTTGTTGTTGAATTTGTTGGTGATTTTCAATATTGACATTGTTTTTGAATTTGTTGGTGATATCAATGGTTTTGTTGGAACTTTTTTGTGTTGTTCAAAGTTGAGGTTGTTGCTGAACTTATAGGTGTTATCAATGTTTATTTTGTTGAACTTTTATGTACTTTTAAAAGTTGAAGTTGATTTTGAATGTTTTGGTGTTTCTCGTTGTTGAGGTTGTTGTTGAATTTGTTGGTGTTTTTCACTGTTGACTTTCTTGTTGAATTTGTTGGTGTTAAGAATGTTCTTTTTTCAACTTTTTTGTACTTTTAAAAGATGAGGTTGTTGTTGAATTTGTTGGTGTTTTCAATGTTTTTTTTGTTGAACTTGTTTGTATTTTTAAAAGTTGAGGTTGTTGTTGAATGTGTTGGTCTTTTTCAAAGTTGAGGCCGTTGAATTTGTTGGTGATTTTCAATATTGAGGTTGTTGTTGAATTTTTTGGTGTTATCAATGGTGTTTTTAGAACTTGTTTGTGTTTTTGAAAGGTGAGGTTTTTGCTGAATTTGTTGGTGCTATTCAGTGTTGATGTTGTTTTTGAATTTGTTGGTGTTATCAATGGTTTTTTTATATCTTTTTTGTGTTTTTCAAGGTTGAGGTTGTTGCTGAATTTATTGGTGTTATCACTGTTTATTTTGATGAACTTTTTTGTACTTTTAAAAGTTGAGGTTGATTTTGAATGTTTTGATGTTTTTCATTGTTGAGCTTATTGTTAAATTTGTTGGCGTTCTCCAATGTTGAGGTTGTTGTTTAATTTTTTTGGTGTTTCTCAATGGTGATGCTTTTGTTGAATTTTTTGGTGTTTTCATTGTTGAGGTTGTTGTTAAATTTGTTGTTGATTTTCAATGTTGAGGTTGTTGTTGAATTTGTTGCTGTTTTTCAATGATGAGGTTGTTGTTGAATTTGCTGGTGATTTTCAATATTGAGGTTGTTGTTGAATTTGCTGGTGTTTTTCAATGTTGATTTTGAAGAATTTGTTTGTGATTTTCAATATTGACGTTGTTGTTGAATTTGTTGGTGATATCAATGGTTTCTTTGGTACTTTTTTGTGTTGTTCAATGTTGAGGTTGTTGCTGAGATTATTGGTGTTATCAATGTTTATTTTGTTGAACTTTTTTGTACATTTAAAAGTTGAAGTAGATTTTGAATTTGTTGGTGTTTTTCATTGTTGAGGTTGTTGTTGAATTTGTTGTTGTTTTTCAATGATGAGGTTGTTGTGGAATTTGTTGGTGTTATCAATGTTCTTTTTTCAACTTTTCTGTACTTTTATAAGTTGAGGTTGTTGTTGAATTTGTTGGTGTTTTTCAATGATGAGGATGTTGTTGAATTTGTTGGTGATTTTAAATATTGAGTTTGTTGTTGAATTTATTGGTGTTATGAATGTTTTTTTTTAACTTTTTTGTGTTTTTCAAAATTGAATTTGTTGCTGAATTTGTTGGTGACATTCAGTGTTGAGGTTGGTGAATTTGTTGGTGATTTTCAATATTGAGGTTGTTGTTGAATTTGTTGTTGTTATCAATGGTTTTTTTTTGTACTTTTTTGTGTTTTTCAAAGTTGATGTTGTTGCTGAAATTATTGGTGTTATCACTGTTTATTTTGTTGAACTTGTTTGTACTGTTAAAAGTTCAAGTTGATTTTAAATGTTTTGGTGTATTTCATTGTTGAGGTTGTTATTGAATTTGTTCATGTTAACAAAATTCTATTCTGTACTTTTTTGTCCTTTTAAAAGTTGAGGTTGTTGTTGAATTTGTTGGTGTTTTTCAACAATGAGGTTGTTGTTGAATTTGTTGGTGATTTTCAATATTGAGTTTGTTTTTGAATTTGCTTTTGATATCAACGTTTTTTTGTTGGTGATTTTCAGTGTTGAGGTTGCTAAATTTGTTAGTGATTTTAAATGTTGAGGTTGTTGTTAAATTGGATAGTGTCATCAAAGTTTTTTTTGTTGAACTTGTTTGTATTATTAAAAGTTGTGGTTATTGTTGAATTTATTGGTGTTATCAATGTTTATTTTGTTGAACTTTTTTTTACTTTTAAATGTTGAGGTTCTTGTTTAATTTGTTGGTGTTTTTCAAAGATGAGGTCGTTGTTGAATTTGTTGTCGTGATCAAGTTATTTTTTGAACTTTTTTCTATTTTTGAAAGTTGAGGTTGTTGAATTTGTTGGTGTTTTTCAATGTTGAGGTTGTTTTTGAATTTATTGGTGTTTTTCAATATTGATGTTGTTGAAATTGTTGGTGATTTTCAAAATTGTGCTTGTTGTTGAATATTTGTTGAACTTGTTTGTATTTTTAAAAGTTGAGGTTGTTGTTGAATTTGTGGTGTTTTTCAATATTTAGGTTGTTGTTGAATTTGTTGGCGTTATCAATGTTTTTTTAAACTTTTTGGTGTTTTTCAAATTTAAGGTTGTTGCTGAAATTATTGGTGATATTCAGTGTTGATGTTGTTGTTGAATTTGTTGGCATTTTTCAATGTTGAGATTGTTGTTTTAATTTTTTGGTGTTTTTCATTGTTGAGGTTGTTGTTGAATTTGTTGGTGTTTTTCAATATTTAGGTTATTGTTGAATTTGTTGGTGTTATCAATGTTTTATTTTAACTTTTTGGTGTTTTCAAATTTAAGGTTGTTGCTGTATTTGTTGGTGATATTCAGTGTTGAGGTTGTTGTTGAATTTGTTGGTGATTATCAATATTGAAGTTGTTGTTGAATTTGTTGATGTTATCAATGGTTTCTTTTGATCTTTTTTGTGTTTTTCCAAGTTGAGGTTGTTGCTGAATTTATTAGTGTTATCACTGTTTATTTTGTTGATCTTTTTTGTACTTTTAAAAGTTGAGGTTGATTTTGAATGTTTTGATGTTTCTCACTGTTGAGGTTATTGTTGAATTTGTTGGCGTTTTTCAATGTTGAGGTTGTTGAATTTGTTGGCGTTTTTCAATGTTGAGGACGTTGAATTTGTTGGTGATTATCAATATTGAAGTTGTTGTTGAATTTGATGATGTTATCAATGGTTTCTTATGATATTTTTTTGTGTTTTTCAAAGTTGAGGTTGTTGCTGAATTTATTGGTGTTATCACTGTTTATTTTGTTGATCTTTTTTGTACTTTTAAAAGTTGAGGTTGATTTTGAATGTTTTGGTGTTTCTCACTGTTGAGGTTATTGTTGAATTTGTTGGTGTTTTTCAATGTTGAGGTTGTTGTTGAATTTGTTGGTGTGTTTCAATGGTGAGGTTGTTGTGGAATTTGTTGTTCATTTTCAATATTGAGGTTGTTGTTGAATTTGTTGGTGATTTTCAATATTGACATTGTTTTTGAATTTGTTGGTGATATCAATGGTTTTGTTGGAACTTTTTTGTGTTGTTCAAAGTTGAGGTTGTTGCTGACCTTATAGGTGTTATCAATGTTTATTTTGTTGAACTTTTATGTACTTTTAAAAGTTGAAGTTGATTTTGAATGTTTTGGTGTTTCTCGTTGTTGAGGTTGTTGTTGAATTTGTTGGTGTTTTTCACTGTTGACTTTCGTGTTGAATTTGTTGGTGTTATCAATGTTCTTTTTTCAACTTTTTTGTACTTTTAAAAGATGAGGTTGTTGTTGAATTTGTTGGTGTTTTCAATGTTTTTTTTTGTTGAACTTGTTTGTATTTTTAAAAGTTGAGGTTGTTGTTGAATTTGTTGGTCTTTTTCAAAGTTGAGGCCGTTGAATTTGTTGGTGATTTTCAATATTGAGGTTGTTGTTGAATTTGTTGGTGTTATCAATGGTGTTTTTAGAACTTGTTTGTGTTTTTGAAAGGTGAGGTTTTTGCTGAATTTGTTGGTGCTATTCAGTGTTGATGTTGTTGTTGAATTTGTTGGTGTTATCAATGGTTTTTTTATATCATTTTTGTGTTTTTCAAGGTTGAGGTTGTTGCTGAATTTATTGGTGTTATCACTGTTTATTTTGATGAACTTTTTTGTACCTTTAAAAGTTGAGGTTCATTTTGAATGTTTTGATGTTTTTCATTGTTGAGCTTATTGTTAAATTTGTTGGCGTTTTCCAATGTTGAGGTTGTTGTTGAATTTGTTGGTGTTTCTCAATGGTGATGCTTTTGTTGAATTTTTTGGTGTTTTCATTGTTGAGGTTGTTGTTAAATTTGTTGTTGATTTTCAATGTTGAGGTTGTTGTTGAATTTGTTGCTGTTTTTCAATGATGAGGTTGTTGTTGAATTTGCTGGTGATTTTCAATATTGAGGTTGTTGTTGAATTTGCTGGTGTTTTTCAATGTTGATTTTGTAGAATTTGTTTGTGATTTTCAATATTGACGTTGTTGTTGAATTTGTTGGTGATATCAATGGTTTCTTTGGCACTTTTTTGTGTTGTTCAATGTTGAGGTTGTTGCTGAGATTATTGGTGTTATCAATGTTTATTTTGTTGAACTTTTTTGTACATTTAAAAGTTGAAGTAAATTTTGAATTTGTTGGTGTTTTTCATTGTTGAGGTTGTTGTTGAATTTGTTGTTGTTTTTCAATGATGAGGTTGTTGTGGAATTTGTTAGTGTTATCAATGTTCTTTTTTTCAACTTTTTTGTACTTTTATAAGTTGAGGTTGTTGTTGAATTTGTTGGTGTTTTTCAATGAAGAGGATGTTGTTGAATTTGTTGGTGATTTTAAATATTGAGTTTGTTGTTGAATTTATTGGTGTTATGAATGTTTTTTTTTTAACTTTTTTGTGTTTTTCAAAATGGATTTTTTTGCTGAATTTGTTGGTGACATTCAGTGTTGAGGTTGGTGAATTTGTTGGTGATTTTCAATATTGAGGTTGTTGTTGAATTTGTTGTTGTTATCAATGGTTTTTTTTTCTACTTTTTTGTGTTTTTCAAAGTTGATGTTGTTGCTGAAATTATTGGTGTTATCACTGTTTATTTTGTTGAACTTGTTTGTACTGTTAAAAGTTCAAGTTGATTTTAAATGTTTTGGTGTATTTCATTGTTGAGGTTGTTATTGAATTTGTTCATGTTAACAAAATTCTATTCTGTACTTTTTTGTCCTTTTAAAAGTTGAGGTTGTTGTTGAATTTTTTGGTGTTTTTCAACAATGAGGTTGTTTGTTGAATTTGTTGGTGATTTTCAATATTGAGTTTGTTTTTGAATTTGCTTTTGTTATCAACGTTTTTTTGTTGGTGATTTTCAGTGTTGAGTTTGCTAAATTTGTTAGTGATTTTAAATGTTGAGGTTGTTGTTAAATTGGATAGTGTCATCAAAGTTTTTTTTGTTGAACTTGTTTGTATTATTAAAAGTTGTGGTTATTGTTGAATTTATTGGTGTTATCAATGTTTATTTTGCTGAACTTTTTTGTACTTTTAAATGTTGAGGTTCTTGTTTAATTTGTTGGTGTTTTTCAAAGATGAGGTCGTTGTTGAATTTGTTGTCGTGATCAAGTTATTTTTTGAACTTTTTTCTATTTTTGAAAGTTGAGGTTGTTGAATTTGTTGGTGTTTTTCAATGTTGAGGTTGTTTTTGAATTTATTGGTGTTTTTCAATATTGATGTTGTTGAAATTGTTGGTGATTTTCAAAATTGTGCTTGTTGTTGAATATTTGTTGAACTTGTTTGTATTTTTAAAAGTTGAGGTTGTTGTTGAATTTGTGGTGTTTTTCAATATTTAGGTTGTTGTTGAATTTGTTGGCGTCATCAATGTTTTTTTAAACTTTTTGGTGTTTTTCAAATTTAAGGTTGTTGCTGAAATTATTGGTGATATTCAGTGTTGATGTTGTTGTTGAATTTGTTGGCATTTTTCAATGTTGAGATTGTTGTTTTAATTTTTTGGTGTTTTTCATTGTTGAGGTTGTTGTTGAATTTGTTGGTGTTTTTCAATATTTAGGTTATTGTTGAATTTGTTGGTGATATCAATGTTTTATTTTAACTTTTTGGTGTATTTCAAATTTAAGGTTGTTGCTGTATTTGTTGGTGATATTCAGTGTTGAGGTTGTTGTTGAATTTGTTGGTGATTATCAATATTGAAGTTGTTGTTGAATTTGTTGGTGTTATCAATGGTTTCTTTTGATCTTTTTTGTGTTTTTCAAAGTTGAGGTTGTTGCTGAATTTATTGGTGTTATCACTGTTTATTTTGTTGAACTTTTTTGTACTTTTAAAAGTTGAGGTTGATTTTGAATGTTTTGGTGTTTTTCATTGTTGAGGTTATGGTTGAATTTGTTGGCGTTTTTCAATGTTGAGGTTGTTGTTGAATATGTTGGCGAATTTCAATGTTGTGGTTGTTGTTGAATTTGTTGGTGTTTTTCAATGGTGAGGTTTTTGTTGAATTTTTTGGTGTTTTCATTGTTGAGGATGTTGTTAAATTTGTTGATGTTATCAATGTTCTTTTTTCAACTTTTTTGTACTTTAAACGTTGAGGTTGATTTTGAATGTTTTGGTGTTTTTCATTGTTGAGGTTATTGTTGAATTTGTTGGCGTTTTTCAATGTTGAGGTTGTTGTTGAATTTGTTGGCGTTTTTCAATGTTGAGGACGTTGAATTTGTTGGTGATTATCAATATTGAAGTTGTTGATGAATTTGTTGATGTTATCAATGGTTTCTTTTGATATTTTTTGTGTTTTTCAAAGTTGAGGTTGTTGCTGAATTTATTGGTGTTACCACTGTTTATTTTGTTGATCTTTTTTGTACTTTTAAAAGTTGAGGTTGATTTTGAATGTTTTGGTGTTTCTCACTGTTGAGGTTATTGTTGAATTTGTTGGCGTTTTTCAATGTTGAGGTTGTTGTTGAATTTGTTGGTGTTTTTCAATGTTGAGGTTGTTGTTGAATTTGTTGGTGTGTTTCAATGGTGAGGTTGTTGTGGAATTTGTTGGTCATTTTCAATATTGAGGTTGTTGTTGAATTTGTTGGTGATTTTCAATATTGACATTGTTTTTGAATTTGTTGGTGATATCAATGGTTTTGTTGGAACTTTTTTGTGTTGTTCAAAGTTGAGGTTGTTGCTGAACTTATAGGTGTTATCAATGTTTATTTTGTTGAACTTTTATGTACTTTTAAAAGTTGAAGTTGATTTTGAATTTGTTGGTGTTTTTCATTGTTGAGGTTGTTGTTGAATTTGTTGGTGTTTTTCATTGTTGACTTTCTTGTTGAATTTGTTGGTGTTATCAATGTTCTTTTTTCAACTTTTTTGTACTTTTAAAAGATGAGGTTGTTGTTGAATTTGTTGGTGTTTTCAATGTTTTTTTTTGTTGAACTTGTTTGTATTTTTAAAAGTTGAGGTTGTTGTTGAATGTGTTGGTCTTTTTCAAAGTTGAGGCCGTTGAATTTGTTGGTGATTTTCAATATTGATGTTGTTGTTGAATTTGTTGGTGTTATCAATGGTGTTTTTAGAACTTGTTTGTGTTTTTGAAAGGTGAGGTTTTTGCTGAATTTGTTGGTGCTATTCAGTGTTGATGTTGTTGTTGAATTTGTTGGTGTTATCAATGGTTTTTTTATATCTTTTTTGTGTTTTTCAAGGTTGAGGTTGTTGCTGAATTTATTGGTGTTTTCACTGTTTATTTTGATGAACTTTTTTGTACTTTTAAAAGTTGAGGTTCATTTTGAATGTTTTGATGTTTTTCATTGTTGAGCTTATTGTTAAATTTGTTGGCGTTTTCCAATGTTGAGGTTGTTGTTGAATTTGTTGGTGTTTCTCAATGGTGATGCTTTTGTTGAATTTTTTGGTGTTTTCATTGTTGAGGTTGTTGTTAAATTTGTTGTTGATTTTCAATGTTGAGGTTGTTGTTGAATTTGTTGCTGTTTTTCAATGATGAGGTTGTTGTTGAATTTGCAGGTGATTTTCAATATTGAGGTTGTTGTTGAATTTGCTGGTGTTTTTCAATGTTGATTTTGTATAATTTGTTGGTGATTTTCAATATTGACGTTGTTGTTGAATTTGTTGGTGATATCAATGGTTTTTTTGGCACTTTTTTGTGTTGTTCAAAGTTGAGGTTGTTGCTGAGATTATTAGTGTTATCAATGTTTATTTTGTTGAACTTTTTTGTACTTTTAAAAGTTGAAGTAGATTTTGAATTTGTTGGTGTTTTTCATTGTTGAGGTTGTTGTTGAATTTGTTGGCATTTTTCAATGTTGAGGTTGTTATTGAATTTTTTGGTGTTTTCATTGTTGAGGTTGTTGTTAAATTTGTTGTTGTTTTTCAATGATGAGGTTGTTGTGGAATTTGTTGGTGTTATCAATGTTCTTTTTTCAACTTTTTTGTACTTTTATAAGTTGAGGTTGTTGTTGAATTTGTTGGCGTTTTTCAATGATGAGGATGTTGTTGAATTTGTTGGTGATTTTAAATATTGTGTTTGTTGTTGAATTTATTGGTGTTATGAATGTTTTTTTTTTAACTTTTTTGTGTTTTTCAAAATTGAATTTGTTGCTGATTTTGTTGGTGACATTCAGTGTTGAGGTTGGTGAATTTGTTGGTGATTTTCAATATTGAGGTTGTTGTTGAATTTGTTGTTGTTTTTCAATGATGAGGTTGATGTGGAATTTGTTGGTGTTATCAATGTTCTTTTTTTCAACTTTTTTGTACTTTTATAAGTTGAGGTTGTTGTTGAATTTGTTGGTGTTTTTCAATGATGAGGATGTTGTTGAATTTGTTGGTGATTTTAAATATTGAGTTTGTTGTTGAATTTATTGGTGTTATGAATGTTTTTTTAAAAATTTTTTGTGTTTTTCAAAATTGAATTTGTTGCTGAATTTGTTGGTGACATTCAATGTTGAGGTTGGTGAATTTGTTGGTGATTTTCAATATTGAGGTTGTTGTTGAATTTGTTGGTGTGTTTCAATGGTGAGGTTGTTGTGGAATTTGTTGGTCATTTTCAATATTGAGGTTGTTGTTGAATTTGTTGGTGATTTTCAATATTGACATTGTTTTTGAATTTGTTGGTGATATCAATGGTTTTTTTTGGAACTTTTTTGTGTTGTTCAAAGTTGAGGTTGTTGCTGAAATTATAGGTGTTATCAATGTTTATTTTGTTGAACTTTTATGTACTTTTAAAAGTTGAAGTTGATTTTGAATTTGTTGGTGTTTTTCATTGTTGAGGTTGTTGTTGAATTTGTTGGTGTTATCAATGTTCTTTTTTCAACTTTTTTGTACTTTTAAAAGATGAGGTTTTTGTTGAATTTGTTGGTGTTTTCAATGTTTTTTTTGTTGAACTTGTTTGTATTTTTAAAAGTTGAGGTTGTTGTTGAATTTGTTGGTCTTTTTCAAAGTTGAGGCCGTTGAATTATTTGTTGATTTTCTATTTTGAGGTTGTTGTTGAATTTGTTGGTGTTATCAATGGTGTTTATAGAACTTGTATGTGTTTTTGAAAGGTGAGGTTTTTGCTGAATTTGTTGGTGCTATTCAGTGTTGATGTTGTTGTTGAATTTGTTGGTGTTATCAATGGTTTTTTTATATCTTTTTTGTGTTTTTCAAAGTTGAGGTTGTTGCTGAATTTATTGGTGTTATCACTGTTTATTTTGATGAACTTTTTTGTACTTTTAAAAGATGAGGTTCATTTTGAATGTTTTGATGTTTTTCATTGTTGAGCTTATTGTTAAATTTGTTGGCGTTTTCCAATGTTGAGGTTGTTGTTGAATTTGTTGGTGTTTCTCAATGGTGATGCTTTTGTTGAATTTTTTGGTGTTTTCATTGTTGAGGTTGTTGTTAAATTTGTTGTTGATTTTCAATGTTGAGGTTGTTGTTGAATTTGTTGCTGTTTTTCAATGATAAGTTTGTTGTTGAATTTGCAGGTGATTTTCAATATTGAGGTTGTTGTTGAATTTGCTGGTGTTTTTCAATGTTGATTTTGTAGAATTTGTTGGTGATTTTCAATATTGACGTTGTTGTTGAATTTGTTGGTGATATCAATGGTTTTTTTGGCACTTTTTTGTGTTGTTCAAAGTTGAGGTTGTTGCTGAGATTATTGGTGTTATCAATGTTTATTTTGTTGAACTTTTTTGTACTTTTAAAAGTTGAAGTAGATTTTGAATTTGTTGGTGTTTTTCATTGGTGAGGTTGTTGTTGAATTTGTTGGCATTTTTCAATGTTGAGGACGTTGAATTTGTTGGTGATTATCAATATTGAAGTTGTTGTTGAATTTGTTGGTGTTATCAATGGTTTCTTTTGATCTTTTTTGTGTTTTTCAAAGTTGAGATTGTTGCTGAATTTATTGGTGTTATCACTGTTTATTTTGTTGAACTTTTTTGTACTTTTAAAAGTTGAGGTTGATTTGGAATGTTTTGGTGTTTTTCATTGTTGAGGTTATGGTTGAATTTGTCGGCGTATTTCAATGTTGATGTTGTTGTTGAATATGTTGGCGAATTTCAATGTTGAGGTTGTTGTTGAATTTGTTGGTGTTTTTCAAAGGTGAGGTTTTTGTTGAATTTTTTGGTGTTTTCATTGTTGAGGTTATTGTTGAATTTGTGGGCGTTTTTCAATGTTGAGGTTGTTGTTGAATTTGTTGGTGATTATCAATATTGAAGTTGTTGTTGAATTTGTTGGTGTTATCAATGGTTTCTTTTGATCTTTTTTGTGTTTTTCAAAGTTGAGGTTGTTGCTGAATTTATTGGTGTTATCACTGTTTATTTTGTTGAACTTTTTTGTACTTTTAAAAGTTGTGGTTGATTTTGAATGTTTTGGTGTTTTTCATTGTTGAGGTTATGGTTGTATTTGTTGGCGTTTTTCAATGTTGAGGTTGTTGTTGAATATGTTGGCGAATTTCAATATTGTGGTTGTTGTTGAATTTGTTGGTGTTTTTCAATATTGACATTGTTTTTGAATTTGTTGGTGATATCAATGGTTTTGTTGGAACTTTTTTGTGTTGTTCAAAGTTGAGGTTGTTGCTGAACTTATAGGTGTTATCAATGTTTATTTTGTTGAACTTTTATGTACTTTTAAAAGTTGAAGTTGATTTTGAATTTGTTGGTGTTTTTCATTGTTGAGGTTGTTGTTGAATTTGTTGGTCTTTTTCATTGTTGAGGACGTTGAATTTGTTGGTGATTATCAATATTGAAGTTGTTGTTGAATTTGTTGATGTTATCAATGGTTTCTTTTGATATTTTTTGTGTTTTTCAAAGTTGAGGTTGTTGCTGAATTTATTGGTGTTATCACTGTTTATTTTGTTGAACTTTTTTGTACTTTTAAAAGTCGAGGTTGATTTTGAATGTTTTGGCGTTTCTCACTGTTCAGATTATTGTTGAATTTGTTGGCGTTTTTCAATCTTGAGGTTGTTGTTGAATTTGTTGGTGTTTTTCAATGTTGAGGTTGTTGTTGAATTTGTTGGTGTGTTTCAATGGTGAGGTTGTTGTGGAATTTGTTGGTGTGTTTCAATGATGAGGTTGTTGTTGAATTTGTTGGTGAATTTCAATATTGACATTGTTTTTGAATTTCTTGGTGATATCAATGGTTTTGTTGGAACTTTTTTGTGTTGTTCAAAGTTGAGGTTGTTGCTGAACTTATAGGTGTTATCAATGTTTATTTTGTTGAACTTTTATGTACTTTTAAAAGTTGAAGTTGATTTTGAATTTGTTGGTGTTTTTCATTGTTGAGGTTGTTGTTGAACTTGTTGGTGTTTTTCATTGTTGACTTTCTTGTTGAATTTGTTGGTGTTATCAATGTTCTTTTTTCAACTTTTTTGTACTTTTAAAAGATGAGGTTGTTGTTGAATTTGTTGGTGTTTTCAATGTTTTTTTTGTTGAACTTGTTTGTATTTTTAAAAGTTGAGGTTGTTGTTGAATTTGTTGGTCTTTTTCAAAGTTGAGGCCGTTGAATTTGTTGGTGATTTTCAATATTGAGGTTGTTGTTGAATTTGTTGGTGTTATCAATGGTGTTTTTAGAACTTGTTTGTGTTTTTGAAAGGTGAGGTTTTTGTTGAATTTGTTGGTGCTATTCAGTGTTGATGTTGTTGTTGAATTTGTTGGTGTTATCAATGGTTTTTTTATATCTTTTTTGTGTTTTTCAAAGTTGAGGTTGTTGCTGAATTTATTGGTGTTATCACTGTTTATTTTGATGAACTTTTTTGTACTTTTAAAAGTTGAGGTTGATTTTGAATGTTTTGATGTTTTTCATTGTTGAGCTTATTGTTAAATTTGTTGGCGTTTTCCAATGTTGAGGTTGTTGTTGAATTTGTTGGTGTTTCTCAATGGTGATGCTTTTGTTGAATTTTTTGGTGTTTTCATTGTTGAGGTTGTTGTTGAATTTGTTGCTGTTTTTCAATATTGAGGTTGTTGTTGAATTTGCTGGTGTTTTTCAATGTTGATTTTGTAGAATTTGTTGGTGATTTTCAATATTGACGTTGTTGTTGAATTTGTTGGTGATATCAATGGTATTTTTGGCACTTTTTTGTGTTGTTCAAAGTTGAGGTTGTTGCTGAGATTATTGGTGTTATCAATGTTTCTTTTGTTGAACTTTTTTGTACTTTTAAAAGTTGAAGTAGATTTTGAATTTGTTGGTGTTTTTCATTGTTGAGGTTCTTGTTGAATTTGTTGGCATTTTTCAATGTTGAGGTTGTTATTGAATTTTTTGGTGTTTTCATTGTTGAGGTTGTTGTTAAATTTGTTGTTGTTTTTCAATGATGAGGTTGTTGTGGAATTTGTTGGTGTTATCAATGTTCTTTTTTCAACTTTTTTGTACTTTTATAAGTCGAGGTTGTTGTTGAATTTGTTGGTGTTTTTCAATGATGAGGATGTTGTTGAATTTGTTGGTGATTTTAAATATTGAGTTTGTTGTTGAATTTATTGGTGTTATGAATGTTTTTTATTTAAACTTTTTTGTGTTTTTCAAAATTGAATTTGTTGCTGAATTTGTTGGTGACATTCAGTGTTGAGGTTGGTGAATTTGTTGGTGATTTTCAATATTGAGGTTGTTGTTGAATTTGTTGTTGTTATCAATGGTTTTTTTTTTGTACTTTTTTGTGTTTTTCAAAGTTGATGTTGTTGCTGAAATTATTGGTGTTATCACTGTTTATTTTGTTGAACTTGTTTGTACTGTTAAAAGTTCAAGTTGATTTTAAATGTTTTGGTGTATTTCATTGTTGAGATTGTTATTGAATTTGTTCATGTTAACAAAATTCTATTCTGTACTTTTTTGTCCTTTAAAAGTTGAAGTTGTTGTTGAATTTGTTGGTGTTTTTCAACAATGAGGTTGTTGTTGAATTTGTTGGTGATTTTCAATATTGAGTTTGTTTTTGAATTTGCTTTTGTTATCAACGTTTTTTTGTTGGTGATTTTCAGTGTTGAGGTTGCTAAATTTGTTAGTGATTTTAAATGTTGAGGTTGTTGTTAAATTGGATAGTGTCATCAAAGTTTTTTTTGTTGAACTTGTTTGTATTATTAAAAGTTGTGGTTATTGTTGAATTTATTGGTGTTATCAATGTTTATTTTGTTGAACTTTTTTGTACTTTTAAATGTTGAGGTTCTTGTTTAATTTGTTGGTGTTTTTCAAAGATGAGGTCGTTGTTGAATTTGTTGTCGTGATCAAGTTATTTTTTGAACTTTTTTCTATTTTTGAAAGTTGAGGTTGTTGAATTTGTTGGTGTTTTTCAATGTTGAGGTTGTTTTTGAATTTATTGGTGTTTTTCAATATTGATGTTGTTGAAATTGTTGGTGATTTTCAAAATTGTGCTTGTTGTTGAATATTTGTTGAACTTGTTTGTATTTTTAAAAGTTGAGGTTGTTGTTGAATTTGTGGTGTTTTTCAATATTTAGGTTGTTGTTGAATTTGTTGGCGTTATCAATGTTTTTTTAAACTTTTTGGTGTTTTTCAAATTTAAGGTTGTTGCTGAAATTATTGGTGATATTCAGTGTTGATGTTGTTGTTGAATTTGTTGGCATTTTTCAATGTTGAGATTGTTGTTTTAATTTTTTGGTGTTTTTCATTGTTGAGGTTGTTGTTGAATTTGTTGGTGTTTTTCAATATTTAGGTTATTGTTGAATTTGTTGGTGTTATCAATGTTTTATTTTAACTTTTTGGTGTTTTTCAAATTTAAGGTTGTTGCTGTATTTGTTGGTGATATTCAGTGTTGAGGTTGTTGTTGAATTTGTTGGTGATTATCAATATTGAAGTTGTTGTTGAATTTGTTGATGTTATCAATGGTTTCTTTTGATCTTTTTTGTGTTTTTCAAAGTTGAGGTTGTTGCTGAATTTATTGGTGTTATCACTGTTTATTTTGTTGAACTTTTTTGTACTTTTAAAAGTTGAGGTTGATTTTGAATGTTTTGGTGTTTTTCATTGTTGAGGTTATGGTTGAATTTGTTGGCGTTTTTCAATGTTGAGGTTGTTGTTGAATATGTTGGCGAATTTCAATGTTGTGGTTGTTGTTGAATTTGTTGGTGATTTTCAATGGTGAGGTTTTTGTTGAATTTTTTGGTGTTTTCATTGTTGAGGTTGTTGTTAAATTTGTTGTTGTTATCAATGTTCTTTTTTAAACTTTTTTGTACTTTAAACGTTGAGGTTGATTTTGAATGTTTTGGTGTTTTTCATTGTTGAGTTTGTTGTTGAATTTGTTGCCGTTTTTCAATGTTGAGGTTGTTGTTGAATTTGTTGGCGTTTTTCAATGTTGAGGACGTTGCATTTGTTGGTGATTATCAATATTGAAGTTGTTGTTGAATTTGTTGATGTTATCAATGGTTTCTTTTGATCTTTTTTGTGTTTTTCAAAGTTGAGGTTGTTGCTGAATTTATTGGTGTTATCACTGTTTATTTTGTTGAACTTTTCTGTACTTTTAAAAGTTGAGGTTGATTTTGAATGTTTTGGTGTTTTTCATTGTTGAGGTTATGGTTGAATTTGTTGGCGTTTTTCAATGTTGAGGTTGTTGTTGAATATGTTGGCGAATTTCAATGTTGTGGTTGTTGTTGAATTTGTTGGTGTTTTTCAATGGTGAGGTTTTTGTTGAATTTTTTGGTGTTTTCATTGTTGAGGTTGTTGTTAAATTTGTTGTTGTTATCAATGTTCTTTTTTCAACTTTTTTGTACTTTAAACGTTGAGGTTGATTTTTAATGTTTTGGTGTTTTTCATTGTTGAGGTTATTGTTGAATTTGTTGGCGTTTTTCAATGTTGAGGTTGTTGTTGAATTTGTTGGCGTTTTTCAATGTTGAGGACGTTGCATTTGTTGGTGATTATCAATATTGAAGATGTTGTTGAATTTGTTGATGTTATCAATGGTTTCTTTTGATCTTTTTTGTGTTTTTCAAAGTTGAGGTTGTTGCTAAATTTGTTGGTGTTATCACTGTTTATTTTGTTGATCTTTTTTGTACTTTTAAAAGTTGAGGTTGATTTTGAATGTTTTGGTGTTTCTCACTGTTGAGGTTATTGTTGAATTTGTTGGCGTTTTTCAATGTTGAGGACGTTGAATTTGTTGGTGATTATCAATATTGAAGCTGTTGTTGAATTTGTTGATGTTATCAATGGTTTCTTTTGATATTTTTTGTGTTTTTCAAAGTTGAGGTTGTTGCTGAATTTATTGGTGTTATCACTGTTTATTTTGTTGATCTTTTTTGTACTTTTAAAAGTTGAGGTTGATTTTGAATGTTTTGGTGTTTCTCACTGTTGAGGTTATTGTTGAATTTGTTGGCGTTTTTCAATCTTGAGGTTGTTGTTGAATTTGTTGGAGTTTTTCAATGTTGAGGTTGTTGTTGAATTTGTTGGTGTGTTTCAATGGTGAGGTTGTTGTGCAATTTGTTGGTCATTTTCAATATTGAGGTTGTTGTTGAATTTGTTGGTGATTTTCAATATTGACATTGTTTTTGAATTTGTTGGTGATATCAATGGTTTTGTTGGAACTTTTTTGTGTTGTTCAAAGTTGAGGTTGTTGCTGAACTTATAGGTGTTATCAATGTTTATTTTGTTGAACTTTTATGTACTTTTAAAAGTTGAAGTTGATTTTGAATTTGTTGGTGTTTTTCATTGTTGAGGTTGTTGTTGAATTTGTTGGTGTTTTTCATTGTTGACTTTCTTGTTGAATTTGTTGGTGTTATCAATGTTCTTTTTTCAACTTTTTTGTACTTTTAAAAGATGAGGTTGTTGTTGAATTTGTTGGTGTTTTCAATGTTTTTTTTGTTGAACTTGTTTGTATTTTTAAAAGTTGAGGTTGTTGTTGAATGTGTTGGTCTTTTTCAAAGTTGAGGCCGTTGAATTTGTTGGTGATTTTCAATATTGAGGTTGTTGTTGAATTTGTTGGTGTTATCAATGGTGTTTATAGAACTTGTTTGTGTTTTTGAAAGGTGAGGTTTTTGCTGAATTTGTTGGTGCTATTCAGTGTTGATGTTGTTGCTGAATTTATTGGTGTTATCACTGTTTATTTTGATGAACTTTTTTGTACTTTTAAAAGTTGAGGTTCATTTTGAATGTTTTGATGTTTTTCATTGTTGAGCTTATTGTTAAATTTGTTGGCGTTTTCCAATGTTGAGGTTGTTGTTGAATTTGTTGGTGTTTCTCAATGGTGATGCTTTTGTTGAATTTTTTGGTGTTTTCATTGTTGAGGTTGTTGTTAAATTTGTTGTTGATTTTCAATGTTGAGGTTGTTGTTGAATTTGTTGCTGTTTTTCAATGATGAGGTTGTTGTTGAATTTGCTGGTGATTTTCTATATTGAGGTTTTTGTTGAATTTTTTGGTGTTTTCATTGTTGAGGTTGTTGTTAAATTTGTTGTTGTTATCAATGTTCTTTTTTCAACTTTTTTGTACTTTAAACGTTGAGGTTGATTTTTAATGTTTTGGTGTTTTTCATTGTTGAGGTTATTGTTGAATTTGTTGGCGTTTTTCAATGTTGAGGTTGTTGTTGAATTTGTTGGCGTTTTTCAATGTTGAGGACGTTGCATTTGTTGGTGATTATCAATATTGAAGATGTTGTTGAATTTGTTGATGTTATCAATGGTTTCTTTTGATCTTTTTTGTGTTTTTCAAAGTTGAGGTTGTTGCTAAATTTGTTGGTGTTATCACTGTTTATTTTGTTGATCTTTTTTGTACTTTTAAAAGTTGAGGTTGATTTTGAATGTTTTGGTGTTTCTCACTGTTGAGGTTATTGTTGAATTTGTTGGCGTTTTTCAATGTTGAGGACGTTGAATTTGTTGGTGATTATCAATATTGAAGCTGTTGTTGAATTTGTTGATGTTATCAATGGTTTCTTTTGATATTTTTTGTGTTTTTCAAAGTTGAGGTTGTTGCTGAATTTATTGGTGTTATCACTGTTTATTTTGTTGATCTTTTTTGTACTTTTAAAAGTTGAGGTTGATTTTGAATGTTTTGGTGTTTCTCACTGTTGAGGTTATTGTTGAATTTGTTGGCGTTTTTCAATCTTGAGGTTGTTGTTGAATTTGTTGGAGTTTTTCAATGTTGAGGTTGTTGTTGAATTTGTTGGTGTGTTTCAATGGTGAGGTTGTTGTGCAATTTGTTGGTCATTTTCAATATTGAGGTTGTTGTTGAATTTGTTGGTGATTTTCAATATTGACATTGTTTTTGAATTTGTTGGTGATATCAATGGTTTTGTTGGAACTTTTTTGTGTTGTTCAAAGTTGAGGTTGTTGCTGAACTTATAGGTGTTATCAATGTTTATTTTGTTGAACTTTTATGTACTTTTAAAAGTTGAAGTTGATTTTGAATTTGTTGGTGTTTTTCATTGTTGAGGTTGTTGTTGAATTTGTTGGTGTTTTTCATTGTTGACTTTCTTGTTGAATTTGTTGGTGTTATCAATGTTCTTTTTTCAACTTTTTTGTACTTTTAAAAGATGAGGTTGTTGTTGAATTTGTTGGTGTTTTCAATGTTTTTTTTGTTGAACTTGTTTGTATTTTTAAAAGTTGAGGTTGTTGTTGAATGTGTTGGTCTTTTTCAAAGTTGAGGCCGTTGAATTTGTTGGTGATTTTCAATATTGAGGTTGTTGTTGAATTTGTTGGTGTTATCAATGGTGTTTATAGAACTTGTTTGTGTTTTTGAAAGGTGAGGTTTTTGCTGAATTTGTTGGTGCTATTCAGTGTTGATGTTGTTGCTGAATTTATTGGTGTTATCACTGTTTATTTTGATGAACTTTTTTGTACTTTTAAAAGTTGAGGTTCATTTTGAATGTTTTGATGTTTTTCATTGTTGAGCTTATTGTTAAATTTGTTGGCGTTTTCCAATGTTGAGGTTGTTGTTGAATTTGTTGGTGTTTCTCAATGGTGATGCTTTTGTTGAATTTTTTGGTGTTTTCATTGTTGAGGTTGTTGTTAAATTTGTTGTTGATTTTCAATGTTGAGGTTGTTGTTGAATTTGTTGCTGTTTTTCAATGATGAGGTTGTTGTTGAATTTGCTGGTGATTTTCTATATTGAGGTTGTTGTTGAATTTGCTGGTGTTTTTCAATGTTGATTTTGTAGAATTTGTTGGTGATTTTCAATATTGACGTTGTTGTTGAATTTGTTGGTGATATCAATGGTTTTATGGCACTTATTTGTGTTGTTCAAAGTTGATGTTGTTGCTGTGATTATTGGTGTTATCAATGTTTATTTTGTGAACTTTTTTGTACTTTTAAAAGTTGAAGTAGATTTTGAATTTGTTGGTGTTTTTCATTGGTGAGGTTGTTGTTGAATTTGTTGGCATTTTTCAATGTTGAGGACGTTGAATTTGTTGGTGATTATCAATATTGAAGTTGTTGTTGAATTTGTTGGTGTTATCAATGGTTTCTTTTGATCTTTTTTGTGTTTTTCAAAGTTGAGGTTGTTGCTGAATTTATTGGTGTTATCACTGTTTATTTTGTTGAACTTTTTTGTACTTTTAAAAGTTGAGGTTGATTTGGAATGTTTTGGTGTTTTTCATTGTTGAGGTTATGCTTGAATTTGTTGGCGTTTTTCAATGTTGATGTTGTTGTTGAATATGTTGGCGAATTTCAATGTTGAGGTTGTTGTTGAATTTGTTGGTGTTTTTCAATGGTGAGGTTTTTGTTGAAATTTTTGGTGTTTTCATTGTTGAGGTTATTGTTCAATTTGTTGGCATTTTTCAATGTTGAGGTTGTTGTTGAATTTGTTGGCTTTTTCCAATGTTGAAGACGTTGAATTTGTTGGTGATTATCAATATTGAAGTTGTTGTTGAATTTGTTGATGTTATCAATGGTTTCTTTTGATATTTTTTGTGTTTTTCAAAGTTGAGGTTGTTGCTGAATTTATTGGTGTTATCACTGTTTATTTTGTTGAACTTTTTTGTACTTTTAAAAGTCGAGGTTGATTTTGAATGTTTTGGCGTTTCTCACTGTTCAGATTATTGTTGAATTTGTTGGCGTTTTTCAATCTTGAGGTTGTTGTTGAATTTGTTGGTGTTTTTCAATGTTGAGGTTGTTGTTGAATTTGTTGGTGTGTTTCAATGGTGAGGTTGTTGTGGAATTTGTTGGTGTGTTTCAATGATGAGGTTGTTGTTGAATTTGTTGGTCAATTTCAATATTGACATTGTTTTTGAATTTGTTGGTGATATCAATGGTTTTGTTGGAACTTTTTTGTGTTGTTCAAAGTTGGGGTTGTTGCTGAACTTATAGGTGTTATCAATGTTTATTTTGTTGAACTTTTATGTACTTTTAAAAGTTGAAGTTGATTTTGAATTTGTTGGTGTTTTTCATTGTTGAGGTTGTTGTTGAACTTGTTGGTGTTTTTCATTGTTGACTTTCTTGTTGAATTTGTTGGTGTTATCAATGTTCTTTTTTCAACTTTTTTGTACTTTTAAAAGATGAGGTTGTTGTTGAATTTGTTGGTGTTTTCAATGTTTTTTTTGTTGAACTTGTTTGTATTTTTAAAAGTTGAGGTTGTTGTTGAATGTGTTGGTCTTTTTCAAAGTTGAGGCCGTTGAATTTGTTGGTGCTATTCAGTGTTGATGTTGTTGTTGAATTTGTTGGTCTTATCAATGGTTTTTTTATATCATTTTTGTGTTTTTCAAGGTTGAGGTTGTTGCTGAATTTATTGGTGTTATCACTGTTTATTTTGATGAACTTTTTTGTACTTTTAAAAGTAGAGGTTGATTTTTAATGTTTTGATGTTTTTCATTGTTGAGCTTATTGTTAAATTTGTTGGCGTTTTCCAATGTTGAGGTTGTTGTTGAATTTGTTGGTGTTTCTCAATGGTGATGCTTTTGTTGAATTTTTTGGTGTTTTCATTGTTGAGGTTGTTGTTGAATTTGTTGCTGTTTTTCAATGATGAGGTTGTTGTTGAATTTGCTGGTGATTTTCAATATTGAGGTTGTTGTTGAATTTGCTGGTGTTTTTCAATGTTGATTTTGTAGAATTTGTTGGTGATTTTCAATATTGACGTTGTTGTTGAATTTGTTGGTGATATCAATGGTATTTTTGGCACTTTTTTGTGTTGTTCAAAGTTGAGGTTGTTGCTGAGATTATTGGTGTTATCAATGTTTATTTTGTTGAATTTTTTTGTACTTTTAAAAGTTGAAGTAGATTTTGAATTTGTTGGTGTTTTTCATTGTTGAGGTTGTTGTTGAATTTGTTGGCATTTTTCAATGTTGAGGTTGTTATTGAATTTTTTGGTGTTTTCATTGTTGAGGTTGTTGTTAAATTTGTTGTTGTTTTTCAATGATGAGGTTGTTGTGGAATTTGTTGGTGTTATCAATGTTCTTTTTTCAACTTTTTTGTACTTTTATAAGTCGAGGTTGTTGTTGAATTTGTTGGTGTTTTTCAATGATGAGGATGTTGTTGAATTTGTTGGTGATTTTAAATATTGAGTTTGTTGTTGAATTTATTGGTGTTATGAATGTTTTTTTTTTTAACTTTTTTGTGTTTTTCAAAATTGAATTTGTTGCTGAATTTGTTGGTGACATTCAGTGTTAAGGTTGGTGAATTTGTTGGTGATTTTCAATATTGAGGTTGTTGTTGAATTTGTTGTTGTTATCAATGGGTTTTTTTTTGTACTTTTTTGTGTTTTTCAAAGTTGATGTTGTTGCTGAAATTATTGGTGTTATCACTGTTTATTTTGTTGAACTTGTTTGTACTGTTAAAAGTTCAAGTTGATTTTAAATGTTTTGGTGTATTTCATTGTTGAGATTGTTATTGAATTTGTTCATGTTAACAAAATTCTATTCTGTACTTTTTTGTCCTTTAAAAGTTGAAGTTGTTGTTGAATTTGTTGGTGTTTTTCAACAATGAGGTTGTTGTTGAATTTGTTGGTGATTTTCAATATTGAGTTTGTTTTTGAATTTGCTTTTGTTATCAACGTTTTTTTGTTGGTGATTTTCAGTGTTGAGGTTGCTAAATTTGTTAGTGATTTTAAATGTTGAGGTTGTTGTTAAATTGGATAGTGTCATCAAAGTTTTTTTTGTTGAACTTGTTTGTATTATTAAAAGTTGTGGTTATTGTTGAATTTATTGGTGTTATCAATGTTTATTTTGTTGAACTTTTTTGTACTTTTAAATGTTGAGGTTCTTGTTTAATTTGTTGGTGTTTTTCAAAGATGAGGTCGTTGTTGAATTTGTTGTCGTGATCAAGTTATTTTTTGAACTTTTTTCTATTTTTGAAAGTTGAGGTTGTTGAATTTGTTGGTGTTTTTCAATATTGATGTTGTTGAAATTGTTGGTGATTTTCAAAATTGTGCTTGTTGTTGAATATTTGTTGAACTTGTTTGTATTTTTAAAAGTTGAGGTTGTTGTTGAATTTGTGGTGTTTTTCAATATTTAGGTTGTTGTTGAATTTGTTGGCGTTATCAATGTTTTTTTTAAACTTTTTGGTATTTTTCAAATTTAAGGTTGTTGCTGAAATTATTGGTGATATTCAGTGTTGATGTTGTTGTTGAATTTGTTGGCATTTTTCAATGTTGAGATTGTTGTTTTAAATTTTTGGTGTTTTTCATTGTTGAGGTTGTTGTTGAATTTGTTGGTGTTTTTCAATATTTAGGTTATTGTTGAATTTGTTGGTGTTATCAATGTTTTATTTTAACTTTTTGGTGTTTTTCAAATTTAAGGTTGTTGCTGTATTTGTTGGTGATATTCAGTGTTGAGGTTGTTGTTGAATTTGTTGGTGATTATCAATATTGAAGTTGTTGTTGAATTTGTTGGTGTTATCAATGGTTTCTTTTGATCTTTTTTGTGTTTTTCAAAGTTGAGGTTGTTGCTGAATTTATTGGTGTTATCACTGTTTATTTTGTTGAACTTTTTTGTACTTTTAAAAGTTGAGGTTGATTTTGAATGTTTTGGTGTTTTTCATTGTTGAGGTTATGGTTGAATTTGTTGGCGTTTTTCAATGTTGAGGTTGTTGTTGAATATGTTGGCGAATTTCAATGTTGTGGTTGTTGTTGTATTTGTTGGTGATTTTCAATGGTGAGGTTTTTGTTGAATTTTTTGGTGTTTTCATTGTTGAGGTTGTTGTTAAATTTGTTGTTGTTATCAATGTTCTTTTTTCAACTTTTTTGTACTTTAAACGTTGAGGTTGATTTTGAATGTTTTGGTGTTTTTCATTGTTGAGGTTATTGTTGAATTTGTTGGCGTTTTTCAATGTTGAGGTTGTTGTTGAATTTGTTGGCGTTTTTCAATGTTGAGGACGTTGCATTTGTTGGTGATTATCAATATTGAAGTTGTTGTTGAATTTGTTGATGTTATCAATGGTTTCTTTTGATCTTTTTTGTGTTTTTCAAAGTTGAGGTTGTTGCTGAATTTATTGGTGTTATCACTGTTTATTTTGTTGATCTTTTTTGTACTTTTAAAAGTTGAGGTTGATTTTGAATGTTTTGGTGTTTCTCACTGTTGAGGTTATTGTTGAATTTGTTGGCGTTTTTCAATGTTGAGGACGTTGAATTTGTTGGTGATTATCAATATTGAAGCTGTTGTTGAATTTGTTGATGTTATCAATGGTTTCTTTTGATATTTTTTGTGTTTTTCAAAGTTGAGGTTGTTGCTGAATTTATTGGTGTTATCACTGTTTATTTTGTTGAACTTGTTTGTATTTTTAAAAGTTGAGGTTGTTGTTGAATTTGTTGGTCTTTTTCAAAGTTGAGGCCGTTGAATTTGTTGGTGATTTTCAATATTGAGGTTGTTGTTGAATTTGTTGGTGTTATCAATGGTGTTTTTAGAACTTGTTTGTGTTTTTGAAAGGTGAGGTTTTTGCTGAATTTGTTGGTGCTATTCAGTGTTGATGTTGTTGTTGAATTTGTTGGTGTTATCAATGGTTTTTTTATATCTTTTTTCTGTTTTTCAAGGTTGAGGTTGTTGCTGAATTTATTGGTGTTATCACTGTTTATTTTGATGAACTTTTTTGTACTTTTAAAAGTTGAGGTTGATTTTGAATGTTTTGATGTTTTTCATTGTTGAGCTTATTGTTAAATTTGTTGGCGTTTTCCAATGTTGAGGTTGTTGTTGAATTTGTTGGTGTTTCTCAATGGTGATGCTTTTGTTGAATTTTTTGGTGTTTTCATTGTTGAGGTTGTTGTTGAATTTGTTGCTGTTTTTCAATGATGAGGTTGTTGTTGAATTTGCTGGTGATTTTCAATATTGAGGTTGTTGTTGAATTTGCTGGTGTTTTTCAATGTTGATTTTGTAGAATTTGTTGGTGATTTTCAATATTGAGGTTGTTGTTGAATTTGCTGGTGTTTTTCAATGTTGATTTTGTAGAATTTGTTGGTGATTTTCAATATTGACGTTGTTGTTGAATTTGTTGGTGATATCAATGGTATTTTTGGCACTTTTTTGTGTTGTTCAAAGTTGAGGTTGTTGCTGAGATTATTGGTGTTATCAATGTTTATTTTGTTGAACTTTTTTGTACTTTTAAAAGTTGAAGTAGATTTTGAATTTGTTGGTGTTTTTCATTGTTGAGGTTGTTGTTGAATTTGTTGGCATTTTTCAATGTTGAGGTTGTTATTGAATTTTTTGGTGTTTTCATTGTTGAGGTTGTTGTTAAATTTGTTGTTGTTTTTCAATGATGAGGTTGTTGTGGAATTTGTTGGTGTTATCAATGTTCTTTTTTCAACTTTTTTGTACTTTTATAAGTCGAGGTTGTTGTTGAATTTGTTGGTGTTTTTCAATGATGAGGATGTTGTTGAATTTGTTGGTGATTTTAAATATTGAGTTTGTTGTTGAATTTATTGGTGTTATGAATGTTTTTTATTTAAACTTTTTTGTGTTTTTCAAAATTGAATTTGTTGCTGAATTTGTTGGTGACATTCAGTGTTGAGGTTGGTGAATTTGTTGGTGATTTTCAATATTGAGGTTGTTGTTGAATTTGTTGTTGTTATCAATGTTTTTTTTTTTGTACTTTTTTGTGTTTTTCAAAGTTGATGTTGTTGCTGAAATTATTGGTGTTATCACTGTTTATTTTGTTGAACTTGTTTGTACTGTTAAAAGTTCAAGTTGATTTTAAATGTTTTGGTGTATTTCATTGTTGAGATTGTTATTGAATTTGTTCATGTTAACAAAATTCTATTCTGTACTTTTTTGTCCTTTAAAAGTTGAAGTTGTTGTTGAATTTGTTGGTGTTTTTCAACAATGAGGTTGTTGTTGAATTTGTTGGTGATTTTCAATATTGAGTTTGTTTTTGAATTTGCTTTTGTTATCAACGTTTTTTTGTTGGTGATTTTCAGTGTTGAGGTTGCTAAATTTGTTAGTGATTTTAAATGTTGAGGTTGTTGTTAAATTGGATAGTGTCATCAAAGTTTTTTTTGTTGAACTTGTTTGTATTATTAAAAGTTGTGGTTATTGTTGAATTTATTGGTGTTATCAATGTTTATTTTGTTGAACTTTTTTGTACTTTTAAATGTTGAGGTTCTTGTTTAATTTGTTGGTGTTTTTCAAAGATGAGGTCGTTGTTGAATTTGTTGTCGTGATCAAGTTATTTTTTGAACTTTTTTCTATTTTTGAAAGTTGAGGTTGTTGAATGTGTTGGTGTTTTTCAATGTTGAGGTTGTTTTTGAATTTATTGGTGTTTTTCAATATTGATGTTGTTGAAATTGTTGGTGATTTTCAAAATTGTGCTTGTTGTTGAATATTTGTTGAACTTGTTTGTATTTTTAAAAGTTGAGGTTGTTGTTGAATTTGTGGTGTTTTTCAATATTTAGGTTGTTGTTGAATTTGTTGGCGTTATCAATGTTTTTTTTAAACTTTTTGGTATTTTTCAAATTTAAGGTTGTTGCTGAAAATATTGGTGATATTCAGTGTTGATGTTGTTGTTGAATTTGTTGGCATTTTTCAATGTTGAGATTGTTGTTTTAAATTTTTGGTGTTTTTCATTGTTGAGGTTGTTGTTGAATTTGTTGGTGTTTTTCAATATTTATGTTATTGTTGAATTTGTTGGTGTTATCAATGTTTTATTTTAACTTTTTGGTGTTTTTCAAATTTAAGGTTGTTGCGGTATTTGTTGGTGATATTCAGTGTTGAGGTTGTTGTTGAATTTGTTGGTGATTATCAATATTGAAGTTGTTGTTGAATTTGTTGGTGTTATCAATGGTTTCTTTTGATCTTTTTTGTGTTTTTCAAAGTTGAGGTTGTTGCTGAATTTATTGGTGTTATCACTGTTTATTTTGTTGAACTTTTTTGTACTTTTAAAAGTTGAGGTTGATTTTGAATGTTTTGGTGTTTTTCATTGTTGAGGTTATGGTTGAATTTGTTGGCGTTTTTCAATGTTGAGGTTGTTGTTGAATATGTTGGCGAATTTCAATGTTGTGGTTGTTGTTGAATTTGTTGGTGATTTTCAATGGTGAGGTTTTTGTTGAATTTTTTGGTGTTTTCATTGTTGAGGTTGTTTTTAAATTTGTTGTTGTTTCAATGTTCTTTTTTCAACTTTTTTGTACTTTAAACGTTGAGGTTGATTTTGAATGTTTTGGTGTTTTTCATTGTTGAGGTTATTGTTGAATTTGTTGGCGTTTTCAATGTTGAGGTTGTTGTTGAATTTGTTGGCGTTTTTCAAAGTTGAGGACGTTGCATTTGTTGGTGATTATCAATATTGAAGTTGTTGTTGAATTTGTTGATGTTATCAATGGTTTCTTTTGATATTTTTTGTGTTTTTCAAAGTTGAGGTTGTTGCTGAATTTATTGGTGTTATCACTGTTTTTTTTGTTGATCTTTTTTGTACTTTTAAAAGTTGAGGTTGATTTTGAATGTTTTGGTGTTTCTCACTGTTGTGGTTATTGTTGAATTTGTTGGCGTTTTTCAATGTTGAGGACGTTGAATTTGTTGGTGATTATCAATATTGAAGCTGTTGTTGAATTTGTTGATGTTATCAATGGTTTCTTTTGATATTTTTTGTGTTTTTCAAAGTTGAGGTTGTTGCTGAATTTATTGGTGTTATCACTGTTTATTTTGTTGAACTTTTTTGTACTTTTAAAAGTTGAGGTTGATTTTGAATGTTTTGGTGTTTCTCACTGTTGAGGTTGTTGTTGAATTTGTTGGCGTTTTTCAATCTTGAGGTTGTTGTTGAATTTGTTGGTGTTTTTCAATGTTTAGGTTGTTGTTGAATTTGTTGGTGTGTTTCAATGGTGAGGTTGTTGTGGAATTTGTTGGTCATTTTCAATATTGAGGTTGTTGTTGAATTTGTTGGTGATTTTCAATATTGACATTGTTTTTGAATTTGTTGGTGATATCAATGGTTTTGTTGGAACTTTTTTGTGTTGTTCAAAGTTGAGGTTGTTGCTGAACTTATAGGTGTTATCAATGTTTATTTTGTTGAACTTTTATGTACTTTTAAAAGTTGTGGTTGATTTTGAATGTTTTGGTGTTTTTCATTGTTGAGGTTAAGGTTGAATTTGTTGGCGTTTTTCAATGTTGAGGTTGTTGTTGAATATGTTGACGAATATCAATGTTGTGGTTGTTGTTGAATTTGTTGGTGTTTTTCAATATTGACATTGTTTTTGAATTTGTTGGTGATATCAATGGTTTTGTTGGAACTTTTTTGTGTTGTTCAAAGTTGAGGTTGTTGCTGAACTTATAGGTGTTATCAATGTTTATTTTGTTGAACTTTTATGTACTTTTAAAAGTTGAAGTTGATTTTGAATTTGTTGGTGTTTTTCATTGTTGAGGTTGTTGTTGAATTTGTTGGTGTTTTTCATTGTTGACTTTCTTGTTGAATTTGTTGGTGTTATCAATGTTCTTTTTTCAACTTTTTTGTACTTTTAAAAGATGAGGTTGTTGTTGAATTTGTTGGTGTTTTCAATGTTTTTTTTGTTGAACTTGTTTGTATTTTTAAAAGTTGAGGTTGTTGTTGAATGTGTTGGTCTTTTTCAAAGTTGAGGCCGTTGAATTTGTTGGTGATTTTCAATATTGAGGTTGTTGTTGAATTTGTTGGTGTTATCAATGGTGTTTATAGAACTTGTTTGTGTTTTTGAAAGGTGAGGTTTTTGCTGAATTTGTTGGTGCTTATCAGTGTTGATGTTGTTGTTGAATTTGTTGGTGTTATCAATGGTTTTTTTATATCTTTTTTCTGTTTTTCAAGGTTGAGGTTGTTGCTGAATTTATTGGTGTTATCACTGTTTATTTTGATGAACTTTTTTGTACTTTTAAAAGTTGAGGTTCATTTTGAATGTTTTGATGTTTTTCATTGTTGAGCTTATTGTTAAATTTGCTGGCGTTTTCCAATGTTGAGGTTGTTGTTGAATTTGTTGGTGTTTCTCAATGGTGATGCTTTTGTTGAATTTTTTGGTGTTTTCATTGTTGAGGTTGTTGTTAAATTTGTTGTTGATTTTCAATGTTGAGGTTGTTGTTGAATTTGTTGCTGTTTTTCAATGATGAGGTTGTTGTTGAATTTGCTGGTGATTTTCTATATTGAGGTTGTTGTTGAATTTGCTGGTGTTTTTCAATGTTGATTTTGTAGAATTTGTTGGTGATTTTCAATATTGACGTTGTTGTTGAATTTGTTGGTGATATCAATGGTTTTATGGCACTTATTTGTGTTGTTCAAAGTTGATGTTGTTGCTGAGATTATTGGTGTTGTCAATGTTTATTTTGTGAACTTTTTTGTACTTTTAAAAGTTGAAGTAGATTTTGAATTTGTTGGTGTTTTTCATTGGTGAGGTTGTTGTTGAATTTGTTGGCATTTTTCAATGTTGAGGACGTTGAATTTGTTGGTGATTATCAATATTGAAGTTGTTGTTGAATTTGTTGGTGTTATCAATGGTTTCTTTTGATCTTTTTTGTGTTTTTCAAAGTTGAGGTTGTTGCTGAATTTATTGGTGTTATCACTGTTTATTTTGTTGAACTTTTTTGTACTTTTAAAAGTTGAGGTTGATTTGGAATGTTTTGGTGTTTTTCATTGTTGAGGTTATGCTTGAATTTGTTGGCGTTTTTCAATGTTGATGTTGTTGTTGAATATGTTGGCGAATTTCAATGTTGAGGTTGTTGTTGAATTTGTTGGTGTTTTTCAATGGTGAGGTTTTTGTTGAATTTTTTGGTGTTTTCATTGTTGAGGTTATTGTTCAATTTGTTGGCATTTTTCAATGTTGAGGTTGTTGTTGAATTTGTTGGCTTTTTCCAATGTTGAGGACGTTGAATTTGTTGGTGATTATCAATATTGAAGTTGTTGTTGAATTTGTTGATGTTATCAATGGTTTCTTTTGATATTTTTTGTGTTTTTCAAAGTTGAGGTTGTTGCTGAATTTATTGGTGTTATCACTGTTTATTTTGTTGAACTTTTTTGTACTTTTAAAAGTCGAGGTTGATTTTGAATGTTTTGGCGTTTCTCACTGTTCAGATTATTGTTGAATTTGTTGGCGTTTTTCAATCTTGAGGTTGTTGTTGAATTTGTTGGTGTTTTTCAATGTTGAGGTTGTTGTTGAATTTGTTGGTGTGTTTCAATGGTGAGGTTGTTGTGGAATTTGTTGGTGTGTTTCAATGATGAGGTTGTTGTTGAATTTGTTGGTGAATTTCAATATTGACATTGTTTTTGAATTTCTTGGTGATATCAATGGTTTTGTTGGAACTTTTTTGTGTTGTTCAAAGTTGAGGTTGTTGCTGAACTTATAGGTGTTATCAATGTTTATTTTGTTGAACTTTTATGTACTTTTAAAAGTTGAAGTTGATTTTGAATTTGTTGGTGTTTTTCATTGTTGAGGTTGTTGTTGAACTTGTTGGTGTTTTTCATTGTTGACTTTCTTGTTGAATTTGTTGGTGTTATCAATGTTCTTTTTTCAACTTTTTTGTACTTTTAAAAGATGAGGTTGTTGTTGAATTTGTTGGTGTTTTCAACGTTTTTTTTGTTGAACTTGTTTGTATTTTTAAAGTTGAGGTTGTTGTTGAATTTGTTGGTCTTTTTCAAAGTTGAGGCCGTTGAATTTGTTGGTGATTTTCAATATTGAGGTTGTTGTTGAATTTGTTGGTGTTATCAATGGTGTTTTTAGAACTTGTTTGTGTTTTTGAAAGGTGAGGTTTTTGCTGAATTTGTTGGTGCTATTCAGTGTTGATGTTGTTGTTGAATTTGTTGGTGTTATCAATGGTTTTTTTATATCTTTTTTGTGTTTTTCAAGGTTGAGGTTGTTGCTGAATTTATTGGTGTTATCACTGTTTATTTTGATGAACTTTTTTGTACTTTTAAAAGTTGAGGTTGATTTTGAATGTTTTGATGTTTTTCATTGTTGAGCTTATTGTTAAATTTGTTGGCGTTTTCCAATGTTGAGGTTGTTGTTGAATTTGTTGGTGTTTCTCAATGGTGATGCTTTTGTTGAATTTTTTGGTGTTTTCATTGTTGAGGTTGTTGTTGAATTTGTTGCTGTTTTTCAATGATGAGGTTGTTGTTGAATTTGCTGGTGATTTTCAATATTGAGGTTGTTGTTGAATTTGCTGGTGTTTTTCAATGTTGATTTTGTAGAATTTGTTGGTGATTTTTAATATTGACGTTGTTGTTGAATTTGTTGGTGATATCAATGGTATTTTTGGCACTTTTTTGTGTTGTTCAAAGTTGAGGTTGTTGCTGAGATTATTGGTGTTATCAATGTTTATTTTGTTGAACTTTTTTGTACTTTTAAAAGTTGAAGTAGATTTTGAATTTGTTGGTGTTTTTCATTGTTGAGGTTGTTGTTGAATTTGTTGGCATTTTTCAATGTTGAGGTTGTTATTGAATTTTTTGGTGTTTTCATTGTTGAGGTTGTTGTTAAATTTGTTGTTGTTTTTCAATGATGAGGTTGTTGTGGAATTTGTTGGTGTTATCAATGTTCTTTTTTCAACTTTTTTGTACTTTTATAAGTCGAGGTTGTTGTTGAATTTGTTGGTGTTTTTCAATGATGAGGATGTTGTTGAATTTGTTGGTGATTTTAAATATTGAGTTTGTTGTTGAATTTATTGGTGTTATGAATGTTTTTTTTTTAAACTTTTTTGTGTTTTTCAAAATTGAATTTGTTGCTGAATTTGTTGGTGACATTCAGTGTTGAGGTTGGTGAATTTGTTGGTGATTATCAATATTGAAGCTGTTGTTGAATTTGTTGATGTTATCAATGGTTTCTTTTGATATTTTTTGTGTTTTTCAAAGTTGAGGTTGTTGCTGAATTTATTGGTGTTATCACTGTTTATTTTGTTGAACTTTTTTGTACTTTTAAAAGTTGAGGTTGATTTTGAATGTTTTGGTGTTTCTCACTGTTGAGGTTGTTGTTGAATTTGTTGGCGTTTTTCAATCTTGAGGTTGTTGTTGAATTTGTTGGTGTTTTTCAATGTTTAGGTTGTTGTTGAATTTGTTGGTGTGTTTCAATGGTGAGGTTGTTGTGGAATTTGTTGGTCATTTTCAATATTGAGGTTGTTGTTGAATTTGTTGGTGATTTTCAATATTGACATTGTTTTTGAATTTGTTGGTGATATCAATGGTTTTGTTGGAACTTTTTTGTGTTGTTCAAAGTTGAGGTTGTTGCTGAACTTATAGGTGTTATCAATGTTTATTTTGTTGAACTTTTATGTACTTTTAAAAGTTGTGGTTGATTTTGAATGTTTTGGTGTTTTTCATTGTTGAGGTTAAGGTTGAATTTGTTGGCGTTTTTCAATGTTGAGGTTGTTGTTGAATATGTTGACGAATATCAATGTTGTGGTTGTTGTTGAATTTGTTGGTGTTTTTCAATATTGACATTGTTTTTGAATTTGTTGGTGATATCAATGGTTTTGTTGGAACTTTTTTGTGTTGTTCAAAGTTGAGGTTGTTGCTGAACTTATAGGTGTTATCAATGTTTATTTTGTTGAACTTTTATGTACTTTTAAAAGTTGAAGTTGATTTTGAATTTGTTGGTGTTTTTCATTGTTGAGGTTGTTGTTGAATTTGTTGGTGTTTTTCATTGTTGACTTTCTTGTTGAATTTGTTGGTGTTATCAATGTTCTTTTTTCAACTTTTTTGTACTTTTAAAAGATGAGGTTGTTGTTGAATTTGTTGGTGTTTTCAATGTTTTTTTTGTTGAACTTGTTTGTATTTTTAAAAGTTGAGGTTGTTGTTGAATGTGTTGGTCTTTTTCAAAGTTGAGGCCGTTGAATTTGTTGGTGATTTTCAATATTGAGGTTGTTGTTGAATTTGTTGGTGTTATCAATGGTGTTTATAGAACTTGTTTGTGTTTTTGAAAGGTGAGGTTTTTGCTGAATTTGTTGGTGCTATTCAGTGTTGATGTTGTTGTTGAATTTGTTGGTGTTATCAATGGTTTTTTTATATCTTTTTTCTGTTTTTCAAGGTTGAGGTTGTTGCTGAATTTATTGGTGTTATCACTGTTTATTTTGATGAACTTTTTTGTACTTTTAAAAGTTGAGGTTCATTTTGAATGTTTTGATGTTTTTCATTGTTGAGCTTATTGTTAAATTTGCTGGCGTTTTCCAATGTTGAGGTTGTTGTTGAATTTGTTGGTGTTTCTCAATGGTGATGCTTTTGTTGAATTTTTTGGTGTTTTCATTGTTGAGGTTGTTGTTAAATTTGTTGTTGATTTTCAATGTTGAGGTTGTTGTTGAATTTGTTGCTGTTTTTCAATGATGAGGTTGTTGTTGAATTTGCTGGTGATTTTCTATATTGAGGTTGTTGTTGAATTTGCTGGTGTTTTTCAATGTTGATTTTGTAGAATTTGTTGGTGATTTTCAATATTGACGTTGTTGTTGAATTTGTTGGTGATATCAATGGTTTTATGGCACTTATTTGTGTTGTTCAAAGTTGATGTTGTTGCTGAGATTATTGGTGTTATCAATGTTTATTTTGTGAACTTTTTTGTACTTTTAAAAGTTGAAGTAGATTTTGAATTTGTTGGTGTTTTTCATTGGTGAGGTTGTTGTTGAATTTGTTGGCATTTTTCAATGTTGAGGACGTTGAATTTGTTGGTGATTATCAATATTGAAGTTGTTGTTGAATTTGTTGGTGTTATCAATGGTTTCTTTTGATCTTTTTTGTGTTTTTCAAAGTTGAGGTTGTTGCTGAATTTATTGGTGTTATCACTGTTTATTTTGTTGAACTTTTTTGTACTTTTAAAAGTTGAGGTTGATTTGGAATGTTTTGGTGTTTTTCATTGTTGAGGTTATGCTTGAATTTGTTGGCGTTTTTCAATGTTGATGTTGTTGTTGAATATGTTGGCGAATTTCAATGTTGAGGTTGTTGTTGAATTTGTTGGTGTTTTTCAATGGTGAGGTTTTTGTTGAATTTTTTGGTGTTTTCATTGTTGAGGTTATTGTTCAATTTGTTGGCATTTTTCAATGTTGAGGTTGTTGTTGAATTTGTTGGCTTTTTCCAATGTTGAGGACGTTGAATTTGTTGGTGATTATCAATATTGAAGTTGTTGTTGAATTTGTTGATGTTATCAATGGTTTCTTTTGATATTTTTTGTGTTTTTCAAAGTTGAGGTTGTTGCTGAATTTATTGGTGTTATCACTGTTTATTTTGTTGAACTTTTTTGTACTTTTAAAAGTCGAGGTTGATTTTGAATGTTTTGGCGTTTCTCACTGTTCAGATTATTGTTGAATTTGTTGGCGTTTTTCAATCTTGAGGTTGTTGTTGAATTTGTTGGTGTTTTTCAATGTTGAGGTTGTTGTTGAATTTGTTGGTGTGTTTCAATGGTGAGGTTGTTGTGGAATTTGTTGGTGTGTTTCAATGATGAGGTTGTTGTTGAATTTGTTGGTGAATTTCAATATTGACATTGTTTTTGAATTTCTTGGTGATATCAATGGTTTTGTTGGAACTTTTTTGTGTTGTTCAAAGTTGAGGTTGTTGCTGAACTTATAGGTGTTATCAATGTTTATTTTGTTGAACTTTTATGTACTTTTAAAAGTTGAAGTTGATTTTGAATTTGTTGGTGTTTTTCATTGTTGAGGTTGTTGTTGAACTTGTTGGTGTTTTTCATTGTTGACTTTCTTGTTGAATTTGTTGGTGTTATCAATGTTCTTTTTTCAACTTTTTTGTACTTTTAAAAGATGAGGTTGTTGTTGAATTTGTTGGTGTTTTCAACGTTTTTTTTGTTGAACTTGTTTGTATTTTTAAAGTTGAGGTTGTTGTTGAATTTGTTGGTCTTTTTCAAAGTTGAGGCCGTTGAATTTGTTGGTGATTTTCAATATTGAGGTTGTTGTTGAATTTGTTGGTGTTATCAATGGTGTTTTTAGAACTTGTTTGTGTTTTTGAAAGGTGAGGTTTTTGCTGAATTTGTTGGTGCTATTCAGTGTTGATGTTGTTGTTGAATTTGTTGGTGTTATCAATGGTTTTTTTATATCTTTTTTGTGTTTTTCAAGGTTGAGGTTGTTGCTGAATTTATTGGTGTTATCACTGTTTATTTTGATGAACTTTTTTGTACTTTTAAAAGTTGAGGTTGATTTTGAATGTTTTGATGTTTTTCATTGTTGAGCTTATTGTTAAATTTGTTGGCGTTTTCCAATGTTGAGGTTGTTGTTGAATTTGTTGGTGTTTCTCAATGGTGATGCTTTTGTTGAATTTTTTGGTGTTTTCATTGTTGAGGTTGTTGTTGAATTTGTTGCTGTTTTTCAATGATGAGGTTGTTGTTGAATTTGCTGGTGATTTTCAATATTGAGGTTGTTGTTGAATTTGCTGGTGTTTTTCAATGTTGATTTTGTAGAATTTGTTGGTGATTTTTAATATTGACGTTGTTGTTGAATTTGTTGGTGATATCAATGGTATTTTTGGCACTTTTTTGTGTTGTTCAAAGTTGAGGTTGTTGCTGAGATTATTGGTGTTATCAATGTTTATTTTGTTGAACTTTTTTGTACTTTTAAAAGTTGAAGTAGATTTTGAATTTGTTGGTGTTTTTCATTGTTGAGGTTGTTGTTGAATTTGTTGGCATTTTTCAATGTTGAGGTTGTTATTGAATTTTTTGGTGTTTTCATTGTTGAGGTTGTTGTTAAATTTGTTGTTGTTTTTCAATGATGAGGTTGTTGTGGAATTTGTTGGTGTTATCAATGTTCTTTTTTCAACTTTTTTGTACTTTTATAAGTCGAGGTTGTTGTTGAATTTGTTGGTGTTTTTCAATGATGAGGATGTTGTTGAATTTGTTGGTGATTTTAAATATTGAGTTTGTTGTTGAATTTATTGGTGTTATGAATGTTTTTTTTTTAAACTTTTTTGTGTTTTTCAAAATTGAATTTGTTGCTGAATTTGTTGGTGACATTCAGTGTTGAGGTTGGTGAATTTGTTGGTGATTTTCAATATTGAGGTTGTTGTTGAATTTGTTGTTGTTATCAATGGTTTTTTTTTTGTACTTTTTTGTGTTTTTCAAAGTTGATGTTGTTGCTGAAATTATTGGTGTTATCACTGTTTATTTTGTTGAACTTGTTTGTACTGTTAAAAGTTCAAGTTGATTTTAAATGTTTTGGTGTATTTCATTGTTGAGATTGTTATTGAATTTGTTCATGTTAACAAAATTCTATTCTGTACTTTTTTGTCCTTTAAAAGTTGAAGTTGTTGTTGAATTTGTTGGTGTTTTTCAACAATGAGGTTGTTGTTGAATTTGTTGGTGATTTTCAATATTGAGTTTGTTTTTGAATTTGCTTTTGTTATCAACGTTTTTTTGTTGGTGATTTTCAGTGTTGAGGTTGCTAAATTTGTTAGTGATTTTAAATGTTGAGGTTGTTGTTAAATTGGATAGTGTCATCAAAGTTTTTTTTGTTGAACTTGTTTGTATTATTAAAAGTTGTGGTTATTGTTGAATTTATTGGTGTTATCAATGTTTATTTTGTTGAACTTTTTTGTACTTTTAAATGTTGAGGTTCTTGTTTAATTTGTTGGTGTTTTTCAAAGATGAGGTCGTTGTTGAATTTGTTGTCGTGATCAAGTTATTTTTTGAACTTTTTTCTATTTTTGAAAGTTGAGGTTGTTGAATTTGTTGGTGTTTTTCAATATTGATGTTGTTGAAATTGTTGGTGATTTTCAAAATTGTGCTTGTTGTTGAATATTTGTTGAACTTGTTTGTATTTTTAAAAGTTGAGGTTGTTGTTGAATTTGTGGTGTTTTTCAATATTTAGGTTGTTGTTGAATTTGTTGGCGTTATCAATGTTTTTTTTAAACTTTTTGGTATTTTTCAAATTTAAGGTTGTTGCTGAAATTATTGGTGATATTCAGTGTTGATGTTGTTGTTGAATTTGTTGGCATTTTTCAATGTTGAGATTGTTGTTTTAAATTTTTGGTGTTTTTCATTGTTGAGGTTGTTGTTGAATTTGTTGGTGTTTTTCAATATTTAGGTTATTGTTGAATTTGTTGGTGTTATCAATGTTTTATTTTAACTTTTTGGTGTTTTTCAAATTTAAGGTTGTTGCTGTATTTGTTGGTGATATTCAGTGTTGAGGTTGTTGTTGAATTTGTTGGTGATTATCAATATTGAAGTTGTTGTTGAATTTGTTGGTGTTATCAATGGTTTCTTTTGATCTTTTTTGTGTTTTTCAAAGTTGAGGTTGTTGCTGAATTTATTGGTGTTATCACTGTTTATTTTGTTGAACTTTTTTGTACTTTTAAAAGTTGAGGTTGATTTTGAATGTTTTGGTGTTTTTCATTGTTGAGGTTATGGTTGAATTTGTTGGCGTTTTTCAATGTTGAGGTTGTTGTTGAATATGTTGGCGAATTTCAATGTTGTGGTTGTTGTTGTATTTGTTGGTGATTTTCAATGGTGAGGTTTTTGTTGAATTTTTTGGTGTTTTCATTGTTGAGGTTGTTGTTAAATTTGTTGTTGTTATCAATGTTCTTTTTTCAACTTTTTTGTACTTTAAACGTTGAGGTTGATTTTGAATGTTTTGGTGTTTTTCATTGTTGAGGTTATTGTTGAATTTGTTGGCGTTTTTCAATGTTGAGGTTGTTGTTGAATTTGTTGGCGTTTTTCAATGTTGAGGACGTTGCATTTGTTGGTGATTATCAATATTGAAGTTGTTGTTGAATTTGTTGATGTTATCAATGGTTTCTTTTGATCTTTTTTGTGTTTTTCAAAGTTGAGGTTGTTGCTGAATTTATTGGTGTTATCACTGTTTATTTTGTTGATCTTTTTTGTACTTTTAAAAGTTGAGGTTGATTTTGAATGTTTTGGTGTTTCTCACTGTTGAGGTTATTGTTGAATTTGTTGGCGTTTTTCAATGTTGAGGACGTTGAATTTGTTGGTGATTATCAATATTGAAGCTGTTGTTGAATTTGTTGATGTTATCAATGGTTTCTTTTGATATTTTTTGTGTTTTTCAAAGTTGAGGTTGTTGCTGAATTTATTGGTGTTATCACTGTTTATTTTGTTGAACTTTTTTGTACTTTTAAAAGTTGAGGTTGATTTTGAATGTTTTGGTGTTTCTCACTGTTGAGGTTATTGTTGAATTTGTTGGCGTTTTTCAATCTTGAGGTTGTTGTTGAATTTGTTGGTGTTTTTCAATGTTGAGGTTGTTGTTGAATTTGTTGGTGTGTTTCAATGGTGAGGTTGTTGTGGAATTTGTTGGTCATTTTCAATATTGAGTTTGTTGTTGAATTTGTTGGTGATTTTCAATATTGACATTGTTTTTGAATTTGTTGGTGATATCAATGGTTTTGTTGGAACTTTTTTGTGTTGTTCAAAGTTGAGGTTGTTGCTGAACTTATAGGTGTTATCAATGTTTATTTTGTTGAACTTTTATGTACTTTTAAAAGTTGAAGTTGATTTTGAATTTGTTGGTGTTTTTCATTGTTGAGGTTGTTGTTGAATTTGTTGGTGTTTTTCATTGTTGACATTCTTGTTGAATTTGTTGGTGTTATCAATATTCTTTTTTCAACTTTTTTGTACTTATAAAAGATGAGGTTGTTGTTGAATTTGTTGGTTTTTTCAATGTTTTTTTTGTTGAACTTGTTTGTATTTTTAAAAGTTGAGGTTGTTGTTGAATTTGTTGGTCTTTTTCAAAGTTGAGGCCGTTGAATTTGTTGGTGATTTTCAATATTGAGGTTGTTGTTGAATTTGTTGGTGTTATCAATGGTGTTTTTAGAACTTGTTTGTGTTTTTGAAAGGTGAGGTTTTTGCTGAATTTGTTGGTGCTATTCAGTGTTGATGTTGTTGTTGAATTTGTTGGTGTTATCAATGGTTTTTTTATATCTTTTTTGTGTTTTTCAAGGTTGAGGTTGTTGCTGAATTTATTGGTGTTATCACTGTTTATTTTGATGAACTTTTTTGTACTTTTAAAAGTTGAGGTTGATTTTGAATGTTTTGATGTTTTTCATTGTTGAGCTTATTGTTAAATTTGTTGGCGTTCTCCAATGTTGAGGTTGTTGTTGAATTTGTTGGTGTTTCTCAATGGTGATGCTTTTGTTGAATTTTTTGGTGTTTTCATTGTTGAGGTTGTTGTTAAATTTGTTGATGTTTTTCAATGATGAAGTTGTTGTTGAATTTGCAGGTGATTTTCAATATTGAGGTTGTTGTTGAATTTGCTGGTGTTTTTCAATGTTGATTTTGTAGAATTTGTTGGTGATTTTCAATATTGACGTTGTTGTTGAATTTGTTGGTGATATCAATGGTTTTTTTGGCACTTTTTTGTGTTGTTCAAAGTTGAGGTTGTTGCTGAGATTATTGGTGTTATCAATGTTTATTTTGTTGAACTTTTTTGTACTTTTAAAAGTTGAAGTAGATTTTGAATTTGTTGGTGTTTTTCATTGTTGAGGTTGTTTTTGAATTTGTTGGCATTTTTCAATGTTGAGGTTGTTATTGAATTTTTTGGTGTTTTCATTGTTGAGGTTGTTGTAAAATTTGTTGTTGTTTTTCAATGATGAGGTTGTTGTGGAATTTGTTGGTGTTATCAATGTTCTTTTTTCAACTTTTTTGTACTTTTAAAAGTTGAGGTTGCTGATGATTTTGTTGGTGTTTTTCAATGATGAGGTTGTTGTTGAATTTGTTGGTGATTTTCAATATAGAGTTTGTTTTTGAATTTGCTTTTGTTATCAATATTTTTTTTGTTAGTGATTTTCAGTGTTGAGGTTACTGAATTTGTTAGTGATTTTAAATGTTGAGGTTGTTGTTAAATTGGGTAGTGTCGTCAAAGTTTTTTTTGTTGAACTTGTTTGTATTTTTAAAAGTTGACATTATTGTTGAATTTATTGGTGTTATCAATGTTTATTTTGTTGAACTTTATTGTACTTTTAAAAATTGAAGTTGATTTTGAATTTGTTGGTGTTTTTCATTGTTGACGTTGTTGTTGAATTTTTTGGTGTTTTTCAAAGTTGAGGTCGTTGACTTTGTTGGTGATTTTCAATATTGAGATTGTTGTTGAATTTGTTGGTGTTATCAATCTTGTTTTTTGTATTTTTCAATCTTGATGTTTTTGCTGAATTTGTTGGTATTTTTCAATGTTGAGGTTGTTGTTGAATTTGTTGGTGTGTTTCAATGGTGAGGTCGTTGTGGAATTTGTTGGTGATTTTCAATATTGAGGTTGTTGTTGAATTTGTTGGTGATTTTCAATATTGACATTGTTGTTGAATTTGTTGGTGTTATCATTGGTTTTTTTGGAACTTTTTTGTGTTGTTCAAAGTTGAGGTTGTTGCTGAAATTATTGGTGTAATCAATGTTTATTTTGTTGAACTTTTATGTACTTTTAAAAGTTGAAGTTGATTTTGAATTTGTTGGTGTTTTTCATTGTTGACTTTGTTGTTGAATTTGTTTGTGTTATCAATGTTCTTTTTTCAACTTTTTTGTACTTTTAAAAGAAGAGGTTGTTGTTGAATTTGTTGGTGTTTTCAATGTTTTTTTGTTGAACTTGTTTGTATTTTTAAAAGTTGAGGTTGTTGTTGAATTTGTTGGTGTTTTTCAAAGTTGAGGCCGTTGAATTTGTTGGTGATTTTCAATATTGGGGTTGTTATTTAATTTGTTGGTGTTATCAATGGTTTTTTTAGAACTTGTTTGTGTTTTTCAAAGTTGAGGTTGTTTCAGAATTTGTTGGTGCTATTCAGTGTTGATGTTGTTGTTGAATTTGTTGGCGTTTTTCAATGTTGAGGACTTTGAATGTGTTGGTGATTATCAATATTGAAGTTGTTGTTGAATTTGTAGGTGTTGTCAATGGTTTTTTTTTAATCTTTTTTGTGTTTTTCAAAGTTGAGGTTGTTTCTGAATTTGTTCGTGCTATTCAGTGTTGATGTTGTTGTTGAATTTGTTGGCGTTTTGCAATGTTGAGGATGTTGAAGTTGTTGGTGATTTTCAATATTGACGTTGTTGTTGAATTTGTTGGTGATATCAATGGTTTTATTGGAACGTTTTGGTGTTGTTAAAATTTGAGGTTGTTGCTGAAATTATTGGTGTAATCAATGTTTATTTTGCTGAACTTTTTTGTACTTATAAAAGTTGAAGTTGATTTTGAATTTTTTTTTGTTTTTCATTGTTCAGGTTGTTGTTGAATTTGTTGGTGCTTTTCATTGTTGAGGTTCTTGTTGAATTTGTTGGTGTTATCAATGTTCTTTTTTCAACTTTTTTGTACTTTTAAAAGATGAGGTTGTTGTTGAATTTGTTGGCGTTATCAATGTTATTTTGTTGAATTTGTTTGTATTTTTAAAAGTTCAGTTTGTTGTTTAATTTGTTGGTGTTTATTATAGTTGTGCTCGTTGAATTTGTTGGTGATTTTCAATGTTGAGGTTGTTGTTGAATTTGTTGGTGATTTTCAATATTGAAGTTGTTGTTGAATTTGTTGGTGTTATCAATGGGTTTTTTTTATCTTGTTTGTGTTTTTCAAAGTTGAGGTTGTTGCAGAATTTATTGGTGTTATCACTGTTTATTTTGATGAACTTTTTTGTACTTTTAAATGGTGAGGTTTATTTTGAATGTTTTGGTTTTTTTCATTGTTGAGGTTATTGTTGAATTTGTTGGCGTTTTTCAATTTTGAGGTTTTTGTTGAATTTGTTGGTGTTTTCATTGTTGAGGTTGTTGTTAAATTTGTTGATGTTTGTCAATGTTGAGGTTGTTCTGGAATTTGTTTCTGTTATCAATGTTCTTTTTTCAACTTTTTTGTACTTTTAAAAGTTGAGGTTGTTGTTGAATTTGTTGGTGATTTTCAATGATGAGGATGTTGTTGAATTTGATGGTGATTTTCAATATTGAGGTTGTTATTTAATTTGTTGGTGATTTTCAATATTGTCGTTGTTGTTGAATTTGTTGGTGTTATCAATGGTTTTTTTGGAACATTTTTGTGTTGTTCAATGTTGAGGTTGTTGTTGAATTTGTTGGTGTTTTTCAATGGTGAGGTTTTTGGTGAATTTTTTGGTGTTTTCGTTGTTGAGGTTGTTGTTAAATTTGTTGTTGTTTTTCAACGTTGAGGTTGTTGTTGAATTTGCTGGTGATTTTCAATATTGAGGTTGTTGTTGAATTTGTTGGTGGTTTTCAATATTGACGCTGTTGTTGAATTTGCTGGTGATATCAATGGTTTTATTGGAACGTTTTTGTGCTGTTCAAAGTTGAGGTTGTTGCTGAATTTATTGGTGTTATCACTGTTATTTTTAATTTTTTTGTGTTTTTCAAAATTAAGGTTGTTGCTGAATTTGTTGGTGTTTTTCAATGGTGGGGTATTTGTTGAATTTTTTGTGTTTCCATTGTTGAGGTTGTTGTTAAATTTGTTGTTGTTTTTCAAAGTTGAGGTTGTTGTTGAATTTTTGTTGAACTTGTTTGTATTTTTAAAAGTTGAGGTTGTTGTTTAATTTGTTGGTGTTTTTCAAAGTTGAAATCGTTAAACTTGTTGGTGTTTTTCATTGTTGAGGTTGTTGTTGAATTTGTTGGCATTTTTCAACGTTGAGGTTGTTGTTGAATTTTTTGGTGTTTTCATTGTTGAGGTTGTTGTTGAATTTGTTGGTGTTATCAATGTTCTTTTTTCAACGTTATTGTACTTTTAAAAGTTGAGGTTGTTGTTGAATTTGTTGGTCTTTTTCAATGATGAGGTTGTTGTTGAATTTGTTGGTGATTTTCAATATTGAGGTTGTTGTTGAATTTGTTGGTGATTTTCAATATTGACGTTGTTGTTGAATTTGTTGGTGAAATCAATGGTTTTTTTGGAACGTTTTTACGTTGTTCAAAGATGAGGTTGTTGATGAAATTATTGGTGTTATCAATGTTTAATTTGTTGAACTTTTTTGTACTTCTAAAAGTTGAAGTTGATTTTGAATGTGTTGGTGTTTTTCATTGTAAAGGTTATTGCTGAATTTGTCGGTGTTTATCATTGTTGAGGTTGTTGAATTTGTTGGTGTTATCAATGTTCCTTTTTTCAAATTTTTGTACTTTTAAAAGATGAGGTTGTTGTTGAATTTGTTGGTGTTATCAACGTTTTTTTGTTGAACTTTTTTGTATTTTTAAAAGTTGTGGTTGTTGTTGAATTTGTTGGTGTTTTTCAAAGTTGAGGTCGTTGAATCTGTTGGTGATTTTCAATATTGAGATTGTTGTTGAATTTGATGGTGTTATCAATGGTTTTTTTAGAACTTGTTTGTGTTTTTCAAAGTTGATGTTGTTGCTGAATTTGTTTGTCATATTCAGTGTTGAGGTTGTTGTTGAATTTGTTGGCGTTTTTCAATGTTGAGGACGTTGAATTTGTTGGTGTTATCAATGTTTTTTTTAAATCTTTTTTGTATTTTTCAAAGTTGAGGTTGTTGCTGAATTTATTGGTGTTATCACTGTTTATTTTGTTGAACTTTTTTGTACTTTTAAAAGTCGAGGTTGATTTTGAATGTTTTGGCGTTTCTCACTGTTCAGGTTATTGTTGAATTTGTTGGCGTTTTTCAAACTTGAGGTTGTTGTTGAATTTGTTGGTGTTTTTCAATGTTGAGGTTGTTGTGCAATTTGTTGGTGTTATCATGTACTTTTTTCAACTTTTTTTTTATTTTAAAATTTGAGGTTGTTGTTGAATTTGTTGGTGATTTTCAATATTGACGTTGTTGAATTTGTTGGTGATATTATTGGTGTTATCAATGCTTATTTTGTTGAACTTTTTTGTACTTTTAAAACTTGAAGTTGATTTTGAATTTGTTCGTGTTTTCATTGTTGAGGTTGTTGTTAAATTTGTTGTTGTCTTTCAATGTTGAGGTTGTTGTTGAATTTGTTGATGTTATCAATGTTCTTTTTTCAACTTTTTTGTACTTTTGAAAGATGAGGTTGTTGTTGAATTTGTTGGAGTTTTTCTAGGTTGAGGTCGTTGAATTTGTTGGTGATGTTCAATATTGAGGGTGTTGTTGAATTTGTTGGTGTTATCAATGGCTTTTTTAGAACTAGTTTGTGTTTTTCAAAGTTGAGGTTCTTGCTGAATTTGTTGGTATTATTCATTGTTGAGGTTGTTGAATTTGTTGGTGTTTTTCAATGTTGAGGTTGTTGTTGAATTTGTTGGTGTTTTACAATGGTGAGGTTTTTGTTGATTTTTTTGGTGCTTTCATTGTTGAGGTTGTTGTTAAATTTGTTGGTGTTTTTCAACGTTGAGGTTGTTGTTGAATTTGTTGGTGATGTTAATGTTTATTTTGTTGAACTTTTTTTTACTTTTAAATGTTGAGGTTATTGCTGAATTTTTTATTGTTTTTCAATGTTGATGTTTTTCTTGAATTTGTATGTGATTTTCAGTGTTGAGGTTGCTGAATTTGTTGGTGAATTTAAATGTTGAGGTTCTTGTTGAATTGGATATTGGCATCAATGTTTATTTTGTTGAACTTTTTTTTACATTTAAAAGTTGAGGTTGTTGTTTAATTTCTTGGCGTTTTTCAAAGTTTAGGTCGTTGAGTTTGTTGGTGATTTTCAATATTGAGTTTGTTGTTGAATTTGTTGGTGTTATGAATGTTTTTTTTTTAACTTTTTTGTGTTTTTCAAAATTGAGGTTGTTGCTGAATTTCTCGGTGTTTTTCAATGGTGGGGTATTTGTTGAATTTTTTGGTGTTTCCATTGTTAAGGTTGTTGTTAAATTTGTTCTTGTTTTTCAAAGTTGAGGTTGTTGTTGAATTTTAGTTGAACTTGTTTGTTTTTTTAAAAGTTGAGGTTGTTGTTTAATTTGCTGGTTTTTTTCAAAGTTGAGGTCGTTGAACTTGTTGGTGTTTTTCATTGTTGAGGTTGTTGTTGAATTTGTTGGCATTTTTCAACGTTGAGGTTGTTGTTGAATTTGTTGGTGATTTTCAATGTTGAGGTTGTTGTTGAATTTTTTTTTTCATTGTTGAGGTTGCTGTTTAATTTGTTGGTGTTTTTAAATGTTGAGGTTGTTGCTTGAATTTGTTGGTGTTTTTCCTTGTTGAGGTTGTTGTTGAATTTGTTGGTGTTTTTCAATGTTGATGTTGTTGAATTTGCTGGTGATTTTCAATATTGAGGATGTTGATGAATTTGTTCGGGTTATCAACATTTATTTTGTTGAACTTTTTGGTACTTTTAAAAGTTGACGATATTGTTGAATTTGTTGGGATTTTCAATATTGTGGATGTTGCTGAAATTGTTGGCGTTTTTCAATGTTGAGATTGTTGTTGAATTTGTTGGTGCTTTTCAATGTAGAGTTTGTTGTTGAATTTATTGGTGTTTTTCAATGTTGATGTTGTTGAATTTGTTGGTGTTTTTCAAAGCTGAGGTCGTTGAATTTGTTGGTGATTTTCAATATTGAGCTTGTTGTTGAATTTGTTGGTGTAATCAATGTTTTTATTTTTGAACTTGGTTGTATTTTTAAAAGTTGAGATTGTTTAATTTGTTGGTCTTTTTCAAGTTGAGGTCGTTGAATTTGTAGGTGATTTTTAATATTGAGGTTGTTGGTGAATTGGTTGGTGTTATGAATGGTTTTTTTTGAACTTTTTTGTGTTTTTCAAAGTTGAGGTTGTTGCTGAATTTGTTGGTGATATTCAATGTTGAGGTTGTTGAATTTGTTGGTGATTTTCAATATTGAGATTGTTGTTGTATTTGTTGGTGTTTTTCAATGTTGAGGTTGTTGTTGACTTTGTTGGTGTTTTTCAATGTTGAGGTTGTTGTTCAATTTGTTGGTGATTTTCAATATTGAGGTTGTTGTTGAATTTGTTGGTGTTATCGATGTTTTTTTTTTAACTTTTTTGTGTTTTTCAAAGTTGAGGTTTTTGCTGAATTTATTGATGTTATCAATGTTTATTTTTTTGAACTTTTTTGTACTTTTAAAAATTGAGGTTGATTTTGAATTTGTTGGTGTTTTTCATTTTTGACGTTGTTGTTGGATTTGTTTGTGTCTTTCAAAGTTGAGGTCGTTGAATTTGTCGGTGATTTTCAATATTGAGGTTGTTGTTGAATTTGTTAGTGTTACCAATGTTTTTTTTTAACTTTTTTGTGTTTTTTAAAGTTGAGGTTGTTGCTGAATTTGTTGGTGATATACAGTTTTTGAATTTTTTGGCGTTTTTCAATGTTTACGTTGTTGTTGAATTTGTTGGTGATTTTCAATATTGAGGTTGATTTTGAATTTGTTGGTGTTATCAATGTTAATTTTTGAACTTTTTTGTATTTTTCAATGTTGAGGTTGTTGTTGAATTTGTTGGTATTTTTCAATGTTGCAGTTGTTGTTGAATTTGTTGGTGTTTTTCAATGGTGAGGTTTTTGTTGAATATTTTGGTCTTTTCATTGTTGAGGTTGTTGTTAAATTTGTTGGTATTTTTTAATGTTGAGGTTGATGTTAAATGTGTTGGTGTTTTTCACTGTTGAGGTTGTTGATGAATTTGTTGGTGATTTTCAATATTGAGATTGTTGTTGAATTGGATAGTGTCATCAATGTTTATTTTGTAGAACTTGTATGTATTATTAAAAGTTGTGGTTGTTGTTTAATTTGTTAGTGTTTTTCACAGTTGAGATCGTTGAATATGTTGGTGATTATCAATATTGAGGTTGTTGTTGAATTTGTTGGTGTTATGAATGTTTTTTTTAAACTTCTTTGTCTTTTTCAAAGTTGAGGTTGTTGCTGAATTTGTTGGTGATATTCAATGTTGAGGTTGATGAATTTGCTGGTGATTTTCAATACTGAGGTTGTTGATGATTTTGTTGTCATTTTTCAATGTTGAGGTTGTTGTTGAATTTGTTGGTGATTTTCAATATTGAGGTTAATGTTGAATTTGATGGTGTTATCAGTGTTGTTTTTTGAACTTTTTTGTATTTTTCAATGTTGAGGTTGTTGTTGATTTGTTTGTTATTTTTCAATGTTGCGGTTATTGTTGAATTTTTTGCTGTTTTTCATTGTTGTGGTTGTTGTTGAATTTGTTGTTGTTTTTCAATGTTGAGGTTGTTGCTGAATGTATTGGTGTTATCAATGTTTATTTTGTTGAACTTTTTTTGTATTTTTAAAAGTTGAGGTTGATTTTGAATTTGTTGGTGATTTTCAATATTGAGCTTGTTGCTGAATTTGTTGGTGCTATTTAATGTTAAGGTTGTTGAATTTGCTGGTGATTTTCAATACTGAGGTTGTTGATGAATTTGTTGGCGTTTTTCAATGTTGAGGTTGTTGTTGAATTTGTTTAAGTTTATCTTTGTTGCGGTCGTTGAATTGGTTGGTGATTTTCATTATTGAGGATGTTGTTGAATCTGTTGGTGTTTTTCATTGCTGAGTTTGTTGTTGAATTTGTTGGTGTTTTTCAATGTTGAGGTTGTTGTTGAATTTGTTGGTGTTCTTCAATGTTGAGGTTGTTGTTGAATTTGTTGGTGTTTTTCATTGTTGAGTTTGTTGTTGAATTTGTTGGTGTTATCAATGTTTTTTGTTGAACTTGTTTGTATTTTTAAAAGTTAAGGATGTTGTTGAATTTGCAGGGGTTTTTCAATGTTGAGGTTGTTGAATTTGTTGGTGATGTTCAAAGTTGAGGTGGTTGCTGAATATATTGGTGTTTTCAATATTTATTTTGTTGAACTTTTTTGTACTTTTTAAATTTGAGGTTGATTTTGAATTTGTTTGTGTTTTTCATTGTTGAGGTTGTTGTTGAAGTTATTGGTGTTTTTCAATGTTGAGGATGTTGATGAATTTGTTGGTGTTATTCAATGTTGAGGTTGTTGTTGAATTTGTTGGTGTTTTTCAATATTGAGGTTGTTGTTGAATTTGTTGGTTTTTTTAATGTTGAGGTCGTTGAATTTGTTGGTGATTTTCAATATTGAGCTTGTTGTTGAATTTGTTGGTGTAATCAATGTTTTTATTTTTGAACTTGGTTGTATTTTTAAAAGTTGAGATTGTTTAATTTGTTGGTCTTTTTCAAGTTGAGGTCGTTGAATTTGTAGGTGATTTTTAATATTGAGGTTGTTGGTGAATTGGTTGGTGTTATGAATGGTTTTTTTTGAACTTTTTTGTGTTTTTCAAAGTTGAGGTTGTTGCTGAATTTGTTGGTGATATTCAATGTTGAGGTTGTTGAATTTGTTGGTGATTTTCAATATTGAGATTGTTGTTGTATTTGTTGGTGTTTTTCAATGTTGAGGTTGTTGTTGACTTTGTTGGTGTTTTTCAATGTTGAGGTTGTTGTTCAATTTGTTGGTGATTTTCAATATTGAGGTTGTTGTTGAATTTGTTGGTGTTATCGATGTTTTTTTTTTAACTTTTTTGTGTTTTTCAAAGTTGAGGTTTTTGCTGAATTTATTGATGTTATCAATGTTTATTTTTTTGAACTTTTTTGTACTTTTAAAAATTGAGGTTGATTTTGAATTTGTTGGTGTTTTTCATTTTTGACGTTGTTGTTGGATTTGTTTGTGTCTTTCAAAGTTGAGGTCGTTGAATTTGTCGGTGATTTTCAATATTGAGGTTGTTGTTGAATTTGTTAGTGTTACCAATGTTTTTTTTTAACTTTTTTGTGTTTTTTAAAGTTGAGGTTGTTGCTGAATTTGTTGGTGATATACAGTTTTTGAATTTTTTGGCGTTTTTCAATGTTTACGTTGTTGTTGAATTTGTTGGTGATTTTCAATATTGAGGTTGATTTTGAATTTGTTGGTGTTATCAATGTTAATTTTTGAACTTTTTTGTATTTTTCAATGTTGAGGTTGTTGTTGAATTTGTTGGTATTTTTCAATGTTGCAGTTGTTGTTGAATTTGTTGGTGTTTTTCAATGGTGAGGTTTTTGTTGAATATTTTGGTCTTTTCATTGTTGAGGTTGTTGTTAAATTTGTTGGTATTTTTTAATGTTGAGGTTGATGTTAAATGTGTTGGTGTTTTTCACTGTTGAGGTTGTTGATGAATTTGTTGGTGATTTTCAATATTGAGATTGTTGTTGAATTGGATAGTGTCATCAATGTTTATTTTGTAGAACTTGTATGTATTATTAAAAGTTGTGGTTGTTGTTTAATTTGTTAGTGTTTTTCACAGTTGAGATCGTTGAATATGTTGGTGATTATCAATATTGAGGTTGTTGTTGAATTTGTTGGTGTTATGAATGTTTTTTTTAAACTTCTTTGTCTTTTTCAAAGTTGAGGTTGTTGCTGAATTTGTTGGTGATATTCAATGTTGAGGTTGATGAATTTGCTGGTGATTTTCAATACTGAGGTTGTTGATGATTTTGTTGTCATTTTTCAATGTTGAGGTTGTTGTTGAATTTGTTGGTGATTTTCAATATTGAGGTTAATGTTGAATTTGATGGTGTTATCAGTGTTGTTTTTTGAACTTTTTTGTATTTTTCAATGTTGAGGTTGTTGTTGATTTGTTTGTTATTTTTCAATGTTGCGGTTATTGTTGAATTTTTTGCTGTTTTTCATTGTTGTGGTTGTTGTTGAATTTGTTGTTGTTTTTCAATGTTGAGGTTGTTGCTGAATGTATTGGTGTTATCAATGTTTATTTTGTTGAACTTTTTTTGTATTTTTAAAAGTTGAGGTTGATTTTGAATTTGTTGGTGATTTTCAATATTGAGCTTGTTGCTGAATTTGTTGGTGCTATTTAATGTTAAGGTTGTTGAATTTGCTGGTGATTTTCAATACTGAGGTTGTTGATGAATTTGTTGGCGTTTTTCAATGTTGAGGTTGTTGTTGAATTTGTTTAAGTTTATCTTTGTTGCGGTCGTTGAATTGGTTGGTGATTTTCATTATTGAGGATGTTGTTGAATCTGTTGGTGTTTTTCATTGCTGAGTTTGTTGTTGAATTTGTTGGTGTTTTTCAATGTTGAGGTTGTTGTTGAATTTGTTGGTGTTCTTCAATGTTGAGGTTGTTGTTGAATTTGTTGGTGTTTTTCATTGTTGAGTTTGTTGTTGAATTTGTTGGTGTTATCAATGTTTTTTGTTGAACTTGTTTGTATTTTTAAAAGTTAAGGATGTTGTTGAATTTGCAGGGGTTTTTCAATGTTGAGGTTGTTGAATTTGTTGGTGATGTTCAAAGTTGAGGTGGTTGCTGAATATATTGGTGTTTTCAATATTTATTTTGTTGAACTTTTTTGTACTTTTTAAATTTGAGGTTGATTTTGAATTTGTTTGTGTTTTTCATTGTTGAGGTTGTTGTTGAAGTTATTGGTGTTTTTCAATGTTGAGGATGTTGATGAATTTGTTGGTGTTATTCAATGTTGAGGTTGTTGTTGAATTTGTTGGTGTTTTTCAATATTGAGGTTGTTGTTGAATTTGTTGGTTTTTTTAATGTTGAGGTCGTTGAATTTGTTGGTGATTTTCAATATTAAGGTTGTTGTTAAATTTGTTGGTGTTATGAATGGTATTTTTTGAACTTTTTTGTGTTTTTCAATGTTGAGGTTGTTGAATTTGTTGGTGATTTTCAAAGTTGAGGTTGTTGCTGAATATATTGGTGTTATCAATGTTTATTTTGTTGAACATTTTTGTACTTTTAAAAGTTGAGGTTGATTTTGAATTTGTTGGTGTTTTTCAATGTTGAGGTTGTTGTTGAATTTGTTGGTGTTTTTCGATGTTGAGGTTGTTGCTGAATTTCTTGGTGATTTTAAATGTTGAGGTTGTCGTTGAATTGAATAGGGTCATCAATGTTTGAGGTTGTTGCTGAATTTTTAAATTGTTTTTCAATGTTGATGTTGTTGAATTTGTTTGTGTTTTTCAGTGTTGAGCTTGCTGAATTTCTTGGTGATTTTAAATGTTGAGGTTGTTGTTGAATTGGATAGGGTCATCAATGATTGAGGTTGTTGCTGAATTTTTAAATTGTTTTTCAATGTTGATGTTGATGAATTTGTTTGTGTTTTTCAGTGTTGAGCTTGCTGAATTTCTTGGTCATTTTAAATGTTGAGGTTCTTGTTGAATTGGATAGGGTTATCAATGTTAATTTTGTTGACCTTGTTTGTATTTTTAAATGTTGTGGTTCTTGTTGAATTTATTGGTGTTATCAATGTTTACTTTGTTGAACTTTTTTGTACTTTTAAATGTTGAGCTTGTTGTTTAATTTGTTGGTGTTTTTCAAAGTTGAGGTCGTTGAATTTGTTGATGAATTTGAATAATGAGGTTGTTGTTGAATTTGTTGGTGTTATGAATGTTTTTTTTTAACTTTTTTGTGTTTTTCAAAGTTGAGGTTATTGTTGAATTTGTTGGTGTTATCACTGTTATTTTTTGAACTTTATTGTAATTTTAAATGCTGAGGTTGTTGTTGAATTTGTTGGTATTTTTCAATGTTGCGGTTATTGTTGAATTTTTTGCCGTTTATCATTGTTGAGGTTGTTGTTGAACATGTTTGTATTTTTAAAAGTTAAGGATGTTGTTGAATTTGTTGAGGTTGTTGAATTTGTTGGTGTTGAATATGTTGAGGTTGTTGAATTTGTTGGTGTTTTTCAATGTTGAGTTTGTTGTTGAATTTGTTGGAGTTATCAATGTTTTTTTTGTTGAACTTGTTTGTATTTTTAAAATATGAGGTTGTTGTTTAATTTGTTGGTGTTTTCATGGTTGAGGACGTTGAATTTGTTGGTGATTTTCAATATTGTGGTTGTTGTTGAATTTGTTGGTGTTATGAATGGGTTTTTTTATAACTTTTGTGTGTTTTTCAAAGTTGAGGTTGTTGCTGAATTTGTTGGTGATTTTCAATATTGAGCTTGTTGTTGAATTTGTTGGTGTTTTTCAATGTTGAGGTTGTTGTTGAATTTGTTGGTGTTATCAATGTTATTTTTTGAACTATTTTGTATTTTTAAATGTTGAGGTTGTTGTTGAATTTGTTGGTGTTATCAATGTTATTTTTTGAACTATTTTGTATTTTTAAATGTTGAGGTTGTTGTTGAATTTGTTGGTGTTTTTCATTGTTGAGGTTGTTGTTGATTTTTTTTGGTGTTTTGATTGTTGAGGTTGCTGTTGAACTTGTTTGTATTTTTAAAAGTTAAGGATGTTGTTGAACTTATTAGTGTTTTCAATGTTGAGGTTGTTGTTGAATTTGCTGGTGATTTTCAATGTTGAGGTTGATTTTGAATTTGTTGATATTTTTCATTGTTGAGGTTGTTGTTGAATTTGTTGGCGTTTTTCAACGTTGAGGTTGTTGTTAAATTTTTTGTTTTTTTCATTGTTGAGGTTGCTGTTTAATTTGTTGGTGTTTTTAAATGTTGAGGTTGTTGTTTGAATTTGTTGGTGTTTTTCATTGTTGAGGTTGTTGTTGAATTTGTTGGTGTTATCAATGTTTTCTTTTGAACTGTTTTGTGTTTTTCAATGTTGAGGTTGTTGAATCTGCTGGTGATTTTCAATATTGAGGATGTTGATGAATTTGTTCGTGTTATCAACATTTATTTTGTTGAACTTTTTTCTACTTTTAAAAGTTGAAGTTATTGTTGAATTTGTTGGGATTTTCAATATTGAGGTTGTTGCTGAAATTGTTGACGTTTTTCAATGTTGAGATTGTTGTTGAATTTGTTGCTGCTTTTCAATGTTGAGTTTGTTGTTGAATTTATTGGTGCTTTTCAATGTTGATGTTGTTGAATTTGTTGGTGTTTTTCAAAGCTGAGGTCGTTGAATTTGTTGGTGATTTTCAATATTGAACTTGTTGTTGAATTTGTTGGTGTAATCAATGTTTTTTTGTTGAACTTGGTTGTATTTTTAAAAGTTGAGGTTGTTTAATTTGTTGGTCTTTTTCAAGTTGAGGTCGTTGAATTTGTAGGTGGTTTTCAATGTTGAGATTGTTGTTGAATTTGTTGCTGCTTTTCAATGTTGAGTTTGTTGTTGTATTTATTGGTGCTTTTCAATGTTGATGTTGTTGAATTTGTTGGTGTTTTTCAAAGCTGAGGTCGTTGAATTTGTTGGTGATTTTCAATATTGAGCTTGTTGTTGAATTTGTTGGTGTAATCAATGTTTTTTTGTTGAACTTGGTTGTATTTTTAAAAGTTGAGGTTGTTTAATTTGTTGGTCTTTTTCAAGTTGAGGTTGTTGAATTTGTTGGTGATTTTCAATGATGAGGTTTTTGTTGAATATTTTGGTCTTTTCATTGTTGAGGTTGTTGTTAAATTTGTTGGTATTTTTCAATGTTGAGGTTGTTGATGAATTTGTTGGTGATTTTCAATATTGAGATTGTTGTTGAATTGGATAGTGTCATCAATGTTTATTTTTTACAACTTGTATGTATTATTAAAAGTTGTGGTTGTTTGTTTAATTTGTTAGTGTTTTTCACAGTTGAGACTGTTGAATTTGTTGGTGATTACCAATATTGAGGTTGTTGTTGAATTTGTTGGTGTTATGAATGGTTTTTTTAAACCTCTTTGTGTTTTTCAAAGTTGAGGTTGTTGCTGAATTTGTTGGTGATATTCAATGTTGAGGTTGATGAATTTGCTGGTGATTTTCAATACTGAGGTTGTTGATGATTTTGTTGTCATTTTTCAATGTTGAGGTTGTTGCTGAATTTGTTGATGATATTCAATGTTGAGGTTGATGAATTTGCTGGTGATTTTCAATACTGAGGTTGTTGATGATTTTGTTGTCGTTTTTCAATGTTGAGGTTGTTGTTGAATTTGTTGGTGATTTTCAATATTGAGGTTAATGTTGAATTTGTTGCTGTTATCAGTGTTGTTTTTTGAACTTTTTTGTGTTTTTCAATGTTGAGGTTGTTGTTGATTTGTTTGTTATTTTTCAATGTTGCGGTTATTGTTGAATTTTTTGCTGTTTTTCATTGTTGTGGTTGTTGTTGAATTTGTTGTTGTTTTTCAATGTTGAGGTTGTTGTTGAATTTGTTTAAGTTTATCATTGTTGAGGTCATTGAATTGGTTGGTGATTTTCAATATTGAGGATGTTGTTGAATTTGTTGGTGTTTTTCATTGTTGAGTTTGTTGTTGAATTTGTTGGTGTTTTTCAATGTTGAGGTTGTTGTTGAATTTGTTGGTGTTATGAATGTTTTTTTTTTAACTTTTTTGTGTTTTTCAAAGTTGAGGTTGTTGCTGTATTTGTTGGTGATATTCAATGTTGAGGTTGTTGAATTTGATGTTGATTTTCAATATTGAAGTTGTTGTTGTATTTGTTGGTGTTTTTCAATGTTCAGGTTGTTGTTGAAGTTGTTGGTGTTTTTCAATGTTGAGGTTGTTGTTGCATTGGATCGTGTTATTCAATGTTGCGGTTGTTGTTGAATTTGTTGGTGTTTTTCATTGTTGAGGTTGTTGTTGAATTTGTTGGTGTTTTTCAAAGTTGAGGTCGTTGATTTTGTTGGTGATTTTCAATATTGAGGATGTTGTTGAATTTTTGGTGTTATCAATGGGTTTTTTTGAACTTTTTGTGTTTTTCAAAGTTGAGGTTTTTGCTGAATTTATTGATGTTATCAATGTTTATTTTGTTGAACTTTTTTGTACTTTTAAAAATTGAGGTTGATTTTGAATGTGTTGGTTTTTTTCATTTTTGACGTTGTTGTTGGATTTGTTTGTGTTTTTCAAAGTTGAGGTCGTTGAATTTGTTGGTGATTTTCAATATTGAGGTTGATGTTGATTTTGTTAGTGTTACCAATGTTTTTTTTAACTTTTTTGTGTTTTTCAAAGTTGAGGTTGTTGCTGAATTTGTTGGTGATATACAGTTTTTGAATTTTTTGGCGTTTTTCAATGTTTACGTTGTTGTTGAATTTGTTGGTGATTTTCAATATTGAGGTTGATTTTGAATTTATTGGTGTTATCAATGTTATTTTTTGAACATTTTTGTATTTTTAAATGTTGAGGTTGTTGTTGAATTTGTTGGTATTTTTCAACGTTGCGATTGTGGTTGAATTTGTTGGTTGTTTTTCAATGGTGAGGTTTTTGTTGAATATTTTGGTCTTTTCATTGTTGAGGTTGTTGTTAAATTTGTTGGTATTTTTCAATGTTTTGGTTGTTGTTAAATTTGTTGGTATTTTTCAATGTTGAGGTTGTTGATGAATTTGTTGGTGATTTTCAATATTGAGATTGTTGTTGAATTGGATAGTGTCATCAATGATTATTTTGTAGAACTTGTATGTATTATTAAAAGTTGTGGTTGTTGTTTAATTTGTTAGTGTTTTTCAGAGTTGAGATTGTTGAATTTGTTGGTGATTACCAATATTGAGGTTGTTGTTGAATTTGTTGGTGTTATGAATGGTTTTTTTAAACCTCTTTGTGTTTTTCAAAGTTGAGGTTGTTGCTGAATTTGTTGGTGATATTCAATGTTGAGGTTGATGAATTTGCTGGTGATTTTCAATACTGAGGTTGTTGATGATTTTGTTGGCATTTATCAATGTTGAGGTTGTTGTTGAATTTGTTGGTGATTTTCAATATTGAGGTTAATGTTGAATTTGTTGGTGTTATCAGTGTTGTTTTTTGAACTTTTTTGTGTTTTTCAATGTTGAGGTTGTTGTTGATTTGCTTGTTATTTTTCAATGTTGCGGTTATTGTTGAATTTTTTGCTGTTTTTCATTGTTGTGGTTGTTGTTGAATTTGTTGTTGTTTTTCAATGTTGAGGTTGTTGTTGAATTTGTTTAAGTTTATCATTGTTGAGGTCGTTGAATTGGTTGGTGATTTTCAATATTGAGGATGTTGTTGAATTTGTTGGTGTTATCAATGTTCTTTTTTCAACTTTTTTGTACTTGTAAAAGTTGAGGTTGTTGTTGATTTTTTGGCGTTTGTCAATGTTGAGGTTGTTGTTGAATTTGTTGCTATGTTTCAATGTTGAGTTTCTTGTTGAATTTGTTGGTGTTATCAATGGTTTTTTTGTTGAACTTCTTTGTATTTTTACAAGTTGAGGTTTTTGTTGAATTTGTTGGTGTTTTTCAATATTGAGGTTGATGTTGATTTTGTTAGTGTTACCAATGTTTTTTTTAACTTTTTTGTGTTTTTCAAAGTTGAGGTTGTTGCTGAATTTGTTGGTGATATACAGTTTTTGAATTTTTTGGCGTTTTTCAATGTTTACGTTGTTGTTGAATTTGTTGGTGATTTTCAATATTGAGGTTGATTTTGAATTTATTGGTGTTATCAATGTTATTTTTTGAACAATTTTGTATTTTTAAATGTTGAGGTTGTTGTTGAATTTGTTAGTATTTTTCAATGTTGCGATTGTGGTTGAATTTGTTGGTTGTTTTTCAATGGTGAGGTTTTTGTTAATTTTTTTGGTGTTTTCATTGTTGAGTTGGTTGTTAAATTTGTTGGTGTTTTTAAATGTTGAGGTTGTTGTTGAATTTGCAGGTGATTTTCAACATTGAGTTTGTTGCTGAATTTGATGGTGTTATCAATGTTTCTTGAACGTTTTTGTGTTTTTCAAAGTAGACGTTGTTGCTGAATTTCTTGCTGATATTCAGTGTAGAGGTTGTTTAATTTGTTGGTGACTTTCAATGTTGAGGTTGTTGTTGAATTTGTTGGTGAATATTCAATGGTGGGGTTTTTTTTGAATGTTCTGGTGTTTTCATTGTTGAGGTTGTTGTTAAATTTGTTGGTGTTACCAATATTCTTTTTTGAACTTTTTTATACTTTAAAAAGTTGAGGTTGTTGTTGAATTTGTTGGTGTTTTACAATATTGAGGTTGTTGAATTTGTTGGTGATTTTCAACATTGAGTTTGTTGTTGAATTTGTTGTTGTTATCAATGGGTTTTTTTGTTGAACTTGTTTGTATTTTTAAAAGTTGATGTTGTTGTTGAATTTGATGGTGTTTTTCAAAGTAAAGGTCGTTGAATTTGTTGGTGATTTTCAATATTAAGGTTGTTGTTGAATTTGTTGGTGCTTTTCATTGTTGAGCCTGTTGTTGAATTTGTTGGCTTTATCAATGTTCTTTTTTCAACTTTTTTGTACTTTTAAAAGTTGAGGTTGTTGTTGAATTTGTTGCTGTTTTTCAATGTTGAGGCTGTTGTGAATTTGTTGGTGATATTCAGTGTTGAGGTTATTGAATTTGTTGGTGATTTTCAATATTGAGTTTGTTGTTGAATTTGTTGGCGTTTTTCAATGTTGAGGTTGTTGTTGGATTTCTTGGCGTTTTTCAATGTCGATGTTGTTGTTGAATTTTTTTTATGTTTTTCATCGTTGAGGTTGTTGCTGAATTTGTTGGCATTATCAATGTTCTTTTTTCAACTTTTTTGTACTTTTAAAAGTTGAGGTTTTTGTTGAATTTGTTGGTGTTTTTCAATGTTGAGGTTGTTGTTGAATTTGTTGGTATTTTTCAATATTGAGGTTGTTGTTCAGTTTTTTGGCATTTTTATAAGTTGAGGTCATTGAATCTGTTGGTGATTTTCAATATTGAAGTTGTCGTTTAATTTGATGGTGTTTCAATGTTATTTTTTGAACTTTTTTGCTTTTAAAAGTTGAGGCATATGTTGAAATTGTTGGTGTTTTTCAAAGTTGAAGTCGTTGAATTTGTTGGTGATTTTCAATATTGAGCTTGTTGTTCAATTTGTTTGTGTTATCAATGATTTTTTTTTGAAATTATTTGTGTTTTTCAAAGTTGAGCTTGTTGCTGAATTTGTTGGTGATATTCAGTGTTGAGGTTGTTGAATTTGTTTTTGATTTTCAATGCTGTGGTTGTTGTTGAATTTGTTGGCGTTTTTCAATGTTGAGCTTGTTGTTGAATTTATTGGTGTTTTTCAGTGTTGATTTTGTTGATGAATTTGTTGGCGTTATCAATGTTCTTTTTTCAACTTTTTTGTACTTTTAAAAGTTGAGGTTGTTGTTGAATTTGTTGGTGTTTTTCAATGTTGAGGCTGTTGTGAATTTGTTGGTGATATTCAGTGTTGAGGTTATTGAATTTGTTGGTGATTTTCAATATTGAGTTTGTTGTTGAATTTGTTGGTGTTTTTCAATGTTGAGGTTGTTGTTGGATTTGTTGATGTTTTTCAATGTTGATGTTGTTGATGAATTTGTTGGTGTTATCAAATTTTTTTTTGAACATTTTCGTGTTTTTTCGAAGTTGAGGTTGTTGCGGAATTTATTGGTGTTATCAATGTTTATTTTGTTGAACATTTTCGTACATTTAAAAGTCGAGGTTGATTTTGAATTTGTTAATGTTTTTTAATTGTTGAGGTTCTTATTGAATTTCTTGGCATTTTTCAATGTTGAGGTTGTTGTTGAATTTGTTGGTGTTTTTCACTGTTGATTTTGTTGATGAATTTGTTGGTGTTATCAATTTTTTTTTGAACTTATTTCTGTTTTTCAAAGTTGAGGTTGTTTCTGAATTTCGTGGTGATATTCAGTGTTGAGGTTGTTGAATTTGTCGCTGATTTTCAATATTGAGGTTTTTGTTAAATTTGTTGGTGTTGTCAACGTTTATTTTGTTGAACTTTTTTGTACTTTTAAAAGTTGAGGTTGTTGTTGAATTTGTTGAGATTTTCAATATTGAGGTTGTTGTTGAAATTGTTGGCATTTTACAATGTTGAGTTTGTTGTTGGCATTGTTGATGATTGTCAATATTGAGGTTGTTGTTGAATATGTTGGTGTTATCAATGTTATTTTTGAACTTTTTTGTATTTTTGAACGTTGAGGTTGCTGTTTAATTTGTTGTTGTTTTTCAGTGTTGAGGTTGATGTTGAATTAACTTGTGTTTTTCAAAATTGAGGTCGTTGATTTTGTTGGTGATTTTTAATATTGACGTTTTTGTTGCACTTCTTGGTGTTCTGAATGTTTTTTTTTTAACTTTTTTGTGTTTTCCAATGTTGAGGTTGTTGTTGAATTTGTTGGTGTTATCAATGTTATTTTTTGAACTTTTTTGTATTTTTGAAAGATGAGGTTGTTGTTGCATTTGTTGGTGTTTTTCAATGTTGAGGTTGTTGTTGAATTTATTGGTTTTTTTCAATGTTGAGGTTGTTGTTGAATTTGTTGGTGTTTTTCAATGTTGAGGTCGTTGAATTTGTTGGTGATTTTCAATATAGAGGTTGGTGTTGAATTTGTTGGTGTTTTTCAATATTGAGGTTGTTGTTGAATTTGTTGGTGTTATGAATGCTTTTTTTGTACTTTTTTGTGTTTTTCATTCTTGAGGTTGTTGCTGAATTTGTTGGTGATTTTCAATGTTGAGGTTGTTGAATTTGTTGGTGATTTTCAATATTGAGGTTGTCGTTGAATTTGTTGGCTTTTTTCAATATTCAGATTGTTGTTGAATTTGTTGGTGTTATCAATTTTATTTTTTGAACTTTTTTGTATTTTTGAACGTTGAGGTTGTTGTTGAATTTATTTTTGTTTTTCAATGTTGAGGTTGATGTTGAATTTACTTGTGCTTTTCAAAGTTGAGGTCGTTGAATTTGTTGGTGTTTTTCAATATTGAGGTTGTTGATGAATTTGTTGGTGATATTCAGCGTTAAGGTTGTTGAATTTGTTGGTGATTTTCAATATTGAGGTTGTTGTTGAATTTGTTGGTGTTCTGAATGTTTTTTTTTTAAATTTGTTTGTGTTTTTCAAAGCTGAGGTTGTTGCTGAATGTGTTGGTGATACTCAGTGTTGAGGTTGTTGAATTTGTCGGTGTTTTCCAATGTTGAGGTTGTTGTTGAATTTGTTGGTGCTATCAATGTTATTTTTTGAACTTTTTTGTACTTTTGAAAGTTGAGGTTGTTGTTGAATTTGTTGGGATTTTCAATATTGAGGTTGTTGTTGAAATTGTTGGCGTTTTTCAATGTTGAGGTTGTTGTTGTTATTGTTGATATTTTTCAATGTTGAAGTTGTTGTTGAAATTGTTGGTGTTTTTCAATGTTGAGGTTGTAGTTGAATTTGTTGGTGTTTTTCAATGTTCAGGTTATTGTTGAATTTGTTGACATTATCAATGTTATTTTTTGTTCTTTTTTGTATTTTTGAAAGCTGAGGTTGTTGTTGAATTTGTTGGTGATTTTCAATGTTGAGGTTGTTGTTGAATTTATTGGTGTTTTCCAATGATGAGGTTGTTGTTGAATTTGTTGGTGTTTTTCAATGTTGAGGTCGTTCGAATTTGTTCATAATTTTCAATATTCAGCTTGTTGTTGAATTTGTTGATGTTATCAATGTTTTTTTTGAAATTTTTTGTGCTTTTCAAAGTTGAGTTTGTTGCTGAATTTGTTGGTGATATTCAGTGTTGAGGTTGTTGAATTTGTCATTGATTTTCAATATTGAGGTTGTTGTTCAATTTGTTGGTGTTATCAACGTTTATTTTGTTGAACTTTTTTATACTTTTAAAAGTTGAGGTTGTTGTTGAATTTGTTGTGATTTTCCATAATGAGGTTGTTGTTGAAATTGTTGGCGTTTTTCAATGTTGAGTTTGTTGTTGGAATTATTGGTGATTGTCAATATTGAGGTTGTTGTTGAACATGTTGGTGTTATCAATGTTATTTTTTTGAAACTTTTTGTATTTTTCAATGTTGAGGTTGTTGCTGAATTTGTTGCTGTTATCAATGTTATTTTGTGAACATTTTTCTATTTTTGAATGTTGTGGTTGTTGTTTAATTTGTTGTTGTTTTTCAATGTTGAGGTTGATGTTGAATTGACTTGTGCTTTTCAAAGTTGAGGTAGTTGAATTTGTTGGTGCTTTTCAATATTGAGGTTGTTGTTGAATTTGTTGGTGTTATGAATGGTTTTTTTGAACTTTTTTGTGTTTTTCAATCTTGAGGTTGTTGTTGAATTTGTTGGTGATATTCAGTGTTTAGGTTGTTGAATTTGTCGGAGATTTTCAATATTGAGGTTGTTGTTCAATTTGTCGCTGTTATCAATGTTTATTTTGTTGAACTTATTTGTACTTTTAAAAGTTGAGGTTGTTGTTGAAATTGATGGCGTTTTTCAATCTTGAGTTTGTTGTTGGTATTGTTGATGATTGTCAATATTGAGGTTTTTGTTGAACATGTTGGTGTTATCAATGTTATTTTTTAAAAACTTTTTGTATTTTTCAAAGTTGAAGTTGTTTTTGAATTTGTTGCTGTTTTTCAATGTTGAGGTAGTCGTTGAATTTGTGGGTGTTTATGAATGTACAGGTTGTTGTTGAATTTTTTGCTGTTATCAATGTTATTTTTTCAACTTTTTTGTATTCTTGAACGTTGAGGTCGCTGTTTAATTTGTTGTTGTTTTTCAATGTTGAGGTTGATGCTGAATTCACTTGTGTTTTTCAAAGTTGAGGTCATTGAAATTGTTGGTGATTTTCAATATTGAGGTTGTTGTTGAATTTGTTGGTGTTCTGAATGTTTTTTTTTGAACTTTTTTGTGTTTTTCAAAGTTGAGGTTGTTATTGAATTTGTTGGTGTTTTTCAATGTTGAGGTTGTTGTTGAATTTGTTGGTGTTTTTCAATGTTGAGGTTGTTGTTGAATTTGTTAGTGATTTTCAATATTGAAGTTGTTGTTGAATTTGTTGGTGATTTTCAATATTGAGTTCGTTGTTGAATTTGTTGGTTTATTCAGTGTTGAGGTTGTTGAATATCTTGGTGATTTTCAATATTGAGGTTGTTGTTGAATTCGTTGTTGATTTTCAACATTGAATTTGTTGTTGAATTTTTAGGTGTTATCAATATTTTTCTGTTGAACTTGATGGTATTTTTAAAAGTTGAGGTTGTTATTGAATTTGTTTGTGTTTTTCAAATTTGCGGTCGTTGAAATTGTTGCTGATTTTCATTATTGAGGTTGTTGTTGAATCTGTTGGTGTTATCAATGGTTTTTTTTGAAATTTTTTGAGTTTTTCAAAGTTCAGGTTGTTGCTGAATTTGTTGGTGATGTTCAGTGATGAGGTTCTTGAATTTGTCGGTGATTTTCAATATTGAGGTTGTTGTTAAATTTGTTCATGTTATCAACGTTTATTTTGTTGAACTGTTTTGTACTTTTAAAAGTTGAGGTTGTTGTTGAATTTGTTGGGATTTTCAATATTGACGTTGTTGTTGAAATTGATGGCTTTTTTCAATGTTGAGTCTGTTGTTGGTATTGTTGATGATTGTCAATATTGAGGCTGTTGTTGAATATGTTGGTGTTATCAATGTTTTTTTTTTAAACTTTTTGTATTTTTCAAATTTAAAGCAGTTGTTGAATTTGTTGGTGTTTTTCAATGTTGAGGTTTTTGCTGAATTTATTGGTGTTTTTCAATGTTGAGCTGGTTGTTGAATTTGTTCGTGTTTTTCAATGTTGAGGTTGTTGTTGAATTTGTTGGTGTTATGAATGGTTTTTTTGAACTTTTTTGTGTTTTTCAATCTTGAGGTTGTTGCTGAATTTTTTGGTGATATTCAATGTTGAGGTTGTTGAATTTGTTGCTGATTTTCATTATTGAGGTTGTTGTTAAATTTGTTGGTGTTATCAATGTTTAATGAACTTTTTTGTGTTTTTCATTGTTGAGGTTGTTTTTGAATTTGTTGGTGTTTTTCAATGTTGAGGTTGTTGTTCAATTTGCTGGTGTCTTTCACTCTTGTTAAAATTGTTATCAATATTTTTTTGTTGAACTTGTTTATTTTTCTAAAAGTTAAGGTTGTTGTTGAATTTGTTCGTGTTTTTCAGTGTTGAGGTTGTTGAATTTGTTGGGGATTTTCAATATTGAGGTTGTTGTTCAAAATGTTGTCGTTTTTCAATGTTAAGTTTGTTGTTGAATATGTTGGTGTTTTTCAATGTTGATGTTGTTGATGAATTTGTTGGTGTTATCAATGTTATTTTTTGAACTTTTTTGTATATTTTAAAGTTGAGGTTGTTCTTGAATTTGTTGGTGTTTTTCAAAGTTGAGGTTGTTGAATTTGATGAGGATTTTCAATATTGAGGTTGTTGTTGAATTTGTTGGTGTTATGAATGGTTTTTTTTGTTTAAACTGTATAAACAGTGCCCCCAACATAAACCCTATTTATACAGTGCCCCCATCATAAACACTATATAAGCAGCACCCGCATCATAAACACTATTTAAACAGTGACCCATCATAATCACAATTTAATCAGTGCTACATCATAAACACTGTTAAAGCAGTTTATGTAGTGTTAATGATGGGGCACTGTTTATATTCTGTTTTTGATTGGGCACTCTCTATATAGTGTTTATGATGGGGAATTGTTTAAATAGTGATGGGGCCAGAATTTAAAGTCAGTCCTGGGACAGAATACATCACTATTTAAATAATACAGCCTTCTGGGCTGAATATTGAATTCAACAACTTTAGATCTTAAACCCCCCTCCCCCCATCCCCACCCCGTTTCTTTTCCCCCCCCACCCGCCTTTTTTTTCAATAATTTATATAGATTCTTCTTTCCCCACCTATTTCCATTATTTTTAAATCTAAAACTAAAACCTTTAGTCTTTCCACCCCACCCCCACTAGAGCTGTACTTTGAATATCCTGTCTTGCATTCTTAATTAGCACTTTTCTCAGACAAAGACCACCACCTTCAACACCTCTTTGACCCTTTTGTCTCTGACATCTTTTGATTATCTGCTCACACCACACCCTCAATGTGTCTCTTCCCCCCCACCCACCTTAAACCAATTTATATTTCTCCCTTGTTGAAACTATGCTTCAGTTCTGCTGAAGGGCCATGAGGGCTCGAAACGTTGACTGATTTCTTCTCCGCCGATGCTGCCAGACTTGCTGAGTTTTTCCAGGTAATTCTGTTTTTATTTTGTTACTATTTAAATAATGTTTATGAGAGGGCACTGTTTATATAGTGTTTATGATGGGGTCACTGTTTAAATGGAGTTTATGATGGGGCACTGTTTAAATAGTATTTATGATGGGGCATTGTTCATATAGTGTTAATGATGGGGGCACTGTTTAAATATTGTTTACAATGGGGCACTGTTTAAATAGTGTTTATGATGGGGGCACTGTTTAAATAGCGTTTATGATGGGGCACTGTTTAAATAGTGTTTATGATGGGGCATTGTTCATATAGTGTTTATGATGGGGGCACAGTTTAAATAGTGTTTATGATGGTGCACTGTTTAAATAGTGTTTATGATGGGGCACTGTTTAAATAGTGTTTATGATGGGGCACAGCTTAAATAGTGTTTATAATGGGGCACTGTCTAAATAGGGTTTATGATGGGGAAACTGTATACTTACTGTTAATGATGGGGACACTGTTTATATAATATTTATGATGGGGGCACTGTTTAAATAGTATTTATGATGGGGCACTGTTTGTATAGTGTTTATGATGGGGGCACTGTTTAAATAGTGTTTATGATGCGTGCACAGTTTAAATAGTGTTTATGATGGGGGCACTGTTTATATAGTGTTTGTGATGGGGGCACTGTTTATATAGTGTTTATGATGGGGGCACTGTTTAAATAGGGTTTATGATGGGGGCACTGTTTAAATAGGGTTTATGACGGGGGCACTTTTAAATAGGGTTCATGATGGGGGCACTGTTTATATAGTGTTTATGATGGGGGCACTGTTTAAATAGTGTTTATGATGGGGGCAGTGTTTATATATTGTTTATGATGGGGGCACTGTTTATATAGTGTTTATAATGGCGGCACTGTTTATACAGTGTTTATGATGGGGACATTGTTTATATAGTGTTTATGATGGGGGCACTGTTTACATAGTGTTTATGATGGTGGCACTGTTTAAATAGTTTTTATGATGGGGGCACTGTTTCTTTAGTGTTTATGATGGGGGCACTGTTTATATAGTGTTTATGATGGGAGCATTGTTTATACAGTGTTTATGATGTGGGAACTGTTTATATAGTGTTTATGATCGGGGCACTGTTTATTTGTTGATTATGATGGGGCCACTTTTTATAAAGTGTTTATGATGGGGGCACTGTTTATATAGTGTTTATGATGGGGGCACTGTTTATATAGTGTTCATGATGGGGGCACTGTTTAAATAGTGTTTATGATGTGGGAACTGTTTATATAGTGTTTATGATGGGAGCATTGTTTATATAGTGTTTATGATGGGGCACTGTTTACGAGGGTTTATGATGGGGGCACTGTTTATATAGTGTTTATGATGGGGGCACTGCTTATATAGTGTTTATGACGGGGGCACTGTTTAAATAGTGCTTATGATGTGGGCACTGTTTATATAGTGTTTATGATGGGGGCGCTGTTTATATAGTGTTTATGATGGGGCACTGCTTATATAGTGTTTATGAAGTGGTACTGTTTAAATAGGATTTATGATGGGGCACTGTTTAAATTGTGTGTATGATGGGGGCAGTGTTTATATAAAGTTTATGATGGGGCACTGTTTAAATAACGTTTATGATGGGGCACTGTTTAAATTTTGTTTATGATGGGGGCAGTGTTTATATAGTGTTTATGATGGGGCACTGTTTGAAGTGTGTATGATGGGGGCACTTGTTTATATAGTGCTTAAGATGGGGCACTGTTTATATAGGGTTAATGATGGGCCACTGTTTACATATTGTTTATGATGGGGGCACTGTTTATATAGTTTTTATGATGGGGGAGCTGTTTAAATAGGGTTTATCATGGGGGCACTGTTTATATAGTGTTTATGATGGGAGCAGTGTTTATATAGTGTTTATGATGGGGGCACTGTTTAAGTAGGGTTTATCATGAGGGCACTGTTTCTATAGGGTTTATGATGGGGGCACTGTCTATATAGTGTTTATGATGGGGGCATTGTTTAAATAGTGTTTGTGATGTGGGAACTGTTTATATAGTGTTTATGATGGGGGCATTGTTTACATAGTGTTTATGATGGGGGCAGTGTTTATTTATTGTTTATGATGGGGGCACTGTTTATATAGTGTTTATGATGGGGCACCGTTTAAATAGGATTTATGATGGGGGCACTGTTTATATAGTGTTTCTGATGGGGGCACTGTTTAAATAGTGTTTATGATGTGGGAACTGTTCATATAGTGTTTGTGATGTGGGCACTGTTCATATAGGGTTTATGATGGGGGCACTGTTTAAATAGTGTTTATGATGTGGGAACTGTTTATATAGTGTTTATGATGTGGGAACTGTTTATATAGTGTTTATGATGGGGGCAGTGTTTATTTGTTGTTTATGATGGGGGCACTGTTTATATAGTGTTTATGTTGGGGCACTGTTTAAATAGTGTTTATGATGTGGGAACTGTTTATATAGTGTTTATGATGGGGGCAGTGTTTATTTGTTTTTTATGATGGGGGCACTGTTTATGTAGTGTTTATGATGGAGGCACTGTTTATATAGTATTTATGATGGAGGCACTGTTTATATAGTGTATATGATGGGGGCACTGTTTATATAGTGTTTATGATGGGGCACTGTTTAAATATGGTTTTTGATGGGGCACTGTTTATATAGTGTTTATGATGCGGGCACTGTATATATAGGGTATATGATGGGGGCACTGTTTATATAGTGTTTATGATGGGGTCACTGTTTAAATAGTGTTAATGATGGGGGCACTGTTTAACAAGGGTTCATGATGAGGGCACTGATTAAATAGGGTTCATGATGGGGGCACTGTTTAAATAGTGTTTATGATGAGGGAACTGTTTATATAGTGTTTATGATGGGGGCAATGTTTAAATAGCCTTTATGATGGGGGCACAGTTTAAATAGTTTTTGTGATGGGGGAACTGTTTAAATTGGGTTCAGGATGGGGGCACTGTTTAAATAGTGATTATGGTGGGGAACTGTTTATATAGTGTTCATGATGCGGGCACTGTTTATATAGTGTTTAAGATGTGGGCACTGTTTATATAGTGTTTATGATGGGGGCACTTTTTATATATTGTTTATGATGGGGGCACTGTTTATATTGTGTTTATGATGTGGGCACTGTTTATATAGTGTTTATGATTGGGGCACGGTTTGAATACTGTTAATGACGGGGGCTCTGTTTAAATACTGTTTAAGATGGGGGCACTGTTTAATTAGTGTTTAAGATGTGGGAACTGTTTATATAGTAATTATGATGGGGGCACTGTTTATATAGTGTTTATGATGGGGGCACTGTTTAAATAGTGTCTATGATGGGGGCACTGTTTATATAGTGTTTATGATGGGGCACTGCTTATATAGTGTTTATGAAGGGGTACTGTTTAAATGGGAATTAATGTGGGGCACTGTTTAAATTGTGTGTATGATGGGGGCAGTGTTTATATAGTGTTTATGATGGGGGCACTGTTTCAAGTGTGTATGATGGGGGCACTTGTTTATATAGTGCTTAAGATGGGGCACTGTTTATATAGGGTTAATGATGGGGGAGCTTTTTATATAGTGTTTATGATGGGGGCACTGTTTCTATAGGGTTTATGATGGGGGCACTGTCTATATAGTGTTTATGATGGGGGCATTGTTTAAATAGTGGTTATGATGTGGGAACTGTTTATATAGTGTTTATGATGGGGGCATTGTTTACATAGTGTTTATGATGGGGGCAGTGTTTATTTATTGTTTATGATGGGGGCACTGTTTATATAGTGTTTATGATGGGGCACCTTTTAAATAGGATTTATGATGGGGGCACTGTTTATATAGTGTTTCTGATGGGGGCAGTGTTTATATAGTGTTTATGATGGGGCACTGTTTATATAGTGTTTATGATGGGGGCACTGTTTATATAGTGTTTATGATGGGGGCACTGTTTAAATAGTGTTTATGATGGGGGCACTGTTGATATAGTGTTTATGATGGACACTGTTTATATAGTGTTTATGATGGGGGCACTGTTTAAATAGTGTTTATGATGGGGGCACTGTTTAAATAGTGTTTATGATGCGGGCATTGTTTAAATAGTATTTATGTTGGGGGCACTGTTTAAATAGTGTTTATGACGTGGGAATTTTTTACGTAGTGTTTATGATGGGGGCACTGTTTATATAGTGCTTATGATGGGAGCACTGTTTAATTAGTGTTTATGACGTGGGAATTTTTTACGTAGTGTTTATGATGGGGGCACTGTTTATATAGTGCTTATGATGGGAGCACTGTTTAAATAGTGTTTATGATGGAGGCACTGTTTAAATAGGCTTCATGATAGGGGCACTGTTTAAATAGGGTTCATGATGGGGGCACTGTTTAAATAGGTTTCATGATGGGGCACTGTTTATATAGTGTTTATGATGTGGGCACTGCTTATATAGTGTTTATGATGGGGGCACTGTTTATATAGTGTTTATGATGGGGCACTGTTTATATAGTGTTTATGATGGGGGCACTGTTTAAATACTGTTAATGATGGGGGCTCTGTTTAAATAGTGTTTATGATTGGGGCAATGTTTAAATAGGGTTTAACATGGGTGCACTGTTTATACAGTGTTTATGACGTGGGCACTGTTTATATAGTGTTTATGATGGGTGCACTGTTGATATAGTGTTTATGATGGTGGCACGGTTTAAATACTGTTAATGATGGGGGCTTTTTTTTTATAGTGTTTATGATGGGGTACTGTTTACATACTGTTTATTATGTGGGAACTGTTTATATTGTGTTTATGATGTGTGCACTGTTTAAATAGTGTTTATGATGTTGGCACTGTTTATATAGTGTTTATGATGGGGGCGCTGTTTATATAGTGCTTAAGATGGGGGCACTGTTTATATAGTGTCTATGATGGGGGCACTGTATATATAGAGTTTATGATGGGGGCACTGTTTATATAGTGTTAATGATGGTGACACTGTTTATATAGTGTTTATGATGGGGCACTGTTTATATAGTGTTTATGATGGGGGCACTGTTTAAATAGTGTTTATGATGGGGGCACTGTTTAAATAGGGTTCAAGATGGGGGCACTGTTTAAATAGTGTTTAAGATGGGGGCACTGTTTAATTAGTGTTTATGATGGGGGCACGGTTTAAATACTGTTAATTATGGGGGCACTATTTAATTAGTGTTTATGATGTGGGAACTGTTTATATAGTGTTTATGATGGGGGCACAGTTTATGAAGTTTTTATGATGGGGGCAGTGTTTATTTATTGTTTATGAAGGGGGCATTGTTTAAATAGTGTTTGTGACGTGGGAACTTTTTGTATAGTGTTTATGATGGGATAATGTTTAAATAGTGTTTATGATGGGGGCACTGTTTATATAATGTTTATGATGGGGGCACTGTTTAAATAGCGTTTATGATGCGGGCATTGTTTAAATAGTGTTTATGATGGGGGCACTGTAAATATAGTGTTTATGATGGAGGCACTGTTTATATATTGTTTATGATGGGGCACTGCTTATATAGTGTTTATGATGGGGGCACTGTTTAATTGGTGTTTATGATGTGGGAACTGTTTATATAGTATTTATGATGGGGGCACTGTTTATATAGTGTTTATGATGTGGGCACTGTTTAAATAGTGACTATGATGGGGGCACTGTTTAAATAGTGTTTATGACGGGGGCACTGTTTAAATAATGTTTATGATGGGGGCACTGTTTATATAGTGTTTATGATGGGGGCGCAGTTTATATAGTGTTTATGATGGGGCACTGCTTATATAGTGTTTATGAAGGGGTACTGTTTAAATAGGATTTAATGTGGGGCACTGTTTAAATTGTGTGTATGATGGGGGCAGTGTTTATATAAAGTTTATGATGTGGCACTGTTTAAATAGCATTTATGATGGGGCACTGTTTAAATTTTGTTTATGATGGGGGCAGTGTTTATATAGTGTTTATGATGGGGGCACTGTTTCAATTGTGTATGATGGGGGCACTTGTTTATATAGTGCTTAAGATGGGGCACTGTTTATATAGGGTCAATGATGGGGGGGCTTTTTATATAGTGTTTATGATGGGGGCACTGTTTAAGTAGGGTTTATCATGGGGGAACTGTTTTTATAGTGTTTATGATGGGGGCATTGTTTAAATAGTGCTTATGATGTGGTAACTGTTTATATTGTGTTTATGATGGGGGCATTGTTTACATAGTGTTTATGATGGGGGCAGTGTTTTTTTATTGTTTATGATGGGGGCACTGTTTATATAGTGTTTATGATGGGGCACCGTTTAAATAGGATTTATGATGGGGGCACTGTTTATATAGTGTTTCTGATGGGGGCAGTGTTTATATAGTGTTTATGATGGGGCACTGTTTATATAGTGCTTATGATGGGGGCACTGTTTATATAGTGTTTATGATGGGGGCACTGTTTAATTAGTGTTTATGATGGGGGCACTGTTGATATAGTGTTTATGATGGGGGCACTGTTTAAATAGTGTTTATGATGCGGGCATTGTTTAAATAGTATTTATGTTGGGGGCACGGTTTAAATAGTGTTTATGACGTGGGAATTTTTTACGTAGTGTTTATGATGGGGGCACTGTTTATATAGTGCTTATGATGGGAGCACTGTTTAAATAGTGTTTATGATGGAGGCACTGTTTAAATAGGCTTCATGATAGGGGCACTGTTTAAATAGGGTTCATGATGGGGGCACTGTTTAAATAGGGTTCATGATGGGGCACTGTTAATATAGTGTTCATGATGCGGGCACTGTTTATATAGTGTTTATGATGTGGGCACTGCTTATATAGTGTTTATGATGGGGGCACTGTTTATATAGTGTTTATGAATGGGCACTGTTTATATAGTGTTTATGATCGGGTCTCGGTTTAAATACTGTTAATGATGGGGGCTCTGTTTAAATAGTGTTTATGATTGGGGCACAGTTTAAATAGGGTTTAACATGGGTGCACTGTTTATACAGTGTTTATGACGTGGGCACTGTTTATATAGTGTTTATGATGGGGGCACTGTTGACATAGTGTTTATGATGGGGGCACGGTTTAAATACTGTTAATGATGGGGGCTTTTTTTTTTTATAGTGTTTATGATGGGGTACTGTTTACATACTGTTTATGATGTGGGAACTGTTTATATAGTGTTTATGATGTGTGCACTGTTTAAATAGTGTTTATGATGTTGGCACTGTTTATATAGTGTTTATAATGGGGACGCTGTTTATATAGTGCTTAAGATGGGGGCACTATTTATATAGTGTCTATGATGGGGGCACTGTTTATATAGAGTTTATGATGGGGGCACTGTTTATATAGTGTTAATGATGGTGACACTGTTTATATAGTGTTTATGATGAGGCACTGTTTATATAGTGTTTATGATGGGGGCACAGTTTAAATAGTGTTTATGATGGGGGCACAGTTTAAAAAGGGTTCAAGATGGGGGCACTGTTTAAATAGTGTTTATGATGGGGGCACTGTTTAATTAGTGTTTATGATGTGGGCACTGTTTATGTAGTGTTTATGATGGGGGCATGGTTTAAATACTGTTAATGATGGGGGCACTATTTAATTAGTGTTTATGATGTGGGAACTGTTTATATAGTGTTTATGATGGGGGCACAGTTTATGTAGTTTTTATGATGGGGGCAGTGTTTATTTATTGTTTATGATGGGGCAATGTTTAAATCGTGTTTATGATGGGGGCACTGCTTATATAGTGTTTATGATGGGGCACTGTTTATATAATGTTTATGACGGGGGCGCTGTTTATATAGTGTTTATGATGGGGCACTTTTTATATAGTGTTTATGATGGGTGCACTGTTTATATAGTGTTTATGATGGCGGCACTGTTTCAATAGTGTCTATGATGGGGCACTGTTTATATACTGTTTATGATGGGGGTAGTGTTTATATAGTGTTTATGATGGGGGACTGTTTATATAGTGTTTATGATGGTGGCACTGTTTAAATAGTGTTTATGATGGGGGCACTGTTGATATAGTGTTTATGATGGGGGCACTGTTTAAATAGCGTTTATGATGGGGGCAATGTTTAAATAGTGTTCATGATGGGGGCACTGTTGATATAGTGTTTATGATGTGGCACTGTTTAAATAGTGTTTATGATGGGGGCACGTTTTATATAGTGTTTATGATGTGGGCACTGCTTATATAGTGTTTATGATGGGGGCACTGTTTAAATAGTGTTTATGATGGAGGCACATTTTAAATAGGGTTCAAGATGGGGGCACTGTTTAAATAGTGTTTATGATTGGGGCACTGTTTAATTAGTGTTTATGATGTGGCACATTTTATATAGTGTTTATGATGGGGGCATGGTTTAAATACTGTTAATGATGGGGGCACTATTTAATTAGTGTTTATGATGTGGGAACTGTTTATATAGTGTTTATGATGGGGGCACAGTTTATGTAGTTTTTATGATGGGGGCAGTGTTTATTTATTGTTTACGATGGGGGCATTGTTTAAATAGTGTTTATGACGTGGGAACTGTTTATATAGTGTTTATGATGGGGCAATGTTTAAATCGTGTTTATGATGGGGGCACTGCTTATATAGTGTTTATGTTGGGGCACTGTTTATATAGTGTTTATGACGGGGGCGCTGTTTATATAGTGTTTATGATGGGGCACTTTTTATATAGTGTTTATGATGGGTGCACTGTTTATATAGTGTTTATGATGGCGGCACTGTTTCAATAGTGTTTACGATGGGGCACTGTTTATATAGTGTTTATGATGGGGGCACTGTTTATATAGTGTTTATGATGGGGGCACTGTTTAAATAGCGTTTATGATGGGGGCATTGTTTAAATAGTGTTTATGATGGGGGCACTGTTTATATAGTGTTTATGATGGGGGACTGTTTATATAGTGTTTATGATGGTGGCACTGTTTAAATAGTGTTTATGATGGGGCACTTTTTATATAGTGTTTATGATGGGTGCACTGTTTATATAGTGTTTATGATGGCGGCACTGTTTCAATAGTGTCTATGATGGGGCACTGTTTATATACTGTTTATGATGGGGGTAGTGTTTATATAGTGTTTATGATGGGGGACTGTTTATATAGTGTTTATGATGGTGGCACTGTTTAAATAGTGTTTATGATGGGGGCACTGTTGATATAGTGTTTATGATGGGGGCACTGTTTAAATAGCGTTTATGATGGGGGCAATGTTTAAATAGTGTTTATGATGGGGGCACTGTTGATATAGTGTTTATGATGTGGCACTGTTTAAATAGTGTTTATGATGGGGGCACGTTTTATATAGTGTTTATGATGTGGGCACTGCTTATATAGTGTTTATGATGGGGGCACTGTTTAAATAGTGTTTATGATGGAGGCACATTTTAAATAGGGTTCAAGATGGGGGCACTGTTTAAATAGTGTTTATGATTGGGGCACTGTTTAATTAGTGTTTATGATGTGGCACATTTTATATAGTGTTTATGATGGGGGCATGGTTTAAATACTGTTAATGATGGGGGCACTATTTAATTAGTGTTTATGATGTGGGAACTGTTTATATAGTGTTTATGATGGGGGCACAGTTTATGTAGTTTTTATGATGGGGGCAGTGTTTATTTATTGTTTACGATGGGGGCATTGTTTAAATAGTGTTTATGACGTGGGAACTGTTTATATAGTGTTTATGATGGGGCAATGTTTAAATCGTGTTTATGATGGGGGCACTGCTTATATAGTGTTTATGTTGGGGCACTGTTTATATAGTGTTTATGACGGGGGCGCTGTTTATATAGTGTTTATGATGGGGCACTTTTTATATAGTGTTTATGATGGGTGCACTGTTTATATAGTGTTTATGATGGCGGCACTGTTTCAATAGTGTTTACGATGGGGCACTGTTTATATAGTGTTTATGATGGGGGCACTGTTTATATAGTGTTTATGATGGGGGCACTGTTTAAATAGCGTTTATGATGGGGGCATTGTTTAAATAGTGTTTATGATGGGGGCACTGTTTATATAGTGTTTATGATGGGGGACTGTTTATATAGTGTTTATGATGGTGGCACTGTTTAAATAGTGTTTATGATGGGGGCACTGTTTATATAGTGTTTATGATGGGGGCACTGTTTAAATAGTGTTTATGATGGGGGCACGTTTTATATAGTGTTTATGATGTGGGCACTGCTTATATAGTGTTTATGATGTGGGCACTGTTTAAATAGCGTTTATGATGGGGGCATTGTTTAAATTGTGTTTATGATGGGGGCACTGTTGATATAGTGCTTATGATGTGGCACTGTTTAAATAGTGTTTATGATGGGGCACGGTTTATATAGTGTTTATGATGGGGGCACTGCTTATATAGTGTTTATGATGGGGCACTTGTATATAGTGTTTATGATGGGGGCACTGTTTATTTAGTGTTTATGATGGAGGCACTGTTTATATATTGTTTATGATGGGGCACTGCTTATCTAGTGTTTATGATGGGGGCTCTGTTTAAATAGGTTTTATGATGGGCCACTATTTTCATAGTGTTCATGATGGGGCACTGTTTATATAGTGTTTATTATGGGGCACTGTTTATATAGTGTTTATGATGGGGGCACTGTTTAAATTGTGTTTATGATGGGGGCAGTGTTTATATAGTGTTCATGATGGGGCACTGTATAAATAGGTTTTATGATGGGGGCATTGTTTAAGTTGGGATTATGATGGGGCATTGTTTAGATTGTGTTTATGATGGGGGGACTGTTTAAATAGTGTTTATGATGGGGCTCGGTTTATATAGTGTTTATGATGGGGGCTCTGTTTATATAGTGTTAATGATGGGGGCACTGTTTAAATAGTGTTTATGATGGGGGCAGTGTTTATATAGTGTTTATGATGGGGGCACTGTTTATACACTGTTTATGCTGGGGGAATTGTTTAAATAGTGTTTATGATGGGGCACTGTTTATATAGTGTTTATGATGGTGACACTGTTTATTTAGTGTTTATGATGGGGCACTGTTTATATAGTGTTTATGATGTGGGTACTGTTTAAATAGTGTTTATGATGGGGGCACAGTTTAAATAGGGTTCAAGATGGGGGCAATGTTTACATAGTGTTTATGATGAGGGCACTGTTTAATTTGTGTTTATGATGTGGGCACTGTTTATATAGTGTTTATGATGGGGACACGGTTTAAATACTGTTAATGATGGGTGCACTATTTAATTAGTGTTTATGATGTGGGAACTGTTTATATAGTGTTTATGATGGGGGCACAGTTTATGTAGTTTTTATGATGGGGGCAGTGTTTATTTATTGTTTATGATGGGGGCATTGTTTAAATAGTGTTTATGACGTGGGACCTATTTATATAGTGTTTATGATGGGCCAATGTTTAAATAGTGTTTATGATGGGGGCACTGTTTATATTATGTTTATGATGGGGGCACTTTTTATATCGTGTTTATGATGGGGGCACTGCTTATATAGTGTTTATGATGGGGCACTTTTATATATTGTTTATGATGGGGGCACTGTTTATATAGTGTTTATGATGGAGGCACTGTTTATATATTGTTTATAATGGGGCACTGCTTATATAGTGTTTATGATGGGGGCTCTGTTTAAATAGGTTTTATGATGGGCCACTATTTTCATAGTGTTTATGATGGGGCACTGTTTATATAGTGTTTATGATGGGGCACTGTTTATATAGTGTTTATGATGGGGGCACTGTTTAAATTGTGTTTATGATGGGGGCAGTGTTTATATAGTGTTCATGATGGGGCACTGTATAAATAGGTTTTATGATGGGGGCACTGTTTAAGTTGGGATTATGATGGGGCATTGTTTAGATTGTGTTTATAATGGGGGCACTGTTTAAATAGAGTTTATGATGGGGGGACTGTTTATATTTTGTTTATGATGGGGGAACTGCGTATATTGTGTTTATGAGGGCGCACTGTTTATATAGTGTTTATGATGGGGGCGCTGTTTATATAGTGTTTATGATGGGGCACTTTTTATATAGTGTTTATGATGGGGGTACTGTTTATATAGTGTTTATGATGGAGGCACTGTTAATATATTGTTTATGATGGGGCACTGCTTATATAGTGTTTATGATGGGGGCAGTGTTTATATAGTGTTCATGATGGGGCACTGTATAAATAGGTTTTATGATGGGGGCACTGTTTATGTAGGGATTTTGATGGTGCACTGTTTAGATTGTGTTTATGATGGGGGCACTGTTTTAAATAGAGTTTATGATGGGGGGACTGTTTATATTTTGTTTATGATGGGGGAACTGCCTATATAGTGTTTATGATGGGGCACTTTTTATATAGTGTTTATGATGGGTGCACTGTTTATATAGTGTATATGATGGGGGCACTGTTTAAATAGTTTTTATGATGGGTGCTGTGTTTATATAGTGTTTATGATGGGGCACTGTTTATACAGTGTTTATGATGGGGGCACTGTTTATATAGGGTTTATGAAGGGAGCACTGTTTATAAAGTGTTTATGATGGGGGCACTGTTAAAACAGTGTTTATGATGGGGGCACTGTTTATATAGCGTTTATGATGGGGGAACTGTTTATATAGTGTTTATGATGGGGGCACTGTTTAAATAGGGTTTATGATAGGGTCACTGTTTAAATTGTGTTTATGATGGGTGCACTGTTTAAATAGGGTTTATGATGGGGGTGCTGTTCATATAGTGTTTATGAATGTGGCACTGTTTAAATATTGTTTATGATGTGGGAACTGTTTATGCAGGGTTTATGATGGGGGCACTGTTTAAACAGTGTTTATGATGGGGGCACTGTTTATATAGTGTTTATGATCGGGTACTGTTTATATAGTGTTTATGATGGGGGCAATGTTTATATATAGTGTTAATGATGGGGCTCTGTTTATATAGTGTTTATGATGGGGCACAGTTTAAATAGTGTTTATGATGGGGCACAGTTTATATAGTGTTTATGATGGGGGCTCTGTTTATCTAGCGTTTATGATGGGGCACTGTTTATAAAGTGTTTATGATGGGGCACTGTTTATATTATGTTTATGGTGGGTGTTCTGTTTATATAGGGTTTATGATGGGGCACTGTTTATATTGTGTTTATGATGGGGGCACTGTTTATATAGTGTTAATGATGGGGGCACTGTTTAAATAGGGTTCATGATGGGGGCACTGTTTAAATAATGTTTATGCTGGGGGCTCTGTTTATATAGTGTTTATGATGGGGCACTGTTTAAAGAGTGCTTATGATGGGGGCACTGTTTATATAGGGCTTATGATGCGCGCACTGTTTATAAAGTGTTTATGATGTGGGCACTGTTTATATAGTGTTTATGATGGGGGCACTGTTTTTTTAGTGATTATGATGGGGGCACTGTTTAAATATGGTTTATGATGGAGGCACTGTTTATATAGTGTTTATGATGGGGGCTCTATTTATATAGTGTTTATGATGGGGGCACTGCTTATATAGAGTTTATGATGGGGGCACTGTTTATATAGTGTTTATGATGGAGGTACTGTTTAAATAGGCTTTATGATGGGGGCTCTGTTTATATAGTGTTTATGATGGGGGCACTGTTTAAATAGGGTTTATCATGGGGGCACTTATTATATAGTGTTATGATGGGACACTGTTTATATAGTGTTTATGATGGGGGCACTGTTTATATAGTGTTTATGATGGGTGCACTGTTTATATAGTGTTTATGATGGGGGATCTGTTAATATAGTGCTTATCATGGGGCAGTGTTTAAATAGTGTTTGTGATGGGGTACTCTTTATATAGTGTTTATGATGAGGGCACTGTTTATACATTGTTTATGATGGAGGCTCTGTTTATATAATGTTTATGATGGGGTACTGTTTATATAGTGTTTATGATGCAGTACTGCTTATATGGTGTTTATGATGGGGGCTCTGTTTATCTAGCATTTATGATGGGGCACTGTTTAAATAGTGTTTATGTTGGGGTACTGTTTATAACGTTTTTATGATGGAGCACTGTTTATATAGTGTTTATGATGGGGGCTCTGTTTATATAGGGTTTATGATGGGGCACTGTTTATATAGTGTTTATGATGGGGGCACTGTTTATATAGTGTTTATGATGCGGGCACTGTTTAAATAGGGTTCATGATGGGGGCGCTGTTTAAATAGGGTTCATGATGGGGGCACTTTTTAAATAGTGTTTATGATGGGGGATCAGTTTATATAGTGTTTATGATGGGGCACTGTTAATCTAGTGTTTATGATTGGGGCACTGTTTATATAGTGTTTATGATGGGGCACTGATTATATAGTGTTTATGATGGGGGCACAGTTTATATAGTGTTTATGATCGGGCACTGTTTATATAGTGTTTATGATGGGGGCACTGTTTACATAGTGTTTATGATGGGGCACTGTTTAAACAGTGTTTATGATGGGGGCACTGTTTATTTAGGGTTTATGATGGGCGTACTGTTTATAAAGTGTTTATGATGGGGGCACTGTTTATATAGTGTTTATGATGGGGGCACTGTTTTTTTAGTGATTATGATGTGGGAACTGTTTAAATAGGGTTTATGATGGAAGCACTGTTTATATAGTGTTTATGATGGGGGCGCTATTTATATAGTGTCTATGATGGGGGCACTGTTTAAATTGTGTTTATGATGGGGCACTGTTTAAATAGGGTTTATGATGGGGGCACTGTTTATATACAGTTTATGCTGATGACACTGTTTAAATTGTGTTTATGATGGGGCACTGTTTAAATAGGGTTTATGATGGGACACTGTTTATATAGTGTTAATGATGGGGCACTGTTTAAATAGGGTTTGTGATGGGACACTGTTTAAATAGTGTTTATGATGGGGGCACTGTTTAAGTAGTGTATATGATGGGGCACTGTTTAAACAGTGTTTATGATGGGGGCACTGTTTATTTAGGGTTTATGATGGGCGTACTGTTTTTAAAGTGTTTATGATGGGGGCACTGTTTATATAGTGTTTATGATGGGGGCACTGTTTTTTTAGTGATTATGATGTGGGAACTGTTTAAATAGGGTTTATGATGGAAGCACTGTTTATATAGTGTTTATGATGGGGGCGCTATTTATATAGTGTCTATGATGGGGGCACTGTTTAAATTGTGTTTATGATGGGGCACTGTTTAAATAGGGTTTATGATGGGACACTGTTTATATAGTGTTAATGATGGGGCACTGTTTAAATAGGGTTTGTGATGGGACACTGTTTAAATAGTGTTTATGATGGGGGCACTGTTTAAGTAGTGTATATGATGGGGGCACTGTTTATATAGTGTTTATGATGGGGGCAGTGTTTATATAGTTTTTATGATGGGCGCACTGTTTAAATAGTGTTTATAATGGGAGCGCTGTTTATATAATGTTTATGATGGCGCTCTGGTTATATAGTGTTTATGATGGGGGCACTGTTTAAATAGGGTTTATGATGGGGGCACAGTTTATATAGTGTTTATGATGGGGGCACTGATTATATAGTGTTTATGATGGGGCAGTGTTTATATAGTGTTTATGATGGCGGCACTGTTTATATAGTGTTTATGATGGGGCACTGATTACATAGTGTTTATGATGGGGGCACTGTTTATATAGGGTTTATGAAGGGGGCACTGTTTATAAAGTGTTTATGATGGGGGCACTGTTTATATAGTGTTTATGATGGTGCACTTTTTAAACAGTGTTTATGATGGGGGCACTGTTTTTATAGTGATTATGATGGGGGCACTGTTTAAATAGGGTGTATGATGGAAGCACTGTTTTTATAGTGTTTATGAAGGGTGCGCTATTTATATAGTGTTTATGATGGGGGCACTGTTTATACAGAGTTTATGATGGGGGCACTTTTTATATAGTGTTTATGATGGGGGCCCTTTTAAATAGGGTTTATCATGGGGGCACTTTTTATATAGTGTTTATGATGGAGGCACTGTTTAAATAGTGTTTATGATTGTGGAGCTGTTTATACAGTGTTTATGATGGGGGCACTTTTTAAATAGAATTTATGATGGGGGAACTGTTTATATAGAGTTTATGATGGGGGCACTGTTTAAACAGTGTTTATGATGGGGGCACTGTTTATATAGGGTTTATGATGGGGGCACTGTTTATATAGTGTTTATGATGGGGGCACTGTTTATAAAGTGTTTATGATGGGGGCTCTGTTTAAATTGTATTTATGATGGGGGCACTGTTTATATAGTGTTTATGATGGGGGCACTGTTTATATCGCGTTTATGATGGGGACTCTGTTTATATAGTGTTTATGATGTGGCACTGTTTAAATAGTGTTTATGATGGGGCACTGTTTATATAGTGTTTATGACTTGGGCACTGTTTATATAGTGTTTATGATGGGCACTGTTTATATAGTGTTTATGATGGGGCGCTGTTCATAGAGTGTTTATGATGGGGCACTGTTTAAATAGTGTTTGTGATGGGGGCACTGTTTATATAGTGTTTATAATGGGGGCACTGTTTATATACTGTTTATGAAGGGGTGCTGTTTATATAGTGTTTATGATGGGGGTCTGTTTACATAGTGTTTATGATGGGGCTCTGTTTATATAGTGTTTATGACGGTGGCACTGTTTATATAGTGTTTATGATGGGGGCACTGTTTAAATAGTGTTTATGATGCTGTCAGTTTTTATATAGTGTTTATGATTGTGCACTGTTTATATAGTGTTTATGATGGGGTCATTGTTTAAATAGTGTTTATGATGGGGCACTGTTTATATAGTTTATAAGATGGGGGCACTGTTTACATAATGTTTATGATGGGGGCACTGTTTAAATAGTGTTTATGATGGGGCGCTGTTTATGTAGTGTTTATGATGTGGCACTGTTTATATAGTGTTTATGATGGGGCACTGTTTATATCGTGTTTATGATGGGGTCACTGTTTATATAGTGGTTAAGATGGGGCACTGTTTATTTAGTGTTTATGATGGGGCCACTGGTTAAATAGTGTTTATGATTGGGTCACTGTATAAATAGTGTTTATGATGGGGCCCTGTTTATATAGTGTTTATGATGGGAGTACTTTTTAAATTTTATTTATGATGGGGGCACTGTTTAAATATTGTTTATGGTGGGGTCACTGTTTAAATAGTGTTTATGATTGGGGCACTGTTTAATTAGTGTTTATGATGGGGCGCAGTTTATATTGTGTTTATGAGGGGGGCACTGTTTATATAGTGTTTATGATGGGGGCACTGTTTATATAGTGTTTATGATGGGGGCACTGTTTAAATAGTGTTTAAGATGGGGGCAGTGTTTATATAGTGATTATGATGGGGACACTGTTTAATTAGTGTTTATGAAGGGGGCACTGTTTATATAGTGTTTATGATGGGGGCACGGTTTAAATACTTTTAATGATGGGGGCTCTTTTTTTATAGTGCTTATGATGGGGTACTGTTTAAATACTGTTTATGATGTGGGAACTGTTTATATAGTGCTTAAGATGGGGGCACTGTTTATATAGTGTTTATGATGGGGGCACTGTTTAAATAGTGTTTATGATGGGGGAACTGTTTATATAGTGATTATGATGGGGGCACGGTTTAACTACTGTTAATGATTGGGGCACTGTTTAATTGGTGTTTATGATGTGGGAACTGTTTATATAGTGTTTATGATGGGGCTCTGTTTATATAGTGTTCATGATGAGGGCACTGTTTATATAGTGTTTATGATGGGGGCACTGTTTATATAGTGTTTATGATGTGGGCGCTGTTTATATAGTGTTTATGATGGGGGCACAGTTTATATAGTGTTTATGATGGGGGCAATGGTTATATAGTATTTATGATGGGGGCACTGTTTAAATAGTGTTTATGATGGGAGCACTGTTTATATAATGTTTATGATGGGGGCGCTGTTTATATAGTGTTTATGAAGGGGGCACTGTTTAAATAGTGTTTATGATGGAGGCACTGTTTATATAGTGTTTATGATGGGGGCACTGATTATATAGTGTTTATGATGGAGTATTTTTTATATAGTGTTTATGATGGGGGCACTGTTTATATAGTGTTTATGATGGGGCACTGTTTATATAGTGTTTATGATGGGGTCGCTGTTTATGTAGTGTTTAAGATGGGGCACTGTTTATTTAGTGTTTATGATGGGGCCACTGGTTAAATAGTGTTTATGATGGGGGCACTGTTTAAATAGTGTTTATAATGGGGGCACTGTTTATATATTGTTTATGATGGGATCACTTTTTAAATTTTATTTATGATGGGGGCACTGTTTAAATATTGTTTATGGTGGGGTCACTGTTTAATTAGTGTTTATGATGGTGCGCAGTTTATATTGTGTTTATGAGGGGGGCACCGTTTATATAGTGTTTATGATGGGGGCACTGTTTATATAGTGTTTATCATGGGGGCACTGTTTAAATAGTGTTTAAGATGGGGGCAGTGTTTATATAGTGATTATGATGGGGACACTGTTTAATTAGTGTTTATGAAGGGGGCACTGTTTATATAGTGTTTATGATGGGGACACTGATTATATATTGCTTATGATGGGGGCACGGTTTAAATACTTTTAATGATGGGGGCTCTTTTTTTATAGTGCTTATGATGGGGTACTGTTTAAATACTGTTTATGATGTGGGAACTGTTTATATAGTGCTTAAGATGGGGGCACTGTTTATATAGTGCTTATGATGTGGGCACTGTTTAAATAGTGTTTATGATGGAGGAACTGTTTATATAGTGTTTATGATGGGGCACTGTTTAAATAGTGTTTATGATGGAGGAACTGTTTATATAGTGTTTATGATGGGGCACTGTTTAAATAGTGTTTATGATGGAGGAACTGTTTATATAGTGTTTATGATGGGGCACTGTTTAAATACTGTTAATGATTGGGGCACTGTTTAATTAGTGTTTATGATGTGGGAACTTTTTATATAGTGTTTATGATGGGGGCACTGTTTATATAGTGTTTATGATTTGGGCGCTGTTTATATAGTGTTTATGATGGGGGCACATTTTATATAGTGTTTATGATGGGGGCATTGGTTATATAGTATTTATGATGGGGGCACTGTTTAAATAGTGTTTATGATGGGAGCACTGTTTATAAAATGTTTATGATGGGGGCGCTGTTTATATAGTGTTTATGAAGGTGCAGTGTTTAAATAGTGTTTATGATGGGGGCACTGTTTGTATAGTGTTTATGATGAGGGCACTGTTTAATTAGGGTTCATGATGGTTGCACTGTTTAAATAGGGTTCATGATTGGGGCACTGTTTAAATAGTGTTTATGATGGGGAAACTGTTTATATAGTGTTTATGATGGGGCACTGTTTAAATAGTGTTTATGATTGGGGATCTGTTTATATAGTGTTTATGATGGGGGCACGGTTTAAATACTGTTAATGATTGGGGTACTGTTTAATTAGTGTTTATGATGTGGGAACTGTTTATATACTGTTTATGATGGGGCACTAATATATAGTGTTCATGATGGGGGCACTGTTCATATAGTGTTATGATGGGGGCACTGTTTATATAGTGTTTATGATGGGGGCGCAGTTTATATAGTGTTTATGATGGGGGCACTGTTTATATAGTGTTTATGATGGGGGCAGTGTTTATATAGTTTTTATGATGGGCGCACTGTTTAAATAGTGTTTATTATGGGAGCACTGTTTATATAATGTTTATGATGGCGCTCTGTTTATATAGTGTTTATGATGGGGGCACTGTTTAAATAGGGTTTATGATGGGGGCACAGTTTATATAGTATTTATGATGGGTGCACTGATTATATAGTGTTTATGATGGGGGCACTGTTCATATAGGGTTTATGATGGGGGCACTGTTTATAAAGTGTTTATGATGGGGGCACTGTTTATATATTGTTTATGATGGGGGCACTGTTTAAATAGGGTGTATGATGGAAGCACTGTTTTTATAGTGTTTATGAAGGGTGCACTATTTATATAGTGTTTATGATGGGGGCAATGTTTATACAGAGTTTATGATGGGGGCACTTTTTATATAGTGTATATGATGGGGGCACTGTTTAAATAGGGTTTATCATGGGGGCACTTTTTATATAGTGTTTATGATGGAGGCACTGTTTAAATAGTGTTTATGATTGTGGTGCTGTTTATTTAGTGTTTATGATGGGGGCACTTTTTAAGTAGTATTTATGATGGGGGAACTGTTTATATAGAGTTTATGATGGGGGCGCTGTTTAAACAGTGTTTATGAAGGGGGCACTGTTTATATAGGGTTTATGATGGGGGCACTGTTTATATAGTGTTTATGATGGGGCACTGTTTATATAGTGTTTATGATGGGGGCACTGTTTATATAGTGTTTATGATGGGGGCACTATTTATATCACGTTTATGATGGGGGCTCTGTTTATATAGTGTTTATGATGGGGCACTGTTTATATAATGTTTATGACTTGGGCACTGTTTATATAGTGTTTATGATGGGCACTGTTTATATAGTGTTTATGATGGGGCGCTGTTTATAGAGTGTTTATGATGGGGCACTGTTTATATAGTGTTTATGATGGGGGCACTGTTTATATAGTGTTTATAATGGGGGCACTGTTTATATAGTGTTTATGAAGGGGTGCTGTTTATATAGTGTTTATGATGGGGGGACTGTTTAAATAGTGTTTATGATGGGGCTCTGTTTATATAGCGTTTATGACGGTGGCACTGTTTATATAGTGTTTATGATGGGGGCACTGTTTAAATAGTGTTTATGATGGTGGCAGTTTTTATATAGTGTTTATGATTGTGCACTGTTTATATAGTGTTTATGATGGGGTCATTGTTTAAATAGTGTTTATGATGGGGCACTGTTTACATAGTGTTTATGATGGGGGCACTGTTTATATAGTGTTTATGATGGGGCACTGTTTATATCGTGTTTATGATGGGGTCACTGTTTATATCGTGTTTAAGATGAGGCACTGTTTAAATAGTTTTTATGATGGGGCCCTGTTTATATAGTGTTTATGATGGGAGCACTTTTTAACTTTTATTTATGATGGGGGCACTGTTTAAATATTGTTTATGGTGGGGTCACTGTTTAAATAGTGTTTATGATTGGGGCACTGTTTAATTAGTGTTTATGATGGGGCGCAGTTTATATTGTGTTTATGAGGGGGGCACTGTTTATATAGTGTTTATGATGGGGGCACTGTTTATATAGTGTTTATGATGGGGGCACTGTTTAAATAGTGTTTAAGATGGGGGCAGTGTTTATATAGTGATTATGATGGGGACACTGTTTAATTAGTGTTTATGAAGGGGGCACTGTTTATATAGTGTTTATGATGGGGACGCTGATTATATAGTGCTTATGATGGGGTACTGTTTAAATACTGTTTATGATGTGGGAACTGTTTATATAGTGCTTAAGATGGGGGCACTGTTTAATTAGTGTTTATGATGGGGGCACTGTATATATAATGTTTATGATGGGGACACTGTTTATATAGTGCTTATGATGGGGGCACTGTTGAAATAGTGTTTATGATTTGGGCACTGTTTAAATAGTGTTTATGATGGGGGCACTGTCTAAATAGTGTTTATGATGGGGCACGGTTTTTAATACTGTTAATGATGGGGGCTCTTTTTTTATGGTGTTTATGATGGGGAACTGTTTAAATACTGATTATGATGTGGGAACTGTTTATATAGTATTTATGATGTTGACACTGTTTAACTAGTGTTTATGATGGGGGCACTGTTACTATAGTGTTTATGTTGGGGGCGCTATTTATATAGTGCTTATGATGGGGGCACTGTTTATATAGTGTTTATGATGGGGGCACTGTTTATATAGTGTTTATGATGGGGGCACTGTTTATATAGTGTTTATGATGGTGACACTGTTTATATAGTGTTTATGATGGGGCACTGTTTATATAGTGTTTATGATGGGGGCACTGTTTAAATAGTGTTTATGATGGGGGCACTGTTTAAATAGTGTTCAAGTTGGGGGCACTGTTTAAATAGTGTTTATGAAGGGGGCACTGTTTATATAGTGTCTATGATGTGGGCACTGGTTATATAGTGGTTATGATGGGGCACTGTTTATATAGTGTTTATGATGGGGGCAATGTTGATATAGTGTTTATGATGGGTGCACGGTTTAAATACTGTTAATGATGGGGGCTCTGTATAAATAGTGTTTATGACGGGGGCACTGTTTAAATATTGTTTATGATTGGGGCACTGTTTATATAGTGTTTATGATGGGGGAACTGTTTAAATAGTGTTTATGATCGGGGCATTGTTTATATTGTGTTTATGATTGGGGCGCTGTTTATATAGTGTTTATGATGACGGAACTGTTTAAATAGAGTTTATGATGGGGGCACTGTTTAAATAGTGTTAATGATGAGGGCGATGTTTAAATAGTGTTTATGATGGGTCACTGTTTATATAGTGTTTATGATGGGGCACTCTTTAAATAGTGTTTATGATGCGGGCGCTGTTTATATAGAGTTTATGATGGGGCACTGTTTAAATAGTGTTTATGACGGGGCACTGTTTTAATATTGTTTATGATGGGGGAACTGTTTAAATATTGTTTTTGATGTAGGCACTGTTTAAATAGTGTTTATGATGGGGCACTGTTTATATAGTGTTTATGATGGGGCACTGTTTATATAGTGTTTATGATGGGGCACTCTTTAAATAGTGTTTATGATGCGGGCGCTGTTTATATAGAGTTTATGATGGGGCACTGTTTAAATAGTGTTTATGATGGGGCACTGTTTTAATAGTGTTTATGATGGGGGAACTGTTTAAATATTGTTTATGATGGGGGCACTGTTTATATAGGGTTTATGATGGGGCACTGTTTAAATAGTGTTTATGATGGGGGCACTGTTTATATAGTGATTATGATGGGGGCACTGTTTAAATATTGTTTTTGATGGAGGCACTGTTTAAATAGTGTTTATGATGGAGGCACTGTTTATATAGTGTTTATGATGGGGCACTGTTTATATAGTGTTTATGATGGGGCACTGTTTATATCGTGTTTATGATGGGGGCACAGTTTAAATATTGTTTATGATGGGGGCACTGTTTATATAGTGTTTATGATGGGGGCCCTGTTTAAACAATGTTTATGATGGGGGCCCTGTTTATATAGTGTTTATGATGGGGGCACTGTTTATATAGTGTTTATGATGGGGGCACTGTTTAAATTGTGTTTATGATGGGGGCACTGTTTAAATAGGGTTTATGATGGGGGCACTGTTTAAATAGTGTTTATGATGGGGTCACTGTTTAAATTGTGTTTATGATGGGGGCACTGTTTAAATAGGGTTTATGATGGGGGCACTGTTTAAATAGTGTTCATGATGGGGGCACTGTTTAAATAGGGTTCATGATGGGGGCACTTTTTAAATAGTGTTTATGATGGGGCACTGTTTATATAGTGTTTATGATGGACACTGTTTTTATAGTGTTTATGATGGGGGAACTGTTTAAATAGTGTTTATGATGGGGGCACTGTTTATATAGTGTTTATGATGGGGGCACTGTTTATATAGTGTTTATGATGGGGGCTCTGTTTAAATAGTGTTTATGATGGGGGCACTGTTTAAATAGGGTTTATGATGGGGCGCTGTTTATATAGTGTTTATGATGGGGGCACTGTTTAAATAGTGTTTATGATGGGGGCACTGTTTAAATAGGGTTTATGATGGGGGCACTGTTTAAATTGTGTTTATGATGAGGGCACTGTTTAAATAGGGTTTATCATGTGGGCACTGTTTATATAGTGTTTAAGATGGGGGCACTGTTTAAATAGTGTTTATGATGGGGGAACTGTTTATATAAAAACGAAAAGCTAAAAGCTACTGCGGATGCTGGAAATCCATAACAAAATAATAACAGAATTACCTGGAAAACTCAGCAAGTCTGGCAGCATCGGCGGAGAAGAAATCAGTTAACGTTTCGAGCCTTCATGGCCCTTCGGCAGAATTGCAGCATAGTTTCAACAAGGGAGAATTATAAATTGGTTTAAGGTGGGGGTGGGGTGGGGGGGAAGAGACACATTGAGGGTGTGGTGTGAGCAGATAATCAAAAGATGTCAGAGACAAAAGGGTCAAAGAGGTGTTGAAGGTGGTGGTCTTTGTCTGAGAAAAGTGCTAATTAAGAATGGAAAACAGGATATTCAATGTACAGCTCTAGTGGGGGTGGGGTGGAAAGACTAAAGGTTTTAGTTTTAGATTTAAAAATAATGGAAATAAGTGGGGAAAGAAGAATCTATATAAATTATTGAAAAAAAAGTGGGTGGGGGGGAAAATGAAACGGGGTGGGGATGGGGGGAGGGGGAGTTTAAGATCTAAAGTTGTTGAATTCAATATTCAGCCCGGAAGGCTGTAAAGTGCCTAGTCGGAAGATGAGGTGCTGTTCCTCCAGTTTGCGTTGGGCTTCACTGGAATAATGCAGCAAGCCAAGGACAGACATGTTGGCAAGAGAACAGGGTGGAGTGTTAAAATGGCAAGCGACAGGGAGGTTTGGGTCTTTCTTGCGGACAGACCGCAGGTGTTCCGCAAAACGGTCGCCCAGTTTGCGTTTGGTCTCTCCAATGTAGAGGAGACCGCATTGGGAGCAACGAATGCAGTAGACTAAGTTAGGGGAAATGCAAGTGAAATGCTGCTTCACTTGAAAGGAGTGTTTGGGCCCTTGGATGGTGAGGAGAGAGGAAGTGAAGGGGCAGGTGTTGCATCTTCTGCGTGGGCATGGGGAGGTGCCATAAGTGGGGGTTGAGGAGTAGGGGGTGATGGAGGAGTGGACCAGGGTGTCCCGGAGGGAACGATCCCTACGGAATGCCGTCAAGTGGGGTGAAGGGAAGATGTGTTTGGTGGTGGCATCATGCTGGAGTTGGCGGAAATGGCGGAGGATGATCCTTTGAATGCGGAGGCTGGTGGGGTGATAAGTGAGGACAAGGGGGACCCTATCATGTTTCTGGGAAGGAGGAGAAGGCGTGAGGGAGGATGCGCGGGATATGGGCCGGACACGGTTGAGGGCCCTGTCAACGACCGTGGATGGAAAACCTCGGTTAAGGAAGAAGGAGGACATGTCAGAGGAGCTGTTTTTGAAGGTAGCGTCATCAGAACAGATGCGACGGAGGCGAAGGAACTGAGAGAATGGGATGGAGTCTTTACAGGAAGCGGGGTGTGAGGAGCTGTAGTCGAGGTAGCTGTGGGAGTCGGTAGGCTTGTAATGGATATTGGTGGACAGTCTATCATCAGAAATTGAGACAGAGAGGTCAAGGAAGGGAAGAGAAGTGTCAGAGATGGACCATGTGAAGATGATGGAGGGGTGGAGATTGGAAGCAAAATTAATAAATTTTTCCAGGTCCCGACGAGAGCATGAAGCAGCACCGAAGTAATCATCGATGTACCGGAGAAAGAGTTGTGGGAGGGGGCCGGAGTAGGACTGGAACAAGGAATGTTCCACATACCCCATAAAGAGACAGGCATAGCTGGGGCCCATGCGGGTACCCATAGCCACACCTTTTATTTGGAGGAAGTGAGAGGAGTTAAAGGAGAAATTGTTCAGTGTGAGAACAAGTTCAGCCAGACGGAGGAGAGTAGTGGTGGATGGGGATTGTTGGGGCCTCTGTTCAAGGAAGAAGCTAAGGGCCCTCAGACCATCCTGGTGGGGGATGGAGGTGTAGAGGGATTGGACATCCATGGTGAAGAGGAAGCGGTTGGGGCCAGGGAACTGGAAATTGTTGATGTGACGTAAGGTGTCAGAGGAATCACGGATGTAGGTGGGAAGGGACTGGACAAGGGGAGAGAGAAGGGAGTCAAGATAACGAGAAATGAGTTCCGTGGGGCAGGAACAGGCTGACACGATCGGTCTGCCAGGACAGTTCTGTTTGTGGATTTTGGGTAGGAGGTAGAAGCGGGCCGTCCGAGGTTGGGCGACTATCAAGTTGGAAGCTGTGGGAGGAAGATCTCCAGAGGAGATGAGGTCAGTGACAGTCCTGGAAACAATGGTTTGATGTTCTGTGGTGGGGTCATGGTCCAGGGAGAGGTAGGAGGAAACGTCTGCGAGTTGACGCTCAGCCTCCGCGAGGTAGAGATCAATGCGCCAGACAACAACAGTACCACCCTTGTCAGCGGGTTTGATGACAATGTTGGGGTTGGACCTGAGAGAACGGAGTGCAGTGAGTTCAGAGAGAGACAGATTAGAATGGGTGAGAGGAGCAGAGAAATTGAGACGGCTAATGTCACGCCGATAGTTCTCAATGAAAAGATCAAGAGAAGGTAAGAATCCAGAGGGAGGGGTCCAGGTGGAGGGAGAATATTGGAGGTGGGTAAAAGGATCCGTTGAACGGGGAGAGGACTCCTGCCCAAAGAAGTGAGCACGGAGACGAAGACGGCGGAAGAAGAGTTCAGCATCGTGCCGAGCCCGAAATTCATTGAGATGAGGTCGTAAGGGTATGAAACTAAGTCCTTTGCTGAGCACTGAACGTTCAGCATCGGAGAGGGGAAGGTCAGGGGGTATAGTGAATACGCGGCTGGGGCTGGGATTGGAAGATGGGGTGAGGACGGAGGGACAAGCAGGGGTGGAGGGTCCCCGATGGGTGTTGGAGTCGATGAGTTGTTGGAGCTTGCGTTCCTTAGCACTTGAGAGAAAGAGAAAAAGTTTCTTGTTGAGGCGACGGATGAGGCGAAGAATAAAATGAAACTGGGGGCACGCGCAGCTTTGAAAAAGGGTGCGGCGGTGCTGCTGGAGGGAGAGGTCAAGTGTGTTCATATGGCGGCGCATGGCACTGAGTGTGTCTTGCATTCTTAATTAGCACTTTTCTCAGACAAAGACCACCACCTTCAACACCTCTTTGACCCTTTTGTCTCTGACATCTTTTGATTATCTGCTCACACCACACCCTCAATGTGTCTCTTCCCCCCCACCCACCTTAAACCAATTTATATTTCTCCCTTGTTGAAACTATGCTTCATTTCTGCTGAAGGGCCATGAGGGCTCGAAACGTTGACTGATTTCTTCTCCACCGATGCTGCCAGACTTGCTGAGTTTTTCCAGGTAATTCTGTTTTTATTTTGTTTTGGATTTCCAGCATCCGCAGTAGCTTTTAGCTTTTTGTTTTTATCCACTTTTAACCACATGAGCGTGACTCCTGATCTCAAGGAGACAGAGGAAAGGTTCCAAGGACACCCTAATAGCCTCAATTAAAGGGGGACAAAGAGATATCGGCACTTTGGAGGAACTTGCCAATAACTGTGCAATGTGTTGTAGCCTTATCCAACAAGCTGCATCCCAGTGACCACATCAAAGCTGCTGTGGAGAAGTGATCAAAATGGAAGGGGAGAATTTCTGATCCCAAACTCAGGAAACTACCTTTTGTCAGGGAAAATCCTGCTGGTTTTTCGCCAATGACCTGTGGCTTCAGGATTGGTTTTCTGAGTGGTCTGAAGACTAACACTGGCAGACGTCATCCTCGTTTCGAGGGGCTGACTATGATGATAATGAGGAAAACGATTAAGTTCTGATATTTAATTATCTTAATAAATGTAACAGTGAGGAATGATTGGCTCCAAAAACATCCTTCACCAACCAGCTGTCGGATGTTTTAACAACGACTTCACATTAAGGATGCCCTTCATCAATCAGTGCCGCGCAAACATCGTGCTCATTATGATTGATTTTGAAGAGATGTAGCAACTCAAACTGAGCATCTATGACGCACTGAGGCCATATGACAACATCACTGTTGCGTCAAGCATGATGTTTAACCTCATGGCCACTCATATGACCCCCCATCACTCCACACAACTGAAAATCCTAGGTCATTGACGAGTGCAGATGGGCATGCCAGGAGCAGCAGCCACCAAACCTAAAAATTATGTGCCAACATTGTGAACCTAGAACGCACAATGACATGCATGACAGACAGTGGAAGCAGCAAGCCCCAGACTGAGCTATGTGACCTCACGATGAATGGATAATATCTACATCAGCCACATCATGTTGTTTTGGTGATGGGAAATTAAATATATCACAACAAAATTGAGAAAGAGGCTCCGCAAAGATCCACAGCATCAGTGACGGGGAGCCGAGCGCATCAGTGCAAAACACAAGGCTGAAGAATTTGCCCACACCATCATCCAGAAGTGTCAAGTTAATGATCCATCTCACTCGCCTCCTGAGGCCTTCAACACCATAGATGTCATCTTTCAGGAAATTCGTTTCACTCCATGTAACATCAAGAAACCGCTGAAGGCATTGGATAAGCAAAAGCTACGCGCCCTGACAAGATTCGGACAATCATTCTGAAGGCTTGTGCTTGAGAACTCGCTGCGCCCTCAGTCAAGCTGCTCCAATGCAGCTACAACACTGACATCTACTTAGCTATTTGGAAATTCTCCCAGGTCTCTCCTTTTTTTCCCAAATATGGAAAAAATCCAATCCTGCCAATTGTCGCCTCATCAGCCGATTTCTGATCACCTGCATATTGATGGAAGGTGTTATTGATATTGTTTATTCAGCCGCGGTTTTTCAGCAATAACCTGCTCACTGACGCTCAGTTTGGGATCGGTTGGGCCACGCATCTCCTGGCGTCATTAGAAGATTGGTTTAAATGTAAAAAAGAGCTGAAATGCAGAGGTGCGATGGGAGCGACTATCCTGGACAACAAGGCGGCTTTTGACGGAGTCTATTATCAAAGAGCCCGATTGAAACTGAAGTCAATGTCGTTCTGGGGGGTACTCTGATTTCGTTGCAGTCGTACCTAGTGCGAACGAAGATGTCTGTAGATGTTCGAGGGCAACTTTCTCTGTCCCAGGTCATCCCTGCAGGAGTTTTCCAGAGTAGTACTCCATGACAAACATCTTAAGTTGCTTCATAAATTACCTTCTCTCCGTCATAAGTTCAGAATTGGGGGTGTTGCTAATGATTGAACAATTTTAAGTGCCATTCGGAACTGTTCAGATAAGGAAGCAATCCATGTCCAAACGCAGCAAACACAGGACAGCATTCAGTCTTCGGTGGATAAGTGGCAAGTGGCAAATCAAGGTCAACGTCTCCATGAAATCATATATAAAATTGCTACAGGAAGGGAGCCAGGGCTCAGAAACATGATAGTGATAATCATGTAATGTAATCCGCTGTCATTGCAAAGGTCCAGTGATAACGGCCAGGCTGAAAGCAGGAAAAGCCGCCAGTTTCTTCTCTCCCTCATGGAGCGACACAAATACTTGCTTTTATGCTGTCCGTATTTGTTAATTGCACGACAATAGCTATAGAACAATATGCAAGTGGTTAGATAACACATACTCGCAAATCATACACCAGTGGTTATGGTCACATACACAAAATCAATAAACTAGTGGTTATGCACAGATACGCACAATAAATAAACAAGAGGTTATGTGCACACGTACATACAAACAATGAACTAGTGTTTATGTAAACAAATAAACACAAGTAATAAAAAAGTGGTTAGGCACACACAAACAAACAAATAATAAACTATTGGTTATGTTCAAAAATTCACGCACAACAGATGGTTTTGTAAACAAATACGCACACATAATAAAAAAAAGTGGTTATGCATGAACAAAAATTAGAAATTCACCAAGACTCCTTAGGCAGAGTCTTCCAAACACACGACCACAGCCGTCTAGGCGGACAAGGGCACATTTGAAAACCACGGCCTGGAAGCCCCCCTCCAAGTCACTCACAATCCTGATTTGGAAATAAATCGCCATTCCTGCACTATCGCTGTGTCAATTCCTGGATCTCCCTTAAAACAGCACCTTGGGTGCACCTACCCAGCATGGACTGCAGTTGGTGACGGAGGCACTCAACACCACTTTCTCAAGAACAACTAAGGATGGACAATAAATGCTGGCCCAGCCAGTGAAGACGAACCCCGTGAATGAATAAAAATAATTAAATACACACATGCACATAAACAATAAGCAAGTGGTTATGCACACAAATACACACAACCGTAAACTAGTGGTTATGTGCTCATATATACGCTCACAAACTGGTTATGGAGGCACTGTTAGGAACTAAATATAGTTTGAATTAATTGCATTTGTGTTTGCTGTTGTTAGGAACAAGATTTATTGTTACGTTTAATTTACGTTATATTTCTTTTGTTTGTTTGTTTGCAATCACGAAGCCTGGAGTTATGTGAAATGGAGAACGTAAACATGTTGCTCTCTTTGCATCCACGTATTTTAATTTATTTTACACTCTTGAAGTGAAGAGATGAGTCACCAAAGGGCTTAGTAATTTAGGGAAGTTTAAACATACAAAAGAAAACTTGCTGTTGCCCAGAGGCAGGGAACGAAAGAAAGACCTACATGGAGGTAGGGAGAAGCAATTTGAAAAAAAGGGTTTTTTTTAGGTTTTACGTTGGAAATGATCACATAAACTTAAAGTATTAACGAATTTAGACTGAGTTTTCTGGATATCTCTGAGAAGCTAGAAATTGTTGAAGGACATCTATTGAATGTCCATAAGTTCAGGGAAAATGAAAACTCTTAGCAATTGAACCAGCTTTACCCTGGATCTGGAAAGAGCGTCACCTCCTCACTGTAGTAATGGGTTTGTAGCTGTTGCTGTAATAAATGGGACAGCGTCAGTTTGGGCCAGTTCTTTCTTGGTGTCTGTATTGAAGGCTTTCCAAACTTTTTACAATCCAGTGAAGTATAGCCAATGTTTCGTGTTTTTTAAAATGCTTTATATTTCCTTAAATAAAATGAACAGAAGACTCCCGTGAATCTTTTTCTCTAAGTGACATTCATGTTTTAAAAAGAGAATATAGTTCATCAAAGTAGATTCTATTCCGTGATCTCTCTTGTTCAATCATAACATTAGCTCTGATCAGGACAAATTGGGGGCTCGTCGAGGGGTTAAAGACACTTGAATTTAGAGAGAATCTTTTAAACCCTAAAGAAAACAGGGAGTGGAATGTCTGTGCACAGGAACAGGCTTGTTATGAAGTATAATATATGGGATTGAATTTAAAAATGGATTTCACTGTTGCTACGTCTTTTCTATAAATAGGCGATGTACCAGTAGATTATTTGAAATCCTTTACTAAGGGTAACCTGAGAGAGATTTCAGATGAATTGAAGGTAGATATAAATGTAGGGTTCGATAAGGATGCTCTGATAAAAGTAAGTACACAGCAGTTGGAACTAAAATGGAGAACAATCTCAAATGTACGTATCATAGCTGGAGTTGGCAAAAATTCAGTTCCAAATGAAATAAGTTGGAAGAGATAAATCAAACGAAATGAAACAGTTTGCGATATAAGGAGATAGAGAAAAGCCGATGTTGAACTCGACGAACAAGGAAACAAAGAGATGGAAATGAGATTCGCTTGATTTGGAAAATAAAATGACAATGAAAACGGCAAAAAAAGAATGATATAATGAAATGGAAAATGAGAAGGCTGGAACTGGAACCCCAGAGAGGGAAGTGAGAAAGGGCACACAGTGTTAAGGAAACAGATAAATCATTTGAAACAAAGAAATAATGCACAGGGCCCGATCTGGCTAAATTAGAGCTTAGATTAAAGGGAGAAATTAAAATTAGCGGTTCAGAGGACGATCCTGATCCACTGAGGAATTTGATTTCAATTTTTAAAAAAACCTGTTTGATGACTGAATTTACAGCAGATGGATTTAAAGATTTAACTCATTTGAAAAGATAGCTACAAAGTGGAAGCGAACAAAATATGCTTTCATTATAGTGCCACAATGTGTCCTGTCAGGTACAGCTATGACTGTATACAATGGTTTGATTATCTGCAGCTGCAGAGTGTGGAGTATTTAAAGGATAATGTTCAATGATGTTGAGATTGTCCCGAAAGTTTTTCAATCAATTGTCAGCACAATAAGAAACGATCCGAATGAGACATTTGTAGAATTTGAGGAAGAAATCTGGAATCAATCGTTCATGTGATCGAAATTAAAGAAAACTTTTTACAAGGTGATGACAATGTAACAATTCCGATATCATATTCAAGTCACGTTTAAAACATACATGAGCGTCAAACATCACACAGAATCCCAGAATCACAGCGCAGAAGAGGCCCTTGGGCCCATCGAGTCTGCACCGACACGTCATAAACAGCTGACCTACCTACCAAATCCCAATTACCAGCACGTGGCCCATTCCCTTGAATGTTATGACCTGCCAAGTGCTCATCAAGGTAATTTTTAAAGGAGGTGAGGCAACAGCCCTCCACCACACTCCCAGACAGTCCATTCCAGACCGTTACCAAACTGTAGGTAAAAAGGTTTTCCTCAAATCCCCCCTTAAGCTCCTGCTGGTCACCATGTACATATGCCCCGTTGTGACTGACCCTTCAACTAAAGATAAAAGCTGCTGCCTATCCACTCTGTCCATGCCCTCCTATAATCTTGTGCACGATCAGGTCGCCCCTCAGTCTTCTCTGGTCCAACGAAAACAACACAAGTCTATCCAACCTCTCTTAATAACATAAATGTTTCATCCCAGGCAACATCCTGGTGAATCTCCTCTGCACCCGCTCCAGAACAAACACATCCTCCCTTTAATGTTCCGAACAGAACTGCACACAGTACTCCAGCTGTGGCCTCACCAAGGTTCTATACAACTCCAACAGGAACTCCCTACTTTTGTAATGTGTGCTCCGATTGCTAAATGGAAGTGCCACATATGCCTTTTTCTCCACCCCACTAACATGCCCCTCAGCCTTCAGAGATCTATGGAAACACACACCAAGGTTCCTTAGTTGCATCGAAGGTACGAGAATCTGCCTTTTTGGCTGATACCTATGATATCTCACACAGACAATTATCTGTGGGGAAATGGCCATATGGGACTCAACTGACTGAAAACTTGTCTGTTTTAAAGGACAAGCAGAAGAATGCAAAAATTAATGGAGAATCTACCATTGATGTAAAAAAATTGTATGGTTCCTTTGTAAAAAAAACTCCAACATAAAAGTAATTGCTGCAAATTAAAAGGGGAAATGACAACAGTAGTAGGAAAACATAACGAATGGACACAAAAGGTTGTATTATGAAAGAGAATGGGTACTAAAATCCAGTGTTACAATTGAAACCCATCCTTCATAAGCTGTTAGGAAGGAGGAAATGTCTCATGGTGGTGAAGAAAATATTTTCTTAATTACTGTTAAATAAACCTAGCAAATTAAATGTCCTGGATGTGATTTCAAAGGGGTGGGGTGTTCCCTTGGACTTCCAACAAAGTAACTAAACAAGTTATGGAAAGTTTTGAAGATGTTGTCAATAGAGAAGAGATATTCCTCATTCTCCTAATCAAGGAGGCAAATCTATAAATCTATTGAGAGACACTGGGGCAAGTCTGTCGCTGATATTGGTTTATGAAACTTTTCCGCTTCCAGAGTGGCTGATGTTGGGTTGAAATGTACAAATTGGATTAATACATAGAGGTTATAAACAGTTTTCATTATATTTATATAGTTTCGGATTAAGAGGCCACTTAGTGAGTGGAAAGGGTGTAGTTGGAGAAATGCATCAAATCCCTATGGATGGTATTGATTTTATCTTGGGGAATTACATGGTTGTTTCAAAACAACAGGCTTTACTGAGAAAATTGTAACAGCAATTGGGAGTGAAAGAAACTGAGGCCTGACTTGAGGAACATTGTGGGTTGTTTCTTGACTGCATCGTGACTAGATCTTAGGATCAATGTAACTTAGAAAAGCAGCGAAGAAGCCAGAAAGGAGGGAAATAGGTCAGAAATTCAATTCTTCTCCACTAATTTTTGAGAAATGAAGTAGAGCCAGGAATGTAAAGATAATGGAGATGATTTATTCACCACCATCTTCTTTAATCAAAATTCAACAGGCTGATTCTAAGGTAAGAAAACTTTTCAAACAGCCCACTCAGAGACTGAATCAGTACAAAACACCTGAGTTTTGTTATTTAAAATGCAATGTGCTAATGAGGAAATAGATACACCTCAAATACCAGCCAATGGGCAATGGGCAGTAGTTCATAAGCATCCATCTGGGTGTCATAATTTCATTTTACTGTTTTACTCACTGTTTTCCAATGGCAATTCATTTGGTTATTACGAGAACACAGGCCAAATCACCGAAAATGTTAATTTATTGACCGTAATGCCGTGGCTAAATTCTGCAAGACATTCCATACATGTCAGGTAATGGTGAAATTCTTATCATCAATTAAATCTGCACCTGCAATTCCTATAAAAGCTGCTGAGAACCGCTGAGCAGTCTCTAATTATATTGTGTTTGGTCCTTACCTAAATCAAAAGTGGAATCAGCATCTTTCACCAATTATGGTCGTTTCAACATGATTTCCAGTGGCAGTGCATTTCGGGAAGATCATGGTGAAAATTACAGTGGGAAAGGCCATTCAATTCTTTACAATGTATGGATTGCCTCAGGAAGAACAATCAGTTTAATGCTCAAAACTTATTTCACATATATTCAAAGAAATAATTAATAGTTTGGGAGAGAAGAAAACAATTTCAGTGTTCAGCGTTTTACCCACCATCCACAAGGAACTTCAGCATGGGGACAGCAAACTTTAAAGACCAGATTAAAGTCTATTGTCATGAAGGAAGTAATTATTGGGATTAATACATTCTATTTGTACTGTTTGCTAATAGGGATGTCCAGAATGTGTCCAAATGCTTTTGAAGTGATATATGGGGCGGAGGGGAGAGGATCACTTAAATTAATAAAATAAAACAACATGAACCAAAGTTCCGAGACGACACTTTTCACTTTTGTGTCAAATTTCTGTGAACAATTAACCATGGTGTGTGTGTGTTGGCCAAAGAAACTTCAAAACATATGTCAACAAACAATGCAAGGCAAAGCACGTAAAATGCAAAGACTTGAAGTCTTGTTGCTGGAGGAAATGTTTAAGCATTGTGAGCTCTCTCTGGTAAAACATGAGATGCAATGTTCACTGATCCTTACCAAATCAAAAGGATAGTCAATACTGCGAATTATATAGTGATCTCTCCAGGCAAGGGGAAGCAAACACTGAGTGTGTCCCGTCAACATAGTAAAGCCATATTATGGCAGGTGAGGTAACCAGGAGAGGAATGTGTTTGCAGCAGTGAAATGAGAAAGGAGCGAATTTAAAGTATCAAACCATTTCGGGAATAAACCAGGAATACGACATTCTAAACACGACGCTCCTGTAATTAGATTGGACTATAGGGAGGTACTTCAAGGTTAGACAAGAATATAAGAAACTGGAACAGGAATTGAACATGCTGCCCCTTGAACCATCAATAAGATAATGGCTGCTCTTCTCGTATTTCCATTTCCATATCCCCATCTAACTCCAATAACCTTTGATTGTTTCCCATGCCATATTATGCTATCTTCCAGAAAATACTTTCGAGATGTCTTAAGAAAGTTGTTAAATACTCATGCGAAAAATGTGTTTAATTAGGACAGGGGAAAAACGTCTATTGCCTTGCATGCTGTAAAGTACATGGCGTGTCACCTATAAAGCAACATTCTTAGAGACTTAATGCGGTGAACTTAGACCAAGTGAAATAAGAGGTCAGGTTCATGATGGGAGATCACAACATTTAAACGAGTCACAGCGCACGGAGCACACTCCTTGTAATGTTACATAAACCAGTTGGGACACAATTATTGAGTATAATCGTTGGTAAAGTTAATTCAGTCACATATGCGAATCGATTTCCGATTCCACGGTTCCAAAACTCCATTGTGATTATTCTAAAGGCAAATTTCATGAGAAAGATTGACTTTATTGAAGGAATATTGGCAAGTCGCATTGACGGACATGGCTAAAGAAACATCAGATTTGCAAACCCCGAATTGTCTTTTTCAATGTCCTGTCATGACTTTCGGAATGAAGAAAGCAGCAGTCACGTTTCAACGATTGACCAACAGGGATATTCACGGATTATCTAACTCTGATGTAAATATTTTGGATCTGGTTGTGTTAAGCTATGCTTGGCAGGAACATTTGCAACACTTGAATGAAGTGTTTCATCGGTTACAAAGAGGCAATTTAGTCAATAAATTTGCATGGAGTGAATTTGCCAAAGGGAAAGTGACTTATTTGGGCCACACTGTGGGGAACGCAAATTGATCTCCAAATAAGCAAAAACAGCATCCAACTTGGATTGAGAGTGTTTAAGATTAAACGAGAGATTGTGTGGGCTATCGACATCAGTGGATTTTATCGGAGGTTTGTTCTGAATATAAGCATTGCAGTGGTTCCCCTGAAAAAAATGTTAAAGAAAAGTATTGAAATTAAATGGACAAAGGATTGTCAACGTGCTTTTGGAAACTTTAAAGCTGTACTGATCACTGCACCTGTTTTAGTGGCACCAATTTAGGAAGAAGCCATTTCAACTGGCTGTTAATGAGTGTTGGCTCAGTTTTACCACAAGGCACCGAGATGGGGATCGAACGGCCAGACACTTACTTCGCTGGAAGATAAATTATTGTCAGAGGCAATACTACGGTGTGAAAAGGATACTGTGACTTTAGTGCTGGCTATAAAACATTTGCATGTGTAGTTATCCAAAAATTCTGCAGAAATTGTTTTTTATACCGGCTGGTTTCCTTTATCCGTTCTGATAAAAATTAAAAAAAGCAATGATCTGTGACTATTTTGGTGGGGTTTAATGCTCCCTTACAAATTAAAACGCAGCCATGTAGTGGCGACGTACAATATAAGAGCAGGTGCTTTATCAAGATCAAATAAGGCAGATGGAAAATATCGTGAGGATCATGGACTTGAAAAGGATATGATTCTTATGGATAATATTTGTGTAGTTAGTGTAAGTGCATTGTTAAAGCTATAGTAACGATGTTCAAGTACAACAGATGTAGCGATAAGTGGAGATAGGAACAGGAAATGAAAAATGCTCTTCAAAATAACTTTTAATTTATTTTTCTTTTGCGGGTGAAGTTATAGGAACTAGAAATAATTTTAAGTAAGCTACATTTGTATTTGACGTGTGAAGCATGGCTTTGGTTTCAGTTTGGAGTTTTGCGAAAATCGGCCAGCAAGTCTGGGGCCCTTTTTGAATGCCTGCATTTTAATCAGGTTTGACGACGATTGCAATGAAGACGTTGCCCAGCAAGGGGGCTGGTCCTTAAGTGAACATAAAACAATACCAAGAAGTCCCAAATAAATCTGCGCTTTCCACTCGCAACAGGTGATCAGAGAGATGCACAGAGACATAGAGACAAGAAGGCAACCACTTTGCCGGTTGAGTTGGTATGAAAATACCACCGAGTCAAGCCTGGAAGCGAAGGCCTGAGTCTCTCTCTCACTGGACATGATGACAGATTATTACGGAACTCATGGATAATGCTCTAAATTTAAAGTAGTGCTGCATTTAGAGTGAGTTTTCAGGATTTCTCAAGACTGATACCAATTATGAAAGGCTTTCTAGTGAATGTTGAGATGCCCACTGGAAAATTAACTTATTAACCAAGGAACCAGCTTTATCCTTGCCCAAATGTCCTGGTACCTGTTCGCTGGGGCCCGCCCTGGACATGTAAATGGATTGCAAGGATAGAAGGGATGGCGAGAGTTTGAAACAATTCTTTCGGTGTTTCTGTGTTGAATCCTTCCCAAGACTTTTGTTGTCCAGTGTAATATGGTCATGATTATTGTCAATTATTTTTGTGTTACAAAGGCAAAGCAGACTCCGGTGAATCTGTTTGACTGAGCAACCTTCACGCTTTAAAAATGAACAGTTTTTAATATAGCTCATCAAGGAAAGCTCCATTCTGAATTGTAGTTCCAGGGTTTCTCCCTCTCTGCTATTATAAACAGCTTGGAGCACTTCCAACCATCCAACCCTCAGATACCACCCTAAGTTGGATTTACATATAGTTGTCAGTCCGACCACTATTAGCAATGTTCCTTCTTTCAGCGACCCGCATACTCCCCATCCAGACCAGGTGAATTTTGTAACTTATAGTGGTATAATAACTTTTGTATTGAAAGGAGTAGACTGAATCAATTTGTTCAGTCTGTAATTAATGTCAGTCTCTAAGGATTCTAATTGTGTCACTGGAGGATACCTCTCTTCTATTAATACGGGCCTCATTACAATGTGTTATCCCGTAGCGTTAGCGGGAGAATCTCATCCAGCGGTCACAAGGATCAGCGGCCCTGCGAGAGCAGAGATCAGAATCTGAAAACAATAGATTGTAATGTTACAACAATGGACCAGAATCTAAGAACAATAGATTGTAATGTTACAACAATGGATCAGAATCTGAGGACAATATATTGGGATGTGACAACAATGGAAAGGAGTTTATCCTCAGGACTTTACTATCTTTCTCAAGATTGGCTATCGTTAGCTGATTGGATCCATGGTGTTCTTGCGGTGATTCAGGTGGGTTACTATCCCATCTTATCCATTGTTGGTGTCCCAGGTAAGACGCTCCATTCAGCAATCCATTTCCTAAACCACATTTAACTACATTACCGTTGCTGTCTTTTACATTTCTGCAACACCGCAGCCACTTTCAACTGTTACCATCATAAAGTGTGTTCCCTATCAAGAGTCTCCACCCCCCTCTGGCGCCATTGTATAAACCTGAACCAAACTGTCAGCCACCTCCGTGCTCCATTTAATACTGATCTGATTTCTGAGCCCAGATCCTCTCCATTCTAAATTGTGTCTCCTACCAGCTCTTTTACATCAACCACCATCGCCTCTGCCTCAGCCCAGCAGCAGAGTAACACTCGGCTGTGCCTTTGTTAAAGCCAGACTCGACTAATCAAATGTTAATCTGGCCCCACAAATCCATTTACAAACCTTCAAGAACCACTGCCCGTCCAAAGCTCGGCTTTCTGTAAGGTAACGTAGACAAAATCCCATTTCGCCATCATCACTGTGCTCACGGACCAACATTGGTCTTGGTTCTGCAAGCTCCTCAATTTAAATAATCCTAATCCTGTGATTATATCAATGAATAACTTCACTCCTCCAATTAATCCCATTGCCAGGACCTGGTGCTCCATGATTGACAGGGGGTTCCCGCAGGTTTGACACATGCCTTTCAATCTCGGCTTTTATCTGTCCACTGAAAGCCTGTGTTACCCATTCCCAGCTAAATATGTGTTTAACATCATTAGGAACCCTCTGGAGTGTCATTTAAATGGGTAAGGTTGATCGGTTTTAACTGTTTAATTTCATTGGAATGTTCATTGCGGTTCTGTGGATGGTTCCTGGGTTGTGTTGTGAGGGGCTGTGTACATTCAAGGAGGAAAAATGATTTGCCTGCGAGAAGCATGGGGGCTGCCGTTGCTGTGCATCTGGTTCTGCACAATGACCAGCAAATGTAGCAGATGCCACATAGAGGGAAATATCTGTAAACATGGGGGAGGAGGAGGGGTATGCTGCCCTACGGAGCCCGGGTTTTCCAGGAACATTAAGAAATCAACAACTAACACAGGCGCAGTGGCTGATGTTAGTCTGATGCAGCGAGGAGGTGGACGCATAGGTGGCCGCATATCTGTATCACCTCTGTCAATAGGAGCTCGGGCCTCACATCACGGTGAGGAGGTGCATTCAATGGCCGTTCAGGTCAGAGGATCATGGAAAATTTTCAAACAGGAACAGGTGACATGTTCATTTTCCCGCAGTATTTTGTCTAACAAAGTATCCAATAGTTGAGAGGGAACATAAATGCTGGGAGAAGCGTTTGCACTGTTTGCTCCCTCAACAGGGAGAAGCAGAAAGTGTGGTGCCATGGTTTCACAGGATAGCCGGATTTCCGGTGTTGTACGTGGCTCTGTCGTGTCTCCATTTGAAGGTGGAGTGTTACGTGATATGAAAGGTTTCTCAGTCCATTGAGGTGCAGCTGATGTGCGGCAATGCACAGTGCGTCATGCTGGTGAATATCCTATATCCTGGCTGCAGACACGATACCTTCCTTCTCAAGCAGTCGGCGATTTCCAACACATTCAGCTCTGCTTAGAGAACCATAATGTGGCTCTTCGGAGATGAAGGCTGCCCCGCAGATAAATGGATCAAAAAAACACGCCCCCAATACCCCCTGACATCAACCAAGCAAGTAAACACAACTCCTGAATAGTGGGAGCAATGGAGCTGCCCTGAACATCGTGGATCAAGCCGTGAGTCTGATGAAGCAATGCTTCGGATGCTGGAGCCGTGCAGATTGAGCCCTCAGGTACACGCTGGAGCAGGTGGTCAAATTAATAATGTTCTGCTGCTCCATTCATATCATCACCATCATGAGGATATAGTGTTTGGCACCAGGAAACCGAGAAACACCACAGGAGGAGGAGGAGAGTGCAGGTAAGGTATACCCTGCATGCCTTTGACTTTGACAGGTTGCCTGGATGCGCTTCCAAAGACTCCAGTTCCGATAACATCGTATTCTGAGGTTGTTCGCAACAGGGATGTCAATGTGTGGGACATTGGGAATCCGACACCATGGTCAAAGGGCAGGGAGACTATTGCTGATGAAAGAAACACTTCAAAATAACATTCCTTGGGAAACAGTTTTTAGGTAATCGGGCAATAAAAGGGGCTAATGCGTTTTACATGTTATTGCATTTATTCAAACCAGAGGTTCAACCACACTGTGTAATAAAAGGCAGATTTTCCCAAACTCCATTTATCTTGAAGCACCGAGTAGAGAACCCTTCGTGCCTGCAACGCTTTCAACCAACAGCTTAATCTATGGAAATAATCTACCTGTGTATGTTATAATCTCGTATTAATCTAATTGCATGTTACATATCTGGAAATAATTTTTCTTATGCGCTTGTTTGCGAATTTGAATGTCAAGTGTTCGTTGTTTTTTTATTATTTCCGACTTTGTAATATATGAATGTGTACCCTTTCATTTGATTTTATTATTCACAATGAAGCATGTTACGAGACAAATCTTGAAATTACATGAGCGGTGTGTGGAAACTCTCTGTCTCAGTATTACATAATCTTCCGTTGTGCAGATAGCTTGGGACCAAAGAGGAATCATAACACACTTCTTCTCTGTCATTTACACCACCATCACCTTTGATTCCTCCCTGTCAACACCAGCTCCCTTGTCACTCCTGAGTTTTTCTCCCCAAAATTCTGGCTCCCCCGCCACGCCTGTCTCCCCTGCTCCTACACCTCTGTTCTTCTGTTATTCAATCTATCCTCCCTTCCACAGTGTCACAGACCTTCTTCTTCCTTCTTTTGGGGCCATTGATTTCAATACATTAGAGGTTGCTGTAAGACATCTCAATAACACCTCGATCTTGTTGGCAACTTTGATACCAGTGTGATGTATATTCTCATTGTTTATTTCCCTGCTTTGCAGTGAACCTAGTGGCGATTATAATACTCAAGCGCAAGAGTTGTGGTCTCTCCGATTGTGTTACCCGTTACCTGGTGGCCATGGCAGTGGCTGATCTACTGATCATTATCCTGGACCTGACCTTGAGGCATATCCCAATTGTGTTTGATAAGTATTTTGGTTTCCTGAAATCAATCCCCGTGTGTAATATCCATGCCGTCCTGCTTTATGCAGCCACTGACTGTTCCGTCTGGTTTACTGTTGCTTTCACCTTTGATCGATTTGTGGCCATTTGTTGCCCAAAGCGGAAAAGAAAATATTGCAGCGAAAAAACGGCAGCTGTGGTTCTGGGCGCCGTGACTGTGCTGAGCTGTTCAAAGAACATGTCCTGGTATTTTATGCTCACAGGTCAGTATTGGCTCATAAACCTCCCCTGGTTTTGTGGTTACACAAAAGAAGTTCTGTTCTCACCGTTCTGGGGAAGTATCGAGTTCACCCATCACATTCTAACACCGTGTGTCCCATTTGTGCTGATTGTTCTGCTCAATATTTTGACCGTCAGGTACATTTTAGTGGCCAGCCGTGGCCGCCGGCGACTCCAAGCTCGGAACAGTGGGAAGTATCCCAGAGACCCAGAGATGGAGAGTCGAAAGAAATCGATCATTTTACTGTTTGTGATCTCAGCCAATTTCATACTGTTATGGGCAACGTTAATGGTTTATTCTATATGGACCCGGATGAACGATCTTGGCTACAATTCTCTCTATCTACATTATTTTGTTCTGGATTTGGGTTTCATGCTGCAGCTCCTGAGTTGCTGCACAAACACTGCGATTTACGCTGTGACCCAGACGAAGTTCAGGGAACAGTTGTGGAGTATGTTAAAATATCCCTTTACTCAAATTCTTCAATTAGTTCAATGATTAGACCATCCGAAACATTAGAATTTCCACAATTATTCCATGTAATTTCTTATTTCAAGCGCGGAGATGGATCTTTCACTGGAGGGGATGGAACACTGGGAGTTTGCTGATTTTTCACATTGAATTCCAAATTTCCAACGGGGGCAGGGTGATGTTACAGGGCTGGGAATGAACCTCTGGGGGTTTCCGGAATGTTCACCTTGAATTTCACATTTCCAGTGGGGGGAGGGGTCTGTTACAAAGCACAATTTCAAAGCAAGGGGCAGCTCCCAGTAATATGTCTACCAGAAATTGACTAGGATCTCGCAGCATCTGGACACGTTATTTTTTTAATCCCGATATTAAAATTCAAGTAAATTCAAGTAAGCTCTCTGTTGCCTCGCTGTGGAATTAGCTGAAGACATGTAACTCATTCGAACAGGCAGTTATCTCACAGTCCAAACTGAAATTATAACCTCTAAATTAAACAGGTACATTCCCTAGAAAGTGTCCAAATAATTCAATGTTCTTCAATTTTTCAAAAATTTCAAAAGTATGGCTCTTGATGTTATGTATCCCGAACTGTTGGAAACGAGCAAAAGTAACCACAATTTAAAAGAAAATATGGAGAGTGAAAGATTTCTGTGGATGTGTCAGCCTAACATCAGTATCAGGGAGAATGTTAGAACCTATTGCAAAGGTCTTAGTACCTGATTTAAAAAAAAAAAATAGTGGAGGCATGGGGCAGAGTAAAATTGGGAAGAATGTGTGAAGTTATCCACTTTGGTTAGACAATCAGAAACGCAGGGTAGTTAATAGATTGTGAGTGTTGATGTGGAAGTTGAGCTGCATATTTGTCTTCATCAGTCACTAATAAACTATGAGTTGAAGGAAGCAATTAGACATTTAAATGGTGTCTTGGCATTTCATGCAAGTGAATTTGATTGCACAAGTAACTATGGCTTGCTGCAATTGCATTAAACATTGGTGAGATAGCAGCAGGATATTTTGCACAGTTTTAGCCACTTTAACTAAGGAAGTACATACGTGTCATCGAGGGATTGCAACGAAAGTTCACCAGGTTGATCCCCTATGGGGAGATTTTGAGAGTTATGTTCTCTAGAGTGCAGAAGAGTGAGAGATTATCTCATTGAAACATAGAGAATTCTTACCTTGCTCAGCCGGTTAGACACGTAAATATTCTTACCCCGGTTTAGGTGTTCGAGAGTAAGGGCTCAGCCTCAGAGTATGAGGTAGAACATTTTGGACTGGGGTGCGGAGGAATACCCACACTTATAGGATGGTGAATCTCTGGAATTCTCTACGCCAGTGGGCTGTGATATTCGAGTCATTGAGCATGTTTAAAACAGAAATCGATAAATTTCTTGTTATTAAAGAATGCAAGGGTTTGTGTATGGTACTGTGAAAAGGTGTTGATGTAGATGATCCGCCATTATCTTGTTTAATGTTGGAGCAGGCTCAACAGGCCGAATGACCTAGTCCTCTTGTTTCCAAATTCCATTGCTCCTTGCAGCATGTGGAATCCCATTCAGGTATATATATTTATTAATTCAATATTCAAATCTTGCTGAAGAGTGAAGAGCGCTCTTCGAAGTCGTTTATTAAATGATGAGTTTTTAGAATGGGGAAATCTTCACTTCAAGTACTGTTAGGCCAACAGAATTCAAATAAAGTACAGGACAAAATAGAAGGTCCTGGAGGCCAATACAGGGAAACAACATTTCACCCTAAGGATTCAATTGATTTTAAGGCCATCAGAGGCAAATTTGGTAAACTTGCTTCATTCTGCATTGAGTTGTACGAATGAAAGAGTTTTCTAAATAGCTGCAATGGCTGCCAGCTAAACTGCCACACCTGTGGCTCATAGTTACTCAATGGTGTTGAGTGCCTGAGCAAATATAAATGATAAGATGTTTTAATTCTTAACTGAAGTGCAATGGAATAAATCAAATTTGTATAATGACATTATTCCAACTGTGATCTTTTAGACCAGTGCTGTCTATTGGAAATCTCCTAACTATCACATATGGCTGCAGATCACAGATGGCAAATATCACAGATGGCTACACGATTTTATTCCCGTCTTTATTTTCAGTAAACACTTCATGGTGTTACCCTATTAACAAAAGCACTGTCTGGGTGGATGGAAGAATCAGCTTGGAATGATGTGTCTCAGAAATTATTTACACGTGGCATGTGAAGCTTGTTATTTTGAATGGCTTTCTGAAGTAAATTCATTCAGCGCACCCACTGCATTCCCATGAGTACACGGAGGGTCTGCCCAGGGCATGTTAAAATTCAGTCGGATTTCCTTTAGTGAATTTTTGAAATGACATCAAAATGCAGCGTTCAAATAACTTATTAATAAATCAGTTGCAGAGCTGGACTGTTGTGCTGGCGTTGAATTGAAGATGCTCATTGTTGTGCTTTGTGCCAATAATTATTTTCCACTCAACTCTCAACGTGTTGTAAATCTCTCCTCAACATTGAAGAGGACACTCTAGCCCTTCTTCACACTGTTGGAAAGGATCAGTGAGATTCTTAACCCTCCTTCTCGAACCCGCAAAACGCACTCCCAGCCTACCCCAACACATACAAACACACACACACACACACACACACACCTCCAATTAAAAGGGTTACCATGACAGAGTCCGGATTGTCCATCAGTGATGAGGCTGATCTGCTGGCAGGTGAATGTGATTAAATAACATTCCGTTCCTATATAGCATCATTTTTCAGGTCGGAACTCGCTGTCCCAGGTGAGGGACACAGCTAGCAGCGATGGCAGACATGAGGGGTCATGGCGAGGTACATAAATACACCATCTGATGTCAGTAGCACCCAGCTCTTCCCATGAGATCAAGCAGGCTCCAGTGAATGTAGTTAAGGGTCGTTTTTCCTATAATTCATTCGTGGGATGTGGGAATCATGTGAATAGTTATTGGGATTAGAGTTTGCTGTGATCCTAGCTGATGTTGTCACATGACAATTCAGATTGCAGAATGCAACATGGATTGATAGGCCATTAGATATCTTTTGTAACCCTTGGCAGATACTTACTTAAACAGATTCACAGGGGTCTGGCCTTGCTGTGTTATTTTTTAAACAAAAGATTTTTTAAAAGATACTTTACAACAAGCATTCACCATTTTGCATTCGGCATTAGGGAGCTTGAACAGGTTTCAACAGACGCGCCAACAATTAAATGGCCCAAAATCAGCCTAACCCTTTTATCACTGCAACAGTTACAGACCGAATACTCGAGTGAGGAGGTGCCACTATTTCCACATCCAGGGTAAAGCTGGTTCAGTTGAAAATAAGGCTCTTTGCTCGTGGAGTTCTGAAGATACACTCGAAGACATTCGGCCATTGATGTCTCCATTGGGATGTCCATAACCTAACTTTAAATTCACTATTGTTTCAACTTTAGAGCAATGTATATGAGCTCCTTAACAATCTGGCAAAATTTCCAGCAAGACAGAGGCGGAGACATTTTTCCTGCAATCATTCTGTTGTATCCACTTTACAACTAACCAAAACTGCATCTCTCCTTGTCTCTATGTCACTGTACGTCTCCCTCTGATACCCTGTTGCTAAAAAACAGTACAGTTTATATTCATCTACCATTTATTTTTGTTTTAACTTCACTAAATTACAAACCCTTGGTAACCAAGCTCTTCGATTCAAGAAATATATAAACGCATTATAAATGTATATATGCAAAAAGGGCCCTATGACTGCCAACTCAGTTTCACAGAACCTTAAACTGAAATCAAAACGAGGCTTCACATATTCTTAACGCACAGGTGTAAAAAAATAATATAAATTAAACTTAAAGATATATTCCGTTGCAGAATCCACAAATACAAACACAAATAACTTAAACTGATGCTTGTTTCAACCATAGATGTTAACCATTTTCATTCAAATCTCAAAGTTGGAATGTTAAATTTTTAACAATGAGCCCTCGGCTGTGCCTGACTTAACACATAAAAATGGCTGTCATTGATTAGTTAAGTGGAATTCCTTAAGTGTGATGGTAAACCGATGTAACTGGGATCAGAGAAGGAAGCTTGGAACTGTCCTATTATTCAACGGCCTCGGATTACTCGAATGCTGACAGCAAAGTGAAGTCTTTCTCCTTTTTTAGAAGTGAAGTTTAGCTGCATCTCCGAACCATGACACCACTGACGCAATTGTCAAACTGTACCAATTTACACCTGAGTCTCCAAATTGCATTTCTAGTTTTATTCCCACTTTGGTCCGTGACTCGGAAATAGACCGAATTATCTAATCCCATTGGTTATTGCTGAGGCCTCACCACTTTTGTGGCTCCTCGCATGTGGGGTATAATCTGAGACAAATGTTTATTACTTCCTCAGTCCTGAAAATATTACATTGTTTTTTTTTTAAATGATATATTTCGTTTAGATACGGATTACAGGTGTACATGCAAGCCACATCTCCTTATCAATAATTCAAAGTATCTCAAATGACTGGCATAAACATACTACATTTTTTCCATGGATACTAAAGCAATTAGCATCACATGTTGATAACGGTTCCTACCAAAATGTCAGGCAAAGTATTGTTTCCTTTTAAAATATAGCTCTTCAGATCTACAGATATGGTAAATAAATTGTAAGCAGTTATTAATCCAAAAACAAATAATAAATATAGTTTAGTGAGCGATAAGATTTTATACTAAATTCAAGCAGCTGAATTTAACATTTTGTTTTCTTTATCTTCCAAATCATAAAAACAAATAACAACCACTTAAGCACAGGTCTCTTGGCACCTCAAAGGAAATTTGAAAAATACTTTGAAGAAGCTATATTGCTGTTCTCAGACGGCCTCAGTTGTTAACAGTCTCACTGGCAGAAATTCAACCTGAACTATTTAAAAGGTGGTTCCCTTACAATTCATCAATATTAGCTGAAACAAAATGCAAAGCACCTAATAATTTAACATTATTATTCAATCTATAAAGATGAGCCTGAAACTGCATCCAACGATCCAGGTGAGGTCTCACCAAGGCTCTATGCAATTATAGGATAGTTCTGTATTCCTTTGGAAAAATACCCCTGCAATAAAATTCAATGTACCATTTGCTTCCTGATTTCTTGCTGCAACTGCATGTTAGTTTTCAATGACTTAAGAAAATCGACGCCCAGGTCAATTTGGACATCAACAGTTCCCAATATCTGATCATCTAAGAAATAGTCTTCATTTTGCTTCATACCAATCGGGATAAATTTACCTATTCCACATTATGTTCCGTTTGCCATGTTCTTACCCTCTCACGTTGGCTGCATTAGTCCCTTGAAGATTCTTTGTACCCTCCTCACACCTCACACTCTAAGCAGGATTTGTGTCTTCCGCAAAATTTGAAATGTTACATCCAGTGCCCATATTCAAATCACTGATGCAGATTGTGAATATTAGGGGCCACAAGTGCTGCTCCTTGTACCTCCCCACTAGCGACATAAAGCCAAGCAGAAAATGGCACGTTTTTTACCTCCTCTCGGCTTTCTGTTCGTTAACCAATTCGCAATGTTTCAATAAAGGCCAGTATTTGCCCCCAATTCCATATTATCTAATATTGCTTCATATATTCTTGTGCCTCCTCAATGTTCAAATGCACGACATGCAATATTCACCATTTTTATTCAGGTTCTTAAATCCTTGGTAACACTTCCCAATCCAGTTTTCATTTTCTAATTGTCCAGCTGCAACATATTTTGCAGTCGATTCTTACATTTTCCGCACCGCTGATGTCAGGCTAACTGCTCTCCAGTTCCTCATTTTCGTTCTAGCTACTTCCATAATCACTGGGATTATACTCCTTCCTCTTCAATCAGCGGAGGCCATTGCAGAGCCCATATAATTTTGCGAGATGAACTTTAATGCATGTATTAAATCTAAAGCCATCTTTTCGAACACTCTGGGATGTATGATCGGGTCCTGGGCTTTTGTTAACTTTCTGTCCCGTTGCTTTCTTCAGTATTGCTCTTTTCACGTTCTGTTTTCTTCAGTTGCTCATTCTCGCCAATACCTTGTTGTCTCCTCTTTCTGAGATTTATTCTTTCTTTCTTCCTTCCTCCATGAAGAGAGACAAAAATTATGGCTATTTTCCCTTCTATTTCCTTTCTCCCCGTTATAAATTATTATTTCACTTCCTGCAATGGGCCCACATTTTTCACTGCTGTTATTTTCCTTTTCTAAGTGACTATCGAAGTGTTTTCATTGTTCTCGACAACGTAGCTTCAAATTTAATTTTCTCTTTTTTTCCTTGTTTTTTTAAGCCCTTGGTTCTCCTTTGCTGAGTTCTAAATGTCTTCCAATCCTCAGGGTTATTACTTATTTCTCAACTTTATGGTCCTCTTCCTTTTATGTAAAATAATCAATAAGATATTTTATTTGCCTTGAATGGATGTGATTTATCGTTGCGTTTTTCTGTGCCTCAGATGAATGTTTTGTTTTTGTGAACAATTTATTCATTCTTTAAATCCATCCTAAAATCATGTCTACAGTCATATATTTTAATATAATTTCCCATATTCCAACGCAAATTGCCCCTTATACCTTAATAGTTACCTTTGTTTAGATTTAGGACCCTAGTTCGGGTTGAAATACTTCATTGTACAAGCAAGTATAAAATTATTTTCTATAATGTCACGCTCCCTTAATGATCTTTACTAACGATAATATTAATTAGCCCATTCTCAATGCACAATACTAGATGAGAACTGTCCGTTCCATAGTTAGTTCCAAAAAGCGCCGTTCCATAATTTCATATGGGAGCCACAGTGCAATGCTATTGTGGCATGGTTAAGTAGTAGCATTGTTTGCCAAATAAATCCTTAAATTGACTTCGCTCCTGATTTCTGCATTCTGTTGTTCCGTTCATCACTATTTTTCTTTCCGATACCTCACCCTCCATTAACAATACTGGTTGGTGCCTCCCATTCACACCATGCTTCGTCCCCCGTTCTCTTTCTTAGCTGCACCCAAATTGTTTCTGCCTCCTGATCTTAAGATCTAAGATCGACTCATTCTTTATTAACAGCGCTAACCCACCTCCTTATTCCTTTTCCTCATCCTTACAAAGTGTTGAAAATCCATGAGCAATCAATTCCAAGCCTTGATCACCTGCAGTTAGAACTCTGAAAAGGCAAAGAAAAATATCATACCAGTTTACTTCTATTTGCAATGTCATTCATTTACCTTGTTGCAAATGTTGTTTGCATTCATGTAGGGTGCATTTAGTTATTTAAAAAAAAAAAATCACAACCTATTGCCGTATCATCTTGTGCGCTCTAAATTTTGTGCGCCCTGTCCCTCCCTACGACACTCAGAATGTACTTTGCCTTATTGCTGCTGGGAGCCATTTTGAACCATTACAATACTGAGCTTCAAAACGTTAAATATTAAAACTCACACTATTTGAACCATTCGAAAAAGGACATTTCGTCTAGGAATTAATAACAGACCTTCCATCCAACATCTAAAGTCTGACATGTATAAAACATTTTAGAACTGATATTTCTTTAAAAACTCTAAAAGTGAATTATTTTAAAATAGTCTAAAAGTGACATTTCTTAAATGTTGCGTCACTGAAATTTTTGAAACTCAAGGTGAGTGCTGTTTCTGAAACATTTCATAAATGGAATTTTCCGAAAAATGTTTTTACTGACTATTTTGTTCCAAAGACTTATTGACTTATTTGTGAAAAGAAACACATTATTGGCTGTTTGAAAAATTAAGTAACTGATATTTTTGTAACAGTCTTTAAATGGCGTTTTCAGAAATGCCACATAATTGTTTTCTATCAAATAAACTATAACTCATTTTTTGTAAAACAATCCATTACTATTTTTTAAAACAATCTCAAATTGACATTTTTGGAAATAATATGAGCTCCTTGAAGCATTAAACAGCCGATATTTCTGAAGTATTCCATGACTGACATTGTCTAACTGAAATTTCTGAAGCATCGTAACACTGACCTTTATTCAAACATCCTGAAACTGATATAATTTAAAACAAAAACAAAAATAAAAATACCTGGTAAAGCTCAGCAGGTTTGGCAGCATCTGCCGAGAGGAAAACAGGTATTTTTTCGATTCTGTTCGATTCTTCATCAGATCTAAGTAAAAATAGAAAATAGGTGAAATATAAGCTGGTAAGAAGGGGGGCGGGGTAGAGCTGGATAGAGGGCAAGTGATAGGTGGAGATAGCCAAAAAATTGCATCGTCAAAAGGACAAAGAGGTGTTGAAGGTAGTGATAGTATTTAAGTTAATTGCAAATTAAGGATAGAAAGCAGGACAACCAAGCTACAGGTAGCCCTAGTGGGGGTGGGGTGGGGTGAAGGGAAGGGATAGAAATAGGCTAAAAGTTAGAGGTAAAACCATGGATGGAAATACATTTTAAAATAATGGAAAAAAGTGGGAGAATAAAATTCTATTTAAATTATTGGGAAAAAAGGGGGGATTGGAAAGGTGGTGAGGATGGAGGAGAGAGTTTGCGATTTAAAATTGTTGAAAAGAGCATTCAGTCTGGAAGGCTGTAAAGTCCCTAGTCGGAAGATGAGCTGCTGTTCCTCCAGTTTGCGTTGAGCTTCACTGGAACAATGCAGCAGGCCAAGGACTGACATCTGGGCATGAGAGCAGGGTGGAGTGGTGAAATGTCAAGTGACAGGCAACTCTGGGCCATGCTTGCAGACAGACCGAAGGTGTTCTGCAAAACGGTCACCCAGTCTGCGTTTGTCTATCCAATGTAGAGGACCCTGCACTGGAAGCAACAAATGCAGTAGACTAATGCTGTAGGCGGCATTCCACAGGGATCGTTCCCTCCTGGACACCCTGGTGCACTCCTCCATCACCCTCTACACCTCAACCCCCTCCCACGGCACATTCCCATGCTACCGCAGAAGGTGCAGCACCTGCCCCAATACTTCCCCTCCCCTCACCGCCCAAGGGCCAAAACAATCCTTTCAATTGAAACAGCATTTCACTTGCACTTCCGTCAATTTAGACTACTGCATTCGTTGCTCCCAAGGCCATTTTTTTCGAGGCTCTGGTAAGAGGAAATGAAAAGCGGTGCGGGTTGTTGAGGAAATTGGGAAGAATTTCTTCCGGTCAAGAACCTCCAGTGTTGGAAGTCAATTAGGGTGTTTGGGGGAGGTTTTTCAGTGGATGTGAGTGAACATAGGGGCTAGTGGGGTGGACGAGGATGCATCTCTGCGTGAACTCAGAGAATGGTGAATAACTCAAAGGGCCGAGTTAAATAGACAGGGGCTCGATAAAAAAATAAAACAACTCCGGACGCTGAACATAGGGCCAGCAACTTCCACCAGGAAAATTTTATAGGTACCTGACTGCAAATTCCTCAACAACATTGTGTTTGTACCTAAATCATATGGACTGCACTGTTTCAGGAAAGCAGCTGAAAACCAGGTTCACAAGGGCAAAAGTGATTGTCAATCTAATATGTGGGCCTAGCCAGCGTCGCTAACGCTCCATGACTGAGAAAACATCCATAGGCTCGCATAACTGTTCACATATTTGATTTTGTGTATTTATATGTGTATATATTCCACTCCGAGAACATCTACATGTAATAAATGTATTAAAATGATGTGATTTTGACGTTCAGATGTTGACTATTTGTGCTTTGATCCCACAGACAGAAAGTGAAATGCTGCTTTATATTCAGGGGCTGCTCATTCCCCGGACCTTGCTGAACGGTGCAAGACAGGAAAGCGACTGATGACAGCGCAGTTCCTTTTCAGAGGCAAATATTTAACAAAAATAAATCGTAATAACATTCGAAATATTTACCTATCCGTGCTAATTTATAATACGTGACAGAAAGATACTGAAATGAAGATGGAGGATCAGATGCAGAAAGGACGATAAAATAAATGGTGGAACAGACAAAAGGAGTGAGACAGAGCAAGAGAAAATCATCGAGACATAGAGAGAGAGCGAAGGAAGAGGGAGAGACAAGGCAGAGGGGGAGATCCAGAGAGAGAGAGAGGAAGTACTGACAGAGAGAGAGGCAGAGTGACTGGTCTAGAAACGGATAGGGGGATAAAAGCACAGGTAGAGAGGGAGGGAGAGAGAGATGTCGGAAAATGTTAAAAAATGAACTATTGAAATGGGTAAATCCCTGCAGATCCTTCCCCAGCTCGGGCTGTCCCAAAGCTTGGAACAGACAATGATCTACTCCTGTGGGGACGTCAATATTTACAAGCTCCAAAACTCATCAGCGAGTTAATAACCAGGGAATCTGTTTTACTGATACTTCTGAACTGATCAATATCGCTCCCAGGGCCACAGGGAGAAATTTACATTTATTCTGACAATAGAGGCAGCCAGAGTGGGGTTTTGGATGATCGGGAGAAACACATTAAAATAATTGGCAGAGGAACCCGATGGCAGATGTGGGAAAATGTATTTTTACACAGCTTGTCCTTATGACCTGTAAGATGCTTCCTGAAAGGGGAATGGAGGAAGATACAATGGTGAATTAAAAACGAGGAGCTGTGGACATAATTGAACGGGAAAAACAGCGATGGCAGAGCAATGGGGAAAGTGAAAAGATCGAGTGGGCAGGATTCCGTAGCTATATCAAACATCCAGCAGAGGCTCAATGGACCAAATGGACAAAATCGTGCTTTTCTCTTCAGTTTGCTTCTTACTTAAAACACCGTTCAGAATTATATTAAATCTTCACAAGGTCAATCATTGCACAGATATGTCTCTCTATTGATTAACAAGTATGTAGCTTGGGAGTCTGCATCTTTAACATGCACAAAGTCGAGGAAATCTGCATTTAGCGCAGGATATTATTAAATACAGAAGTCGCTCAGTTCCTATAAAAAGGATTTGTACTCCTGCTTTCTCATCTTTACTCTGAGGAGCTCAAATAATGTGGAAAGCTCCGTTTTTTGCTCTTGGATTCATGGTCCTGGCAGGGGCGCTTTATAGCCACGGTCATTATACTACAGGAGGTGAGTGTATTTCACACTAGCCGCTTCAGTTCAATATTAAATGTAAATGGAACAGGAGATGAACATTCAGCGTCTCAAGCCTGTATCTACACTCAAATGACACCTGACTGATGTGTGCTGACTGCCATTACCCTAATTTGTTTCCTAAACAATTAAAAACCTTTCAATATGTAAACCTATCAATTTCTGTTTTGGTCCCTTTCAAAAATAAAGTATTGATTGCATTTTATTTATAGTGGGCTTGTCCAGTAACCATCAATATCATCAAGGCACCTGCCCGTAGCCCCCTCATGTGTCTCATTCACATGCTGTCCCTTGGTGATATTTTACATTCTCTCTATACCCTGTTTTCAACACGTACCCTATTCACCATCGTATGGTTTCCTCTAGTCTGACAACCCTGCGAGATAAGTTGGTCCCCCAATTCTGCCTGACTCTGTATGTCCTGATTTCAATCGATTCCTCATTGACGGCTGTGCCTTCTGCGGGTGGGGTCAGATTCTTCAGCATTCCCCCAAACACCCATGAGTATGTAGCTCTCTGGATATTATTTTTTCATTATGCTCCTGCTGAGTGCCCCGCATATTATCGAGATGTTGAAGGGGCGATACAAGTTGTTTCCTTTCTCGCTGTGCTCAGTCACGGTATACGTATCACATGCTTAGACTTCTCTTGGAGCAAAGTGCCCAGAAGTAATCTATATATCCCTCGGGTAGATCACACTAAGAACACTGTTCACTGTTCCGGTTTCAACATTCCACGGTTAGTCCACTTGGAACAATGATGGTCATCAATGAATTTTTCCTTTCACTACGCCAGGCCTCACCATGGAATGTGACTTGATTGAAGGGAGATGCAGTCTAGACGACTGTAAGGCAGGCGGGACCCGCCTCAGACAGTGATGTTTTATTACATTTGTCTGCTGCAAGAGTAAGTGAGTTGCCACAACTAAATGTTTATCATTTGAGAGGCGGCTGATGCCTTGGCTGAAGCTCACCGTAATTTCTGCAATTCATGATCTGCCAAATTGCTCAGATCTGATTACCCATTGCTCCACGGTTCCTGAAAAATGTGAATAAAATTCAGTGCATTGCACACTGCTTTTTGTCCAGCAAGATGTCTTATTTCGATCGCTGTGTTGCCATATTGACTGTGTTGGAAGGGAGGTCAGAAAATGGCAGGGCTACATTGATATCTTGCAGCGCCAATATAGTCAGCCGCGCAGAAAACACAACTTCCAACCAATGTCCGAGGCTCTTTTTCCTCCATGCCTCATACGTCCACTCATACTTGCAGAACAGATAGTCTAGGGATGTTGGTGAAGTGGCTAACAGTCGAGAGTGGCTGGCACTGAAAGGCCCCAACATTGACTGCAAGCGCTATGGTATCTCAAACGGCAACAGGGCAAACACGGGAAAGGAACATTCCTTCTTCATCCCATCTCCCAGTCTCCCTAGGCAGATCAATATTTAGGCCCGTGCCCCCAACACCATCTTATAAATCACTTGAAAGAACGAATGACTGCGGAAAATGCACCCTGGATGTCAGTCTTGAATGGCAATTATCAAGTATGACACCGAGCACCAATACGGACAAGTTTGCCCAGCCTCAAATGAAATAGATTGTAATGGTTCTAGAAGGCGTCTCATGATCAACTACTTAAGGGCAATAGGGAAGACCCACAAACGCTATAATCACACCTCGCGGAAACAAGTATGTAAATAACCTGTCAAAGTTGATCTATGTCAGGTGCTTCTTGATCTCACCCTCAACGATGTGCCTGTCACTGATTCGTGTTCTTGACAGTATTAGTTGGAGTGATTACCAGACAGTTCATTGAAGCTGAGCTTTTGTCACCACATGGGGGACACACTGTAAAATACGATCATTTTAGATCAGATTCAGCAGTTCGGAACTGGGCTTCCGTGGGACACTGGGTTTTCAGGAGCAGCGGAACTGTACACAGCCACAATTTCTAAGCTCTTGACCAGGCATATACCCCAAATATCATTACCAGGAAGCGAAGAGTTCAGCCATGGTTCAATGCAGAATGCGGGATAGGTGTGGGAAACAGCAACAGGCCTCCCGAAACAGCAAGGTTCAAAGCTGTTGAAGTCACAATGAAGAAATATATGTTACCTTATCAGCACGTCATTGGCAGTGTCTTGTGATCCAAAAATCAAAGGTTCAGGGCAGAGATCTGGAGCTTAGCCACATCTAGTGGTCTCCACATCGAAGAAATAAATTGCCAGAGGAGGGGTCTGCAGGCCTATCTCCACCCTGGGTGATGGGCGTGTCCAACTCAACAGCATTTAAGCCAAGGCTGATGTGTTCGAAATATGCCCAGAAAGATGTGTCAAGTGAATGATGTTTCTCGGCCTTCTCCTGAGGTCTCCAAAATCACAGGTACCGGCATTTAGCCAATTTAATTCACTCCGCTGGTATCAAATGACTTGAATTCAATGAACACAACCTCCTTACAGCAGGACTGAAGACCTGATTTCCCCCCTCAGACAGACAGTCTAATGCTTTTTCACTTTCAAGGGCAAATTGTTGCTCACATCCTGTTGAAGGGTGTCACACGGGGTTGTTTGTTTCACACATTCCCTAAAACAGAGTCCACGCCCCACCAACCTCACCTCCCTCTGTACTTTCCTCCCAACCAGCTTCGGGGTATAGCATGCAAGAGCTGGAAGGATTAACAATTTAGGTATCAATGTTTGACCGTCGCCATGAGCACTCCTTTCAAAAACTCGATGACCTGGAGATGGGAAGTAAACCGTGAGCTTCCAGCCCAGACGGAGGGTATTTATAAACTAGGAAGGAAAATGCCTCATAAAGAATGGCAACAGCACAGAAACAAATATGCAGCAGCGTTATCATCCGAAATATTTAGCCATCTAGGCAAATGGATATGGAAGGTTGAGAGAGAGAAGGAGGGAGATCACCAATGATGGATGGGGAACGGGAGGGAAAATGGGTAACTGATTTCAGGGGGCTGAAATGTAATCAGGTTTTCAAAAGAATAAATGGCGATAACAGGGAAATATCTGTTTCTACACAGGGAGCTTTTAGTATCTGGAATGAAATGGCTGATAGGCAGGAGTAGGAAGATTACATCCTGGCAATCAGTATCTGAAGAGGAATGATATGCAGGGCGACGGTGAAATGAGGCGGATAGAGATCCTGTGAGAGACTCTCGCAGAGAGGCCGCTCAGGAACCAGGAGCAATTACTTTCCTTCTGCTCGGGTACCAATCGATGATTCTATGGGGGAGAGGGTGATTGGGAAAAAGAGCAAGAGAAAGTAATCGAGACACAGACGTGGTGAGATTGATAAGGGGTTGAGAGAGGTAAAGGGAGCGACATAATTAGAAAGATATTAAGATAGAGAGAAACAGGGAAAGAGGGACAATTGAGCGAGAGGGGGAGAGAGAGAGAGAGAGAGAAATAGAGAAAGAGAGAGAATTACAATCCCCATAGAGATTGCTAACTGGTCCAGAAAAATCTGTGTTTTCATTTACTGGAAGAATCACGAACACACAACACGATTTAAAAACTTTCTTGAGAAAAGTCCGAAAAGAGCAGGATCAGCACAAAAAATAGCACCAAATTATCGTCGAAAGCTAACGCTGCAAGTTATGGGTCATGATGTTTCACTTAATGCTTTTCATAAAAACCAGAAAAATAAACAAACAAACAAATATACAAACAAATAAATAAAGAGAAAAATAGTGTTCCTATACAATGTCCATTCTATATCCCCCTGGCATTTTTCGGGTAGATGTTACACTCCCAGTAAGTGCGTCTGTTATACATATGTATTTATATTCCTGAACTCAATCGATGTGGCCTTAGATGGTAATCTTTCCATCCCTCCTCACAGCTGTAATTGCTTGCAGAACAAAAATTCCCACCTCGTCCATTTTTCTCCCCCTCTCCATGTCATCTTATAAACCTTTTGAGAGGAATGTTGAGCTCAAACTCCTCTCCCTCTTTAAGCTATGTTTCTGTAATAGGAATGATTTGGTTTTCCAAGCCGTCCAGACTCACTCACTGATTTTCTGCCTTCCATTACCAGTTCCGACTTTTCCCAATCTTAATCTACCATCAGGTTAACAGGCTGCCGCAAAACTATTTTAAACCCTTCCCAGCAGCACTAGTAAACATCCTGAACGTACGCCACTGTCCCGTCACATCTGGTAAATCAGTCCTTCCATGGGGCAGGACATTACCGGGGATGTTGATGGAGGAGTCTGGCAAATTGTATGTAAGGTGCGATTCTTTGAGTATGAGTACCTTGGAATTACAAGATGTCAATGTGGCCCTGCCCTTATCTGAACTGCCCTCCCAGTGAATATGGTGACACTCCAACTGAATGAGAAATAGAGACAACTAAGAGATAGTTATCAATGCATCAAGGTTTTTTCACATTATTCAGAAAGGAGTGGGGCAGGAGCCAGGATTCGGCCAGCCTCCACAACCAAACGAAGCCTGAGTTAAAGTTAAATGCTATCGACGACATCGGGGATGAGTTTCCATATATCCACCCTGATGTAGATCATTTCTCCTTGCAGCACGATTGGTTGGGTGCACACAATCAATTAGTCGGCTGAATCTGGCCTGTCGAGCAAGGCATGATTCGACATTTTCCACCAAAGCGCTTGCATCCGAAATTCTCGTCTGAAACGTTCATAAGGATATTTCATTAGCATATTGTTCTGGGTGGGGCATAGAGGGAGAATATCAGCACATTAACAAGCCGCGTATGTCAGCATTTCACTCATGCGAGGCGGATCAGGAGCTTCTATTGCATAGAAGTGCATTTCCCAATCCTGTTAAACCAGCTTCCCCTTAAATACATCAACGTTTCTTACCACAACGACTCCCTGTAGCCCCATGCTGGACATTCTCACCGCTCTCTGGGTAAAGATGCTTCTTCTGAACACACTTTTGGATACATCAGTGACAAACTTACATTGAAGAGCCCTCGATTTGGCCACCCAAAAACAATGGAACCATCTTCCAGACACCCACACTTTCAAAAATTTCTATGGAATGTACAACAACAAATTATATTTAAATAGCGCCATTATCCTGCTAAAGTCTCCTGAGGTGCCTCACAGCCGTCTCCTCGAAGCAATGTCGCCATCGGCCGACAGGGGGAGACATGGGACGGATGACAATGTATTTGCTAAATGTCATAGTGCTGATGGAGCGTCTTACAGGAGGAACAAGAGGTGGAACAATTTAGGTTGCGGGGGTGTGGAATTCAAGCGCTAAGGGCCCAGGCAGCGAAAGACAGAGCCGCCAAAGTCCGGACAAACTTAGCAACATTTCAAATGGAGCATTGTTTATGGAGGTGCGAAAGTGCGAGACCAGTCAGGATCGCGTTGGAATAGACATTTCCTGATTTAAGGAATGTCTGGTAGAGGATTTCAGTAGCAGATGAACTGAGGCCGGTAGGCACGCGCTGTTACGAAGGTCCAACAGTTTGGTCATTTGCATGACATAGAATATGTGGCATGAATCACATTTTGAGGTCAAATATGACACCAAGTTTCACCTTCGATATTACCAATTGCTGGGTGATTTTGGTGATAGTTAATTGAAGCAAATACTTCTAATCCACTATTAGATGGTCGATATTCAATCTGGCTTTGGAGAGACTGTGGAGGAGTTGACGGGTGTAGTGCTGAGGTAGGGCTTAGCGCCGTACTTGTGGCTAATAACACTACGTTTTCGGCTGCTGTCTCCGAGGGCCTCCACAATGGAGGTGGGGGGTTGGGGGAGGGGGGGAAGGAGAGAGAGAGAGTAGCGACAGTGAAGTGCAGGGAAAAGCGGGAGATAGTGGGATAATTCAAACAATGCACAGTTCAATATTTTACAATTACACGGCAGAGAGATTGTTGGGTCTATTGAGGAAAAGATGTTCACTGTACAGAAACAAATTGGGTAAAGGGAGGTAAGGTGCAGATCAACAAACATTCAATTCTATGTCGGAGGGGCCCCGGGGTGCAGAATGTCTCCGCCAGTTCCTATCAATAGCGCCATGTGTTGTATACTGAGAGATATACTGAACTGCCAATTCCGGAGGGTTCACTAACCATCCGAAAGTAAAGGACTGTATCATCACCACGACACCAAAAACCAAGAGCAGCCTTTTCAACGTGAAAAGTTGGTTCCTCAGAGTCACAATGAGATGATTGGAATATGGACGCTCTTTATATGGAGTTAGAAAACATCCAGTAGTTGATTTCAGACAAACACACACACACACACGCTGGGGATTGTTTTCATCTTGGTCATATTAAAAGAGTACGGGAACCGAGACCAGCAGTGACTGTAATCAACGATATAATGTTTTTTTCAAAATTGTTTTTTAATTGATCTCCATGAATAAGTCCGAATAATGCTTAACGATTTATAACGATTTATAAACATCATTGGCTGAGATTAAATGAACTAATATTGTGTAAAATGAAATTCCTGTCATCTTCCCACTTTATTTATTTTCCAATTATCTTTATTGCGTATATTCTGGTTACCTAACCTCCCACACTCTTAAGACAGCCCACAGGGTCTGTGGGCAGAATACTTGGCTGGGGAATTTAATTCTCCCTCTGACATATCTGAAGCAGATGATCAGGTCATTACCTCTTCAGTGGGAGATTTTTGTACACCGATTGACTATCACACTTTCTACATTGCATCATTGATGACACCCTAACATTGGCTGGGGAAATCTTCGGTAAGATTTGACGCTGCGAATAACGGCATAAAAATGTAATTTTTTTTTTCATAATTCTCTTTGCACCTCTCCATCCCTTTCCTCTTAATACTCTCCTCCCTTCCTGTCTAAGTTTATGTTAAGTTTCTCTTTCTCTATCTCACTCTGCTCCTCTAAATCATCATTTGCGCCTCCTTCTTCATCCATCCCGTTCGCTATCTTCCACTCATGTTATCTCTCGGTTAAATATTTCTAAATCCACGTGGTTAGTGGATGGTTAAGTATTTGCTTCTGATACGGAACCGTGCTGTCACCAGTCGCCATTCTGTCAACATTCGTTAGCTAATAGAAAAGAGTGAGATGTGCCTGAATATGAAGCAAAAGCTCACTGCCTGTCTGTGGAGACAGCGGAGAGTCACTTAGCCAGTTAAGTTTCAAATCCCATCTCCCTAATTTTATTACAAATTCTTCATTATTGTGGGTTTGATGTTGTCTGAGTCGATGGATTTAGAGGCAGCTGCTGACACAGTTTCAGAAACTACATTTATTGCCTTATCCAGATCCGGATGCCTCGATGTTATAAGCTGCATATTTGTTTTCCAATCCCTACATTGCTGGGCCCCTCTTTGTATCGAATTTCCTCCACAACACAATTATCCGAAATCTCTGTGCCAATCCAGGCCTGGCATTGTCATTATCTTCCGATGTCCATCGCTCAGCCATTGGCTGCTGAGCCTTCGGCTGCCTGTGGGACCATACAAATTGGAATTGCCTGTCCACCTCTCTCTTCTCCAAAATATGCTACTTAATCCCAAAAGCATTGGGAAAATGTTTTCATCACTTGCCATTCTTTATATTCATAGTTTTCCTGCAAAGCACTTTTGGACTCTACACTCGGCCATCAATGACATATAAATAGACGTTTTTGTTGTGAATTCTACAGACTGTTCTGATAGGATCAATCTAGAAAATATGTTCCTGTTGTTTGCTAGGCTGCCAAAGCTAATGTCCAAAATACAACAGATTCACGGATGAATCCAATAATCAACTTAATAAAGAGCAATGATGTCTGACGGCAGTTGTACAAGGCCTCTCTGAGAAAATACCTGGAATATTGTTCGCAGTTTATTCCCCTCAGCTAATAAAGGATATATTTGTCACAGAGGGAAGTGCAGCGAAGGTTCACCGGAATGATTACTGGAGTTGCAGGATTGGCATTTGAGCAGCGAATGGCTCCACTCGGCCTGTATTCAGTGAAGATTAGAAGAATGACCTGTAATCTTTTTTAAGCGGATATAATTCTGATAGAGCTGGGCGGAGTAGGTGCGTAGTTGGGGGTGGAGGTGGGGGGTGGGGGTGCATTTTCGCTCTGGCCGAGGGCGTCTGTAACATGGGACCCCCATCTGAGTATACGGGGTGGGCCATTCAGGAATGCGATGACGGGCAAATTGTTTCACTCAGATTGTCCTGAACCTGTAATATTCTCGGCAACAGGATGCTGTGGATGGCATTTCACTGAATATATTAAAGGAGGAAATGGAATTATTTCTGTACATTAAATGCATCAAGCTGGATGGGGAGAGACAGGGAGTAAGACGTTGCATTACAGCATCTGCTATCATCATTTTGAATGGAAGAGCAGTCTGGAAGGGCCGAATAGTCTACTCCTGTTGCTATATTTTAAGTTTTTATGTTTCGTGCGAAGATTAATTTAGAATTTGAAACTCGTCACCACGAGAAGCAGGTGATTTGAAGAGTATAGATTTATTCAAGTGCAAGCTAGATAAACACATGATGGAGGAAAATACCAACAGCACCGTCCGAATCACCCTCAGGTGAGTATAACAATGACAGAGGAGGCCTGTTTAGCCCTGCTGTTCTCCCTACATTCCAGCACCCAGAAATATAAACTAATGAAATCTTCCTTGCTGGGTTTCAGATAAAACGATCGGATGTACCAGCTATGGTGAGACTTGCCAAACCGCTTCTGAGAATTTGATGAGGTATAGATCCGCCTCCGTGTTTTCTGGGCGAATACTGTTGCAATGATAAATGACCTGCAACAGGAGTGAAATATGATACATCGCCTGAGGCTCCAACCGAGTCTAAACTTTATCGGGGATGTGTAGGAAAGTGCAGAAAGCGGCGCCCCTGTCATCTGCACCACTGCTTCCAGGGTCATGTGAAGACAAACCGTTGCGATGTTCTCTGCCTCTTGCCCATGACATATTTCTCAATCGGATTGTGTCCTGCCGGATTATTTACAGGGCGGAAGGGGAAGTCAGTAAATAAGAGGGTCGCATTGCCGGTTTTTAGGTCCATCATGGGAAAAAATCACGGAATTACTTTTTCAATCAATGTCCAAGACTCGTCCATAATCATCCCTGTTTATGTACTGAAACATTGAATGGAATTGTGTTGTTGTGCCTCCTTTTCTCAACTAGACACGAAGCAGTGTAGACGATTGATCAGGGCACATGTTTTTGAATAAGACACTGAAATTAAAGGAATTGCAAATTGTGAGGTAATAGAACACAAAGAGAACAGATCATACATCGACCAGTGGCATAATGACACAAGCGGAAGCAAAATCGGTTATTTCAGGGAACGCATCCTTACAGACTGGGCTGGGCTGATGTTGTTTGAGAAAGGGAGAGTTTCATTGGATAACAAACGGGACAAAAGTTGCGTTCAGATTATCTTTCTTTGGGATAGAGAAGGGGAAAAATTAAAGAAAGTGAATGAGGGAGAGAGAGAGAGAGGGAGAGAGAGAGAGAGAGTGTGTGTGTTGGGCTGGGGGCCGGAGGGTGCTGCTGTGGGAGGGAGGTTTGATTTGTGTTCAAAGACCAATAAGGCCAAAGCTGAAAGAGAAACCATTCAAGCTTTCTACCGTCCACATACTTAAAGAGGTTGTATAACCCATGTGGATGCATAAATCAACACCCAATTGAATGGCGTTGTTCATCAGAGAACTTGATAAACTTGACCTAACTTGGTCTCAGTGGAGTCGATTCACAACACATTCTTGCTGCCAGTGATTCCTTCCTCAAAGGGGTGCATGAGCTCCCGATCCTTACATGGGCTTAGGCCCAATACAGGCTAATGAGTGAAGACCAGCATGGGTTTGTTAAGGGAGTACTACACTGGTTCAGGATAAAGATCCACCATTTTTCCCATAGTGACTATGGATGAGGAAGGAATATGGACCTTGCAACGCCCACATCCTGAGAAAAAATAGAAATGATAAAGGGACAGCAATGACGTTCTTGTGCTTTAATGCTTCAAACCTGTTGAGGTCTTTGACCTGAAGAAGGCCTCATGCTCCTTTGAACAGCTTGTTCCGCTGACCAGGCTTTAGTGCCAGCTTGTCCGCACTAATTCGTATCTGATACACGTAAGACAAGCTTCTGTCTCAAACGATGCTGGAAGTTAATATTTCCAGCAGATATGTATTCATTTTCTTCGTTTGCTCGCAGTGACATTGAATCAGTTAGCTTAAGGAAAGTACATTGGCCCATTGCGCAATTACCTTTTAATGAAATGTACTATCCATGTTTTCGCATCTGTCCTGCTATTTTACATTATATCTGCAAGTGCCCGCCACAAGCATTGACCCAATTTCAATTTGATTGGTGTTATTGCATCTGCTTCCACCTGTTAGGCACTCTGCTTTGCAGATTAGAACAATTCATGTTGTAAACCTTCTCCTCATCTTCCCTCTGGTTCACTATCAAAAGCCTGAAAACGGTTTCTTCTGGTTACTGACAAATATCCCAGTGGAAGGAGTTTCTGCTAATTTACTATATCAAAACAAATAATGATTTTAGGTGTCTCTATTTAACCTCCCCTTTCTATGATCTGCTAGCAGAAGAGAACCACGGCGTTTCCAGTCTCCCCCTGCAGATGAAGCACCACATCAATTTCGAGTAAATCTTCCATGTACCTTCCCCAAGGGCCTGACATCCGCCCAAAAATGTGATGCCCAGAATTTGAAACAATGCTTCTGTTGAGGAATTCCAAGAAAGTTTTAATGTATTACTTTGCATTCATTGTCTTTTCCATTGCATGCATCTATCAAGAGAAATGTATTTTTGTTTTCAATTAAGTTATAGACTTAGCATTTCACCTTCAGATACGTACTTCTCCATAATGATATTTTACTAATAGTCCCACTTGTCTGCTTCACATTTCTTTGAGTGAAATTTATTCATCCCAGTGCCTTTTCCCCTCACCAATCGGCTTGTGCCCTCCCAAAATCTGCTGCTATCCTGCTCACCTTTAACTGTATTTCCCAAGAGTGGACTATCTGCAAACATGAAAAAGCTGTATATTCACGTCAATGCCTTTTATGTCAAAACAATGTTGCCCCCAATATTATTTCCTGGGAATATCAACTCGCCTCCAATCTGAACAACCTTCATGTTATTTTTTGCATTCTGTTTCTTAACAAGTGGCATGTACATATTGTCACTGTTCTTTCAATTCATCGTTTTAAACAAGTACATGAAATAACCCTGGGCTACACTGAAAGTCCAAACACCTAAATTCATCCGCTTCATTCTCACCAGCTCTCTACATTAGTTCCTACAGTTATTTCAGCACGTTAGTCAGACTTGTTTCCAAGAACATGCATGTGCTGTTTGCTTTTTAAAAACCCTGATTTTCAAAGCAACAAATACTTTTACCCAGGATAATGTCTTATAGAAATTTCTCCATCATTGACATCATGCTGCCTGCTATGTAGTTCCAATTCCACTTCCAATTACCATCACCCCCTTGACCTAATGTGGCGTTCGCTTATCCACATGCACTAAAGGCCCACCAGTCAGAATTGGCATCGCCACAGACCCCACCACTCAACTGTCCCACACATTCCTCCGATCACTCCCACATCGAGCACGCCAGGCCCCCTACTACTCCATCACAGCTGTCATCGCCAATGTCCCCTCCAAGGCTCGTTCTTCGCCCTTGGCCCAAACCACCCATATGCTCCCTACGTCAGAAGCACTCACGCACCATTCCCCCACACCTCGCATCAACTCCTCATATCCAGTGCTCATTATTCCCATTGGCTCCCCATCACCTGCTGCTACAACAGCGACCTGGTTCACACTCTATCCTTCATGAAAGATTCCATGGCATCTCGATCTCTCCCCAGCCCCCACGCAACTTCCCCCTTTCATAGGCTCAAGGCCCATCGCCTCACTTCCCTCCTTCATTCCAGGATCCTCTCCTTAATCCCTTAACCCGGGGCTCCCATGTAATTACTGCAACACTTCTAATCCGCTCCTTTCCCATCACATTCATCATTCACATATCCGGCGTTATCCCTGCTCCCCAGGAGACCTGCATCCCCTCGCTCATCACCCCCAGCTTTTGCCATTTGATGAACCCTGCTTTACACCATATCACAGCGCCTCACATTGGTTCTTTCATGTCCAATTACCTCATGATATCACTGGATAGAGTAACATATTTCAATCCCAAATGTACATTTAATCGAAAAAACATTTTCGCTCATGCCTGATGTATAATTTTAATATTTATTTAACTTCCTGTCCTTCAACATGTTAACGATAGTGATCCTCAGTCGCCAAAAATTGTGTCTCTAATTGTGTCACACGTTTCACTTTGGCCATGGCAGCAGTGGATCTCCTTGTTGTGAACCTCGACCCTATACTGAGGCATATTCCGATTGTCTATTATGAAAATTTTTATTTCCTTTATTCCAACTCTGTGCGTATTATCCATTATGTCCTGCTTTATGCAGCCACGGACTGTTCTGTCTGGTTCACTATTTCTTTCACCTTTGATCGATTTGTGGCCATTTATTGCCAGAACCTGAAATGTAAATATTTCACGAAGAAAACTGCAACTGTGTCTCTGGGAATAGTTGCTATGCTGAGCTTTTTAAAGAACATTTTCTGGTATCGAATGTTATCAGGTCTCTATGTACTGTCGAACGGATCCTGGTATTGTGCTGTAATAGTAGATGTTCTTCTTTCTCCAGCCTGGGGAAGAATCGGGTTCCTCCATCAAATTCTGACTCAGTCGATCCCATTTTTCCTCATTGTGCTGCGCAATATTTACACCGTAGACACGTTTTACTGAACACAAAGCCCGCACGAGGTCGCGGACTCATAGCAGCGGCGAGAGTGGCAGCGACCCAGACACGGAGAGCTGAAGGAAATCGGTCATTTTGCTATTTGTTATATCGGCCAATTTCAGTCGTTGTGGTCAACATTAATAGTTCATTCCAGTTTGTTCCGGATGTGGCATTTGAGGTATATGAACGTATGGATGGGATATTCTGTGCGTTTATTCGGTTTAATGCTACACAAACACGTCTAATTATGCCTTGTCCCTGAAAAGTTCAGAGAGCATTTGAACACAGGGCTGAAAAATCCCTCTACCCCAATCCTTAAATTCGTTCAATGATCTGAAGAATAAAGTCAATGGCAGTTTACAACATTTCCTAGAGTCAATTACAATCGCCAGACGGGGCTGTCGCCATAAAAGCAAAGTGGGGACTTTTGCTTAATTATCAACTATTGCAACCGGGCTCGTTACTATGAAAACAGGGCTGGAGTTGGACTGTCGCTCTGGGAACAGAGCTGTGCTATGCTGCGAAAACATATGGTGGTTACTGTGGTTTCAGGGAGGAGCTGGGGATGTCACTATAGTATCAGAGTGGGGTGGAGCCAATATGGCAAGAGCAGAGTTGGCAGTGCATGATGACGATAACAGAGCTGGTGGTGACCTCAATTTGCTAACACAGCAGGAGATGTCATTATGGCAGCAGATACAGGGGGGCACATCGCACTATAGTAATCTATTCTATTTAAAAATCGGCATTTAGAAATTGTTATCCCTTGCAGCGACTGGACACAAGCTACCTTCCCCCTTATCACTCCTCTCTCATTAGCTGATCCATCTGTCTATAATTCTGCTCTCTAACAACGATTGGAACCTGAGCTGTCGGGCCACCTCCGGCATCGATCCCCTCCTATTGGCCGGCCTAGCTGCAAATCTTCTATCAAACTCTCTCCCATTGGCGATCAATATCCCCCACATCTTTCAGCATTCGCCACTCATTGGCCGTTCCATCCGCCCATTTCGTGCTCCCTCAAAACCCACGGACTTTTGAGAAGTCAGGACCCAGAGTTGCTGCCTTTGAAATGGTATTCCCACCTCTCTGCGTCCAATCACAACGATTTGACAGTGATCCATTTGTCTCCCTCAACCTCACCATCACCCTCGCCAGCATCACCCCGCTGCATTTAGCTGGGTAAGTCTCACGATCAGTTTGCTCCCTCGCTCTCATTGCACATGAACCAGCACACCCACTTAGTCCAAACCATCTTCATCATATTGTCCCCTGGCATCGACAGTGAGTATCGCTCACCTACCTTTTGCCAATATGACCTGGACAGTATCCCACTTCATGAAACTGATTGCAATCGATCCGTCCATCCTCACATCTGTCCCTGGTCCACCTGCCAATCAAGCTGTCCCCTTGCGTTATTTGGACAGAGATCTCAGCCTCCCACAATGGCATCAGTCTTCTCTATGTAGCAATCCCTCCTTCCTAGCACAGGTTAGGGAACAAAGTCCCCGACACCGACATCTCTCTCCTCCTATTGGCTGGGCCACCTGTTATTCATCTCACTCCCTCGCACTGACTGAACAGTGAACTGTCCTTCTGCCCTCACCTCAAGCAGCATCCCATAGTCTAGGGCAATACAACCCGCTTGATTAGCACAGCGACAACAAATAATCTCTCACTCCCCCATCCAAGCACATTAGTAGCTGTGTGTACCATCAACAAGGTGCACAGCAGGAATTCACCACGGCTCCTTAGACAGCATCTTCCAAACACATGACCACTACCATCTTCAAGGAGAAGGGCAGCAGATAAGATGGGGACACCAGCACGTGGAAATTCCCCTCCAAGTCACTCACCAGCCTGATATTGAAATAAAGATAGCATTAACGTGTCGAGTCCGGATGACTTAACTTCAAACGAACTCAAAACGTTAACCCTGTCTTCCTCTGCACAGATGCTGTCAGACCTGCTCAGTTTTTTTCGAGCAATTCTTGTTTTTTTTTCAGATTTCCAGCAACTGCAGCATTTTATTTTGACTTGTAAATATGCCACATTTCCTTCAGTTTATCTGAATCCAATCTTGGAACCCCATTCCTATCAGCACTGTGGATGTACCTAAACCCCATAGACTGCATGGACTAGCTGTTTTATTCAACCTTTAAGTACCATGTTTTATTTGTGTGTATCTTATGTGTCCTGTATGTGATTGTATAGGGTTTTTAAATGAGTTTCATTTTAGGTTCCAGAGTTATAAATTGGTAGCTCATATTTCATTCTTCTGCCACTGGTCAACGACAGTTTGGTCACTAAACTGTTTCTTTACAAACGTTTTACAAACCTAGTGCTCGTACTCAGTTAACCTAAAATGATGAGTTCGTTAGAATTGAGGAATCCTGGTGGTTCGTTCAAACTTATCGCATTTCTCGCGGCTCGGGAACAGTGGGATTGGGCATTACAGCACATTCTCCACTGTGAGTCGTGATGCTAATTCAACATAAATTAAGCGTTAATATTGAGAAAACGTGCAAATGGAGAGGAGCATATATGTTCATTATCTGCGAAAGTGCTGATAAATCATTATTCACGGGCATATTTCAGCCACGTCCACATTTAGACATGCTTCCCTGATTGAGAATAGTAGTGGCCTATCCCCTGTTCAAATATAGCTTTGGCAAAGGTGATTTCGGAAAGAATAGCGATTAAATCTTAAATCGTGGCCAAAAAATGCAAGTATCAGAAAAGGATTAAAACCAGGTGACTGAAAAAAACACACAATTCAATCAGCCATTAACATGGAATAATTTTAGCAAAGCGTGGATTTATACAGTAAAAAAACTAATTATATTGAGAAGCTCAGAACAACATTCAGTTCAATGATTAATTTCGCAGACCAAAAGCCTTTGGGTACTTCCGATGGACGAAATTGCCCGCTGAGATGCGGGCTTGAACAAAATAGTTGCTGCAATCAGGTAAAGACAATTAAATAATGCTCGGAAATATATCTGGCGGGACCAAACGACAATGCACCTTTTGATCCGCAGGGATTGATCTCAGTTCAAATGGTTTAAAACTGCTTTCACTTGTACTTTTTTATAAGTTTGGAGAGGAATTGGATGCAAAACCCCATTTGAGACCGGCAATTACTTCATGAAGATTGATCGCACATTTCCCGCTAGTTATAAACATCATGACCTATTAAGCCTTTTCAACCCTTTTCCAAAATCACCACGAAAAAGTGCATATATACTCAAAGGTCACGGTCTAGCTGCACATTCTTTTGAATTGTAACTTTATTTTATATTGTCTTCGAAAATGACAAGTTATCATGACCTGGCCAGCGACACTTACAGGGCATGATTTTTTTTTACCGTGTAATGTCATCTACTTTCCACTAAAAATAGACGGATCAGAGTATTTCCTAAATGACCAGAAGTTAGAGACTGTAGATTCGGAGAGAGGTTGTCAGGTACTGTACAGAAACCTCTGCCATCAACTGAGAATTTCAAACCTGAGATTGATCAGGAAGCAATAATGTGACGGATTACATCATCAAGAGAATAGGCACTTTATGTATGAAGGGATAGTACCTCCTATGTTTTCAATTCAGGGAAGGAGTGGGAATAAATGGGTGCCTTTCAGAATGCTCCGTACAATGTAGATGATTAAGGAGATCAGTAATTTCCTGAAAAAAAGACTGGATAAGGGAATCAGGGCTTTGGATCAATAACGGAAAGAACGATGAATGTCGCCGAGGTGCACATTTTCATAGCTGAGTCTGCACCAGATAAATAAATGGACGAACAGCATAATGTTAGCAGGGCTGAGCTGAGAGTCAACGCAGCAAACCCACTGAAGGCAGCATTTTTCAAACTGCGGCCCATGAGCTTGGTAGATAACCAGGAGTCAAATATTGTGTTGATAATCACTAGCAACAAATGAACATGATGTGGATTTCATTTAGTGACTTTAATACATGGTTTGCTTTGTTTGAGTTGACGGTGGCGCATTCCGCCTTGTCAATGGATGAAAAGACAAACATGTGACCCTTGCAAGAAAGACATTTGATAGTTGTACAGATTACACCGCGATAGTGGGACGAATTGACGAGAAATAACATCGAGTGAAAAAGCTGATGTCATTAGAGTACAACGAAATCCAGCCACACTCCTGCTGATGAGATCCCCGGTAATAAATATTAGATGAGAAAGTGGAGACCCATCAAAGACCATGATATTACAAAGTCGGGGGAGAAGCCAGTGCTGGAGGTTCTCCGCTTCAGTTAGGGTGGGTAAGAGTGGAATCCAGTAATGGAAGCCCAACTAAGAGACGGGTGTCAGAGATAGAAAATGGCAATGGATTGTAGGGGAGGTTTAGAGAGTCTATGTGACAAATACATTTCGCATTCGGAAAATGAGCCCAAGCAGGACAAGCAACTGGTCATTTCACGGATTCAGAAATGTGATGCAGGAGCAATGATACTGGAAGCTCGGGCGAGAGAGGAATTTGGAATCGATGAAAAAGAAATCCATAATCATCTTGAGGCACCAGACAGGGAGGTGAACGTGATCATTGAAAAGCGAACGATGTTGCTGATGAGGCGAATGATAAAGGTTTGAGCTTTCTCCATTCTCGAGAACCTCATAAATTATGTTAATATAGAGGTAGCCGGGACAGGAAATTGAGAGACCTTTGGCGGGCGTATTGTAAACACACGCAAATAAATTCTGGCTCTCTACCAATCTCCCCAACCCTCAACTCTCTCCACTCCCATCCTGCTCCCTTTCTCCTATCTTTCTGTCTCGCTCTCTGTCTCTCTCTGTCTGTTTCTCTCGCTCTCTCTCTCTCGCTTTCTGACGCTGAACCAGTTCTGCCAATACCACTCAATTAACGATCTGAGTCAAACGGCCGAAGCCAACATTACCATCAGCAATTTAATTTTCAATCTATGTTTATTGTTAGCTTGCAGCTCGACAATCATAGTTTGCATCCTTATTATCGGGATTTGCAGGGATAACACCATGCCCTGTTTTTTGATGCGATTGTGCTACAGAATAATTATTTCACAATGCAATTTACATCGGAGTCAAAGCTGCTGATGTAATGTGTTTGTTTACATAGTGTGACTAATAACATTAATCAGGAATACAACCGTCTCAGTGGAATAACATACCCTTGATATATCAATTACCATCAGAATGGGTGAGCTCAGATTGCGTGCCGGAGCTGTGGGTGCAAGTCTCCCTCACAGTAATGGAATATCCAGTCATCTATCAAATAGAAGATATTTACTTTCTTGTTCTTGCGCCAGTTGGAATATTCGGTGAGCCATTGCGTCCAGTTCTTAATATTGTAACTCGCGATTTGACACAACTGCTCGAATCGACAATGTTTCTGTAAATATATGTTTAAAGCTGACTGAAAAGTTTTATACGGTGAGGTATGAAATTTCTTAAACATTTGCTTCCTCGAACTTTTGTGAATTTCATGTATCTGCATTCACCATTTTGGATGCAATCCTGGCAATTCTAAAAGTTTATTTGTTGTACTGGGTAAATTGCTATCAGCTGTTCGGGTAAGAACACAAGGACATTGGAAACAGGAGGCGAAGTATGGCGTAGAGCACGAGGAGCCAGTGCAGCATTACGATCAGTTCGTGACTCATTTGAAGGCGCCCTCAGCTCCATTTGCCATTGATTTCCTAATAATCCATGACTCTGCTATGTTGTAAATCTCCGTTTAACCAAACCTTGAGCATTTTCAATATCCATATTTCTGTTTCCAAGACGATTTCAGAGATTTCCGACTCTCGGAGTGAAAATAGCCTTAATCATCCCCAATTTGAATGTGCTGAAGGTGATTATGAAACAGTGCCCTTATGGCCTTTATTATTTCATGAGGTGAATACCACTAATACCACTAATACAAGATATACTTGTACTAATACCAGCTCTTATTCGTATCAACTCCTTTGATTGTGGACGCGAACAGCTCAAAATGTCCTCATATGATAACTCCATCAGCGCAGGGCTAAAGCCAATAATTCTTGCCTGAACTACGTCCATTTCAATAATATAACCGGTTATCTCAGTAGATCAATACTGCGTGTGATATTGCAGATTGGCTCTCACCAGCGTGGTAACAACACGCAGAAGACGATCGATTGTTCCTGCCAGTATCGCTTTGCGGGCCGAACCTGTCCTGGAATATCACTGCTCAATCTTCTCAGTTATTCATAACGAGGCAGCTAACTGCCACAGGAGACTGCACAATGTCAGACATTTAAAAATAAACAACATTAACCCGTTTTGCCACAACTTCAATCACTGTTTTGCTTTTCACTGATCTAAAATATTATTCCATTCTGCCACGTTGTATGCCTTGCTGCCAAACTGAGTCTGTTCCTGTTTCTTTCACCAAATCTTCCTTGAATGAATGTGAAGGAATTTACAGGCTGTTACCGGATCTCGTTGTGAAATGGAAGATATTGCTGTTATATTGCATACGTTTACAGTGACCCTGAGGGACTAACAAAACATTCATGTTAGTTGTAATCAAGGATGAGCAGTATCAATGATTTGTTAAACTATCCCACTGCTAAATCTGAATTTTACAATTAAAACAAATGGAGTTCCAGTTATATTTAGGGTTCTCTGACAAAAGAATCATGTTTTGCTTTTTCCTTGTTTCGCAGACAGATTGAACAGTGCATGACGTGGGAATGACCGCTCACATTATTTCCCTCCTGGGATATTTGCGGGTCAGCACAAGATGAGATGAAACATAAATAAAAACAGGAAATGCTGGAAAAATTCAGCGTGACTGGCAGGATCTGTGGAGAGTGGAACCGATTTAACGTTTCCCGTCCATACAGCCCTCCTTCAGCTCTGGAAGAAGAGTCATACAAACACAAAACGCTAATTCCGTTCCTTTTTCTATAGGTGCTGCTCGACCTGCTGAGTTGATCCAGTGTCTTCAGTTTTTAGCTATGATTTCCAGCATCCACACTACTTTTAATGTAACTTAAGAGAGGATGCAGCATTCTTCTGAAAATTGGATGCCTTCAATAAGAGAGATGGAGGAAAAGATGGGGAGCAGATGAGATAAGTCATGTCACTCAACAGTGTTTTTCACTTTCTTACTAATTTATGATGAGTTACTGGCTGCTAAATTAAGGAAATTAAATTGATGCTATAGCCACGTCTCAGAGATTCAGGGAGGTAAAGAGAATATATAAGTGAATCTTCTTTCCGTGCCTCTGATGTACATTTTTTAGTATTTTTGACGCACTATTACCTTAATATATTTTGCATGAAATCTAGAGTTGAAAAGTTGACATATTTTAAGAGGCTTGAAGAAACTCTTACTTAAGCTGGAATGTGGAGTGTGATTTTCATGAGAAATCGCGATATGCCGCGTATCATTAGATAATGTTGGTTAAGTCTGCGCAAATAGTAAATGAGTGCTTGGTTTCTTCATTAATTGTTCGATTCTGTGGACTTTCACTTGAAACATATGTGCTCTGTAATTTTTGTTCCTTTAAGTAATGAAAAGGATTTGAACAAGATAAAAAATCCAATTAAAATATAGAGACTGTGATCATCTGTGGAAATATTAAGTTTTTCACAAACGTTTCAAAATGAACATAAAAAAACTCGCCAAAATTTAAATACAGGCAAGTAGCGTTTATGTCTAGGATACTCGCTCAGGATAATAACATTGAGTCAGATGTGAAACGGAGCAATGCAAGAATGCTGTTAGAGGTATAGAGGGGACAACGGAAGATGACAAATGAAAAGTAATGAGGGAGATGAAAGAGAGAGAGAGAAACAGAGGGTGCAATTGAAAGAGAGGGAGAGTTAGAGAGGGAGAGTAGAGAGAGAGAGTTACGGAGAGAGAGGGAGAGAGATGCTGCGGGTGGGTGGTGGGGTGGGGAAGACGTTTGGGGTGTAAGTGAGATAAAATACGGTGTGAGTAATTCATGGTGATGTACTGATAAAGTCTCTTGAACGATTTGTGAGGTAAACTGAGATGAGGTCATGTGGAATATGTTGCAGGTTCGTTTAGTTTCACTTCTACACTGATTTGTTATGTGCTTACCTCATTCGTTGAATGTTCCTTTTCTGGATATATGAACAGATTAAACAGGCGTTATTGAAAAATGTATTTCTTTTTCACTAATGGTGTGATATTATTGCATAATGCTTTGAAAATATGTATTTGCTCAATTTAATCAAGGACGATGTGCATTACCTTCATTGTGTTTGTGGTTCATTTATACGCAATGGAACGTGAAACATAATTTTCTTGAATGTATTTCAGGACCATCAAGCTGTTCCCCAACACCAATTATATTAGTTATCAATGGTTAAACCTAATATTTGAGTTGTGTATAAAGGTGATCCCTGTGTTAGACTTCGCCTCAGGTTTTGCTTCCATATCAATCTTGGAATCTCAGTCTCTTATCGCATTGCACTGATCCACTATCTTCTCATCCAACACTTAGGTTGACCTACTTTCCCAAACCACTTGCTCAGGCCTCCCATTCTGATGTTGGATGGCACCCTCCCAATTTCAGGCATGGGTTCAGTTTTTAGATGAATCTCCCAAGCAATTACCACGCTCAATGACTCCTCCCAATTCGTATTGATTATTACCCCCCTGCTTTGTGTGAACCATGGTTAGCTTGCATTACCCTGAACAACTAATCAGTTGCTTTCAGCATGTACACAAATTTTCTTCATCAGCGTGGAAAACAAATCTGGTTTAAACAAACAATGTGCCTGCTTCCTCAATGACATTCACTCCTAGGCTATGGTTCGACGTCCTCCCTTGTCCCTTTCACTGCCTCCAGTTTGCAATGTATTCAAATTAATGACTAATCGATCTCCATTACGATTTTAATTAAAAAAAAAATCATCTGCTCATAAACACCGTCAAACCCATTCCATAAACATTCCTTTTTGGATGCAATAGCAAAGGCATCCTATAACCTGACAGACTGCGGTTTTACTTCCATGGCTGATCATTGTTTATGTGTTTCATTATCATTCTCTGTTCCAGTTAACGTGCTAACGATTCTGATATTATTCAGAGGAAATTGTGGCCTCTCCAAATGTATCAACCGCTACCTGTTGGGCATGGCAATGGCCGATCTGCTCGTCATCATCACTGATGCTGTATTAAGAGGGATATTTCCAATATACTTCCCAGGTACATTTATGGAGATTACTCCCGTGTGCTGCCTCAATAACTTCCTGGTTTTTGCAGCCACGACTGTTTCTGTATGGCTAACAGTGGCGTTCACCTTTGATCGTTTTGTGGCAATTTGTTATGAGAAGCTGAAAACAAAATATTGCACCCCGAAAACGGCAGCTGTGGTTCTAGCAACGGTGACTGTGCTAGGACTCTTAGAGTGTATCCCTTGGTACTTCGCCCTTGAAGCTGTAATTATAATTGATAACGTTCCCTGGTATTGTACCCTTAAATCTAGCCTCGTTAATTCGCCTGCTTGGGCAGCATATGAGTTGTTTCACCGCATTTTATCTCCTTGTGTCCCGTTCTTTCTAATTTTCCTCCTCAACCTTCTGACTGTCAGATGCATTTTAGAGACCAGCAGAGTCCGGAGGGGTCTCCAGGCCCTCAGCAGTGGCGAGAACCGCAAGGATCCAGAGATGGATCATAGAAGAACAGCTATCATTTTACTGTTCAGCATAACAGGCAGTTTTTTAATGTAATGGGTGACACAGTTTGTATTTTCTGTTTATCAGCTAATTACAGAACAACATAATTTTTCAGCCACTGACCCCCTTTATATCACAGAAAGAACAGCAATGATGCTGCAGCTTCTCAGTACATGCACCAACACGTGTATTTATGCTGTGACACAGGCGAAATTCAGAGAGGAGTTTAAGAAACTGTTGATATACCCATTCAAACTGCTTGTTAGATTATTTAAATATATGACCGAGACCTTGGATTTCAAGCTTGAGAAATAAATGCCATTTGAAACACTAACGCCTTCAGCCTTCATTTTTAAATTGGCATTGCAAAGGCGCAAACATCTTCGTTGAGCTTATCCTAAGACTCTTGTTGAATTTTAAAACTCCGAAGAGAAGTCTTCAAAGTGTCCCTGCAGCGCTTCCTTTGTCTTCAATGAGAGCGCACCCCTGTCTCAAATCCTCCGTAGAAATTTCATTTGGTTAACTATTTTAAAGCATTTTGGTTGCATAAACTGGGTAGGACAGATGTGTCTCTGGTGAAAGACTGAATGTTTGACGTGTCAGTTCAATGTCTTGTATTCTGCCCTGCCATCTGAGCTGCTGAGATTTCCTCAGGCAGCTCAACTAAAAATGATTGCGCTTTATGGCATGGTGTTTGTGCACAATCAGATTTTCAAACTTTTTGCAAAGTTGACAGCCCTATTGCAGTGTGGACTTTCACTTAGGTAAGCGGGCAGATTTTTCTACACTTCCAGGTTGATTTCAGCAGACATCCGAAGTTAACACTTTTTATGTGTGATTTACATTCTTGCACGTGCCTCATTATCGACAGTGCGATTGAGTGCGCTGCCGAGATCAGTGAAGCACTCCATTGCAAACAGCTTGTGAGCATAGACTGAAACATTGCGCCCTGGTACAGACTGATACATTACTTCATTTTTCGTCCTGACGATCATGAGGTACAAGTTGTTGCATGATTGGTGGGCAAGTCTGTGCTACCTGCATTCCCAGCTCTGAACTGGTAACACGCGCACAGTCATCTGAAAACACAACGTGATGAAGAATGTTCTTAGACACGTTGTTCGTTGCCTGCAGTAGTCGCAGGATGGTGAGATTTCTGCTTGTGCGATATTTCATTCCAATGTCAGCATCGCCATAATGGAGGGCATTGAAGAGAATGGGGAGAAAAAAGAAAACATGCTGATGAGAGTCGATTCCAGCACACAGCGCTGTTTAACTCCATTAGTGACCGGAAAAGGGTGAGAAGACTCACCGTCATCCAGGGAAGTTGTGATCTTGGCGTCGTGGAACGGTTGAACCAGTGTGATGAATTTCTCAGGCACCAGAATGTTTTCCTGACCTTCTAAAGCCTCTGTGTCAGCTAATCATAAGTGGCTTAGAAGCCAGGACCTTGTTCTTGACATTACTAACCCGAAGAGTTTAAGCTGCCTTACTGCAAGAGCCATGTCAGTGATTCGAGGACTATTGATTGAACTGCAGTCTCCACTGGCAGCAGATCCTGGTCGACGTGTTGCACTAAGAAGATCAGAACGATTATGGCGAAGGTTTTCGGAGAGAGGAAGTGGCGTGAGATTTCAAAATGATTGTTTGATGGTTAGCGGGTTACATTCCATTAGTGCAGCTTGGCAATGAGGTACCTTGTAATTTTCTGGAGCATTCCCTGTCCTCCTCATGGGGGGAAAGATTTTAATTAGGCTATTAAAGAGGCATTTGCATCCAGCCATTTAGACAAACGTTGGGACATCATCAGCTTCTTTACGTTTAACTATGGACAGAAGACTGACAGTTTTATTCGTTTTCTGTTTTGTGGAAGCTTTATCAAGAGAACGGTTAATGGAAAACCTATCTCTTCATTGCTGTATGAAAGCTGAATGAGAATGTTTATTATTGGGTTCCGCCCATCTTTGTAGATTGTGTTTTTGTTCTTCCTATGGTTCTGGCACATAGGCGCCGAGGGCTGTTGACAAATCAACCAAGGCTTGTGCCTTCAAGCAGTTTTCGAGCATCATATGAACACTTCTATCTTGTATTGTCGGCAAATTAGGAAATTTATTCGCTCTTCTGATTGAATCATTCGTCTTACATCTTTCTGAGCCTGCATCCTTCAATCCTGCAGAGGTTTGAGAAGGCAACGTGCTTAGATATAGTGGACATGTGATTGTGCAAATCCCAGTAAAGGTAGTGATTCTCTTCCATTAGTTATTGGATCCGCTCATAATTTTCATTCAACACATGTAGATTCATACGAACGGTAAGACAAAGGTCATGTACAGCACTGGAAGCACTGCAGTCCTGAATGTCGCTCACTTCTCCTCAATTAACTGTCACATTTTCACTGTTATTTGCGACTCCGGAGTTCTCTGAGAAATATTCCTTCTTGCCTGCCTGTTTCAAACTTGAGACTTTTCGAACCTTGTGCACTTTAAGATCTGGCAATGTCAAGGTGTGAGCCAAAAATGTCTATGTTTGAAAGGATATGACAGTGGTCAGCCCAGCAACCAACGCCTCACATGGCTTCATTATCCGAACACCCTACCTGCCATGTGCCTGGTGATGACATGGTCAATTAAAAGCCAGTGCTCAGAGCTGGGGTGCACACAATGTCCAGTGTTCCAATTGGAGTGGCGGAAAACCATGTTGGTGATTAAAAGGCCATGTTCTTCACCCATCTGCAGCACGGCAAACTTCCAATGGCAAGTTTCTTGTGAGCACTTCCGATAAGACCTAGTAGCAGAAAGACCATAAGACATAGGAGAAGAAATTAGGCCAATCGGCCTATCGAGTCCGCTCCGCCATTCAATCATGGCTGATATGTTTCTAAACCCTTTCTCCCGCCTTCTCCCCGTAACCTTTTATAACCTTAGCAATGAAGAACCCATCTATCTCTGTCTTAAATACACTCAATGACCTGGCCTCCACAGCCTTCTGTGGCAAGGAATTCCATAGAGTCACCACTCTCTGACTAAGGAAGTTTCTCCAAATCTCTGTTCTAAAAGGTCTTCCCTTTTCTCTGAGGTTGTGCCCTCGGGTCCTAGTATCTCCTACTAATGGAAACAACTTCCCCACGTCCACTCTATCAAGGCCTTTCAGGATTCTGCAAGTATCAATCAGATCCCCCCTCATCCTTCTGCAGTCCATCGAGACACAGAGTCCTTAAACGTTCGTCATATGTTACGACTTTCAATCCTGGGATCATTCTCGTGATACTCCTCTGGACCCTCTCCAGGGCCAGAACATCCTTCCTGAGATACGGGGCCCAGAATTGCTCACAATATTCTAAATGGGATCTGGCCAGAGCCTTATAAATCCTAAGCAGCACATCCCTCCTTTCATATTCTATTCCTCTCGAAATAAATGTCATCATTGCATTTGCCTTCCAAACTACCGACTCAACCTGCAATTTAACCTTAAGAGAACCCGGGACTAGGACTCCGAAATCCCTTTGCACTCCAGGTTTCCGAATTCCCTCCCCATTTAGAAAATAGTCCATACCTCTATTCTTCCTACCAAAGTGCATGACCTCACACTTCCCCACGTTGTTTTCCATCTGCCACTACTTTGCCCATTCTCCTAACATGTCCAAATCCTTCTGCAGCCTCCCCGCCTCCTCAATACCACCTCTCCCTCCACCTATCTTTGTATCATCTGCAAACCTAGCCAGAATGCCATCAGCTCCGTCACCTAGATCATTAATGTATAAAGTGAAAAGTTGTGGTCCCAACACTGACCCCTGCGGAATTCTACTGGTCACCGGCCGCCATCCTGAGAAGGACCCCATTAACCCCACTCTGTGCCTCCTGCCAGACAGCCAATCTTCTATCCATGATAACATCTTGCCTTTAACGCCATGGGCTCCTATCTTACTGAGCAGCCTCCTGTGCGGCACCTTGTCAAAGGCCTTCTGGAAGTCCAAGTAGATAACATCCATTGGCTCTCCTTTGCCTAACCTACTCGTTACCTCCTCAAAGAATTCTAACAGATTTGTCAGGCATGACGTCCCCTTGATGAAACCATGCTGACTTTGCCCGATTTTACCATGCACTTCCAAGTATTCTGAAATCTCATCCTTAATAATTGACTGTAAAATCTTACCAACGACCGACGTCAGGCTAATCGGGCTGTAATTTCCCATCTTTTACTTCACTCCCTTCTTAAACAGGGGAGTTACATTGGAGATTTGCAGTCCTCTGGGACACTCCCTGACTCCAGTGATTTCTGAAAGATCACCACTAACGCCTCCACTCTTCAGCTATCTCCTGCAGAACTCTGGCGTTGTAATCATCTGCTCCAGGTGATTTATCCACCTTCAGACATTTCAGTTTTCCTAGCACCTTCTCCTAGGTAATGGCCACCACACTCATCTCTGCCTCCCAACTCTTTGAATTTTGGCGATGTCACTCGTGTCTTCCACTGCGAAGACTGACGCAAAGCACCTTTTCAGTTCCTCCGACATTTATTTGTTCCCCACTAGTACTTCTCCAGCGTCATTTTCCAGCAGACCAATGTCCACTTTTGCCTATCTCTTACCCTTTATATATCTAAAAAAAAACCTCTTGCAATTTCTTTTTTATTACTAGCTAGTTAACACTCATATTTAATCTACTCCCTCCTTATTTATTTTAAAGTTGTCCTCTGTTGGTCTTTGTAGGCTTCCCAATCCCCTGGTTTCCCACCGCTCTTCGCCGCATTGTATGCTTTCACTTTCGCTTTTTTTCTGTCCCTGACTTCCCTTGTCAGCCATGGTTGCCTCGTCCTCTCTTTGGTATGATTCTTCTTCCTAGGGATGAATTGTTGCTGTGTCTCCCAAATTACTCCTAGAAACTCTTGCCATTGCAGTTCCACTGTCTTTCCTGCTAGGCTCATCTCCCAGTCAATTTTGGGCAGCTCCTTTGACTGGTGATCTGCAGCAACCCATGTGATGAAATCACCAAAAATGTTTAACTTGACTGACATTGGGTAGAAGAATCCCACGTAAAGCCTGTCATTTTAAAATGCGTGCTTTAACCCTTCAGTGCTGTTCTTGGACTGGATATGCACTCTGACGAGAGTTGTTTGCATGCTGTACTGCAGCGGCACTTCAAGCGCCAACAGACCATCATTAACCCGCTTGGGAAGGCAAGACAACTTATTGGCTTGATTGTTCATGACAACAAGCACTGTACAAGCTTCCCGCCATTTTACTTTTCCATGGTCTTTAACATCATGTGTGGCCTGAGATTTCCTTCTTTGGACCCTCCTCAGGCCGGCGAAGTTCCCTGGTTCTTTCGATCTGTAAGTGCAACTAACAACTTAGCAAATAAACTCTTGCTGCAATGTGACGGCTCTGATGTTTAACTTGAGAGTGCGCCTGTGCAATTCATCTTAAGATCCGTGTCACATTTTATTGATTTAATAATTAAAAACCTACTTCCGTACCAGTGGGACCCCCGGCTGCGCCCATGGCTGAAACAGACAACTCTCAGGGAATTTGGCCCAGCCTCTCCCTCATAGCAGGAAGTGAACAGTTTGATCCTGAGAAGTGTTGCTCAATCGCTTAGTGCCGGCTGATTTCCCTTCGGTTGCCATCCAGATTGGTAATGTCCCTTTGACTGAACAGCCTGACTGCAGGTCCGTGGTTATAGCACCCACTGCATCGTGAACTGCTGCTTCATCCCCATCCCATTGTCACTAGAGCTTGTCATTGAGAGATGTTGTATCACAAATAATAATAATAAAAATGATGAACATGCTTTGTTGATGATTTGGAATGCAGTGAGTGAGAATAGCTGATCGTCAGCCTCAAAGTCTCCTCCAGGAATATGTGGATGCAGTAAAAAGTGCGGCCTGAGCGGCTAAAGGCCGCTCCAGAGCTAAAAGGGTGCTCAGGATGTCTCAGGCCCTTTGTGATCTCTAAGCATTCCCCACCCGCGATGATCCCCATTCAGGACCGTGGCCATTGAGGATGGCCCGATTCGCCGCTCTCTTTGGGGTGGCTAATAATTTATGATCCTCACATTCGAAAAACTCTCAGCTGTTGCATGAAGTTGCTGTTGACTCGCGCCAGTGGCCAGAACATGGTCAGCTGCTTCGACGGGTGGACCAAGGATTTCGGCGAGTTTGGCTTTTGTCTACCCTGTCATTTGAATACTGATCCCAGTGGACTGGGTAGATCAATCCAACCGGGGAGCAACAAGGCAGGTAAATACAGTAAATGAAGAATGTCGATATGTTGCCTTTAACAAGCAATGGAGCTGCTCGTGAAAGGTGCACTAAAGAGAGAGTCCAGAGGGAGCCAGGAAAGGAAAGAAACGAATAGACACAGGGATGGCACCCAGAAAGCTAAAGGCAGACAGGACAAAAGTTGGCGATCAAGACAAATCGCAGAGTGCCAGGAAACGTCAGGAAGTGATATGGAAACAGCAATTTAGGAAGAACAGAAGGGACAGGATGAAGAAAACTAAAATATTAAAGAAAGTCACCGAGAGTGAAAGATACAGAGAAAATCCAAAATGAACATGAACTGGGGGGATAGTGAAAAGGAAAGGACTTGAACCCAAGAGCAAACAAGATGGAGGAAGGCAAGGAGAAGGAGAACATACTCAGGTTCGAGTTATAGATTCATTAAACACAGAAATAGAATATAAATTAGGAATATATTATCAACGTTTGGGAAAGCTGAGAAGGGAACAAAGATGAAGAAATTAACTGATTGCCAAGAAGCTGTTAGTTAAACGGAACATTTGCGTCACAGTTATGAAAAAGGGGTAAATGTGAAAGGGAGTGGAAGGAAACAGTAATGAAATCCGGGGAAGGTTGAGTGAAGATGATTAAACAGGTGGAGTATTCGGGGAGACAGTAAATGAAATAACAGAAAGGGAATGAAAAGAGGAGAGAACTGATACAGAAGACGTCACTTAAAGAGAAGTGGAGCCACAGTGTACGGCAGAGCAAGAATATGAAACAGAAACATTCACAGAGCAGAAAAAGGAGGGCATCATTCACTACACAGTGCATTGGTTCGTTTTGTTGCTTATAGTTGCATACATTCATTAATTTTACATTAAGTTAACTAGATAACTCTGAACAGATTCCCCCAGACCACTCTCCTCCAACGCCTTTTTCTTCTTCAAAATGTTATCCATTTGGGTCATTTCAAAAATAATTAACCAGAGCTACACTGACAATTGGTTTTAAAACCTGGACCTGCACTGTTGGCTTTTTCTACACCAAGGAGCGAGAATTTGCATCGTTTCAGACATCGTCGTATAAAAAGGCTGAGGAAGCTGAGTCCCTCACAGGGACTGAAAACATTACTGAGAAGCCAACATATTAAGAAGACAATATTGTGTGAGAGAGTGAGTTCAGCACGGAGAGATCATATAATATGTACCCTTTCATAAACATTAACTTCTAAAAAGAAACTGCTGGGCAATGCCAACCATCAGAAAGGGCGTTAGAGTTCGCGCTGAATTCTAACTGCGCTCTATGGAGGACGAGCAAGAAAGTCACTCGGTCTGGAATAAATGATTCTGCGCAACAGTACTGCAGGAAATTGATAAGGGACTCCTTTCAATCTGTAATAATACTAGTAACATTCAAGCTGGTGTGATTTAGCAGCATGTTCTTGTGTATGGCTTGGTACATAGGATGTTGCTGCAGTGTCACTTTCTCTGTTATTGCCCTGTATTCTGTACGTGGTTCATGTTAATTAAAACATGAATAGAAATACCAGGATAACAGTGAATCGCATGAACGCTACAGTGTAGCCCGGATTAATGATTATCCTTCTATATTGGAATTGTAACTATATTGTACTTTGAATAAGCCCTATCCTTGTCGTAAATAACTTAGGTCCATATATATTAAACACATGTCCACACCGCAAGGATTATTTTACGCAATGCACAACACTATCAGCATTAAGATTCTAAGAGTTTCAAAGTGAACTCAATATTCCCTCTACAACATACTGTTTTAAAGTAATTTACGTCAGTCAATTTTATTCACACGCCAGTTTACATTTCTCTTAGCTCAACCCAATCCGGGCTCTTATATACCAATGGGCGGGCGCCCAGAACGCCGACACTTAAAGGGGTGGGATGGGGGTGGGAGATGGCGATTATTTGAAGAACTATTCATCATATACTAAAAATGCTCCCGAATCTCTGTTACTGGAGACGGTGAGCGGCAGCAGTGGAGCGGACGGTAAGCTTCGGCTTGGATCACGGTTATTTCTTAACGGGGCTGACGGTGAGCTGAGAGTTTGATCAGCAGCTGAGTGGTTCAATGGCCGTGTTGGAACTATAGACGGCGGGCACGTCACGGGGGTGCTGTTGAAGATATTGCACACTCTCTAATTTCCTGGGAAAATGCCATCGACAGAATTGGAGATGCTCGACACCATACAATGCAATGCAACCTCATTGCTGGAGGATTCCTTAAACATTCACTGTCATTGCTCGTGACGCACAGTGGCAGCCGCGTGTAACATCCATAAATGAATGGAACATATCTCATACGAATTGCAATTCCGTACTCAATGGTAGAAGGATCAAGAACCATTTGGCAGCGACTTATTGTGACTGACAAAATCATCAGTTTTAACATCAGGGAAACTGTGGCTTTTACAACCCGACTGCAAGGACTGTAGGAGGCACTGTCTGAGAGCGTGGCGAAGTCAGTTTCAACCCTGGAATTCAAACTTTAAAGCCCAAATTCGTTCTCTCCGGTGCGTTCCTTAAACCTATGACGTTTACTTTATATTGTGTCCATTAATGTTCCCCATAAAAAAAATAACTATTTCACGTTTCCCTGAATGAATGCCACTTGACATTTGCATGTGCATTTCACAAGCCCCGCTGTCACATGCAAGTGGCATATATCACATATGCTTCACCCTGTTTATTACATTTCTAATAAGGTTGCGTCTGGAAACTTTGAAAGCCTGACCTCTGTCCAGTAATAATTGTATGTCTCAAAAACACGTGCAGCGGCTCCATCAGCGAGACCTGGAGGAGCAGAATTGGAATCCGTCTTCTCGTTTTGGGGACAAAATAACATCATTTGACTCTTCTCGATGTGTTCAATCTGTTAGCTAATATCTAATCCCCACAGCCATTTACTCTTTAAACCAATGCACGTCAGTGGTGAACATTACTTTATGTGTCACCATGTTGGTCAACCTGTGAAGTCCGTTTGAGGTTGAGTAAGCAATATACTCATCCATCTTCTCCATTGCTTTCCCAAATAACACAATGAGGTTACGCAAACCAAATTTACCACGAACCAATCAGCGCTCACTTATATTAATCAGCCCGCAATTTTTAATTAAAATCTGCTTGTCGCGGGTTAACATTTTTATATTCTCCCACTACATTCTAATTCAAAGAAACGATTCAAGGAGGAAATGATGCCCCATCCTTTCAGCCCAACGTTATTCATGCAAATGTATTTTGTTTGCAAAACAAGAAAACATCAAATTATGTTCAGTATACGTTTTATTTAATCTTTTCTTTTATGGCATATTATGAATAAACAATGACGAGTAAACAATGATGTCATTTTGCTCAATGTCAATCATTCCCACCATGTATTTTCTTCAACATTTGAAGGATTGTTTTAAAAGCAATTCCCACAAATAGCGCACGTTCTCTCCTGAATGTGCCGAGGTAAAACGCTTTGTAACGTTTGCCTCTGATTAACATATTTAAATATTCTGACGTTTACTTTCAACGTGTATTTACCGTGTTCATCAGGTCTTCTCTGAATTTAGCCTCAGTCAGGACATTAATTAACGATGTATGTGCCGGAACTGAACATGAATCCAGCAAACTTCTGGTAATTGAAACTATAATACCAAGTGATCGCTAAATGCAGAGGAAAGATAGAATCTGTAACTCTTATTAAATTCTAAAACCACCCGATATGCTTCAGCGCAACGCGACGGGTTTCCTTTCTTTATCAAACTCTGGGTTCTTGATGTGTTAAGTGTTCTTGCGCAGCTAGAGTCTATTGTGGATTCGATTGGAGAAGAGAAATTGTCGCAGCTCGCTCTTTTTCAAAATTAACTCAGTCGGTGTGACGCACACGTTTGCCCATCAGTTTGGTGTGTGGTTTGGTCTCCAAGATTGGCCATAAGTTTGGGACTTTTATTGCCCCTTCCGTCAACAGCTCTTGCGTGCGATTCACACATTTTCCGATGAGCTGTTGAGCACGATTACCCATCTATCCAACGAGTTTTACGTGCGTTTGATTCTCCAACTTTCCAATGAGATCGGAGTGTGTAACACCCTTATCCAATATTCTCATAATGTTTTCCTCTATGAGGAAAAAAGGCTAGATTCTCGAAACCAACAGCTTAGCCCCTGTACCTTCGTGTTCTGCATGAAATGGGGGTGAGAGAACGAAACACAATGCTCCAGTGGAGGGCAACATTGTTTTGAATGGGATAATTTTAACAAATTTATTCTCTATCACATTGTTTGTACCTTTTTAAATCACCAATGTATCATTACGTCTGTTGCCTTCAACTATTTTTACATTTGCATATTTGGGCCCCTTCTGTTTATCTGCATGTTTTTCTTTATTGTTTTTCATTTCGCCTTTACCCCTATTAAATCACCGTTTGTCTTCCTTGGAGCATTTATCATTTCACACATCTCTGCATTAAATTGCAGCTGCCATTTGTCCAACTGTTACACGAGGCCGTCGATGTCCCCCTCAAGTAATGAAGACGTTGCTCACATTGGACAAAACTTCCGATATTGTGGCATCTGCAAAATTCGAAAGTGTATCCCTTACATCCACGTTTAGGCATCAAAATATATTTAGGGAACCGTTGTCCTCACATAAAAATTAAGGGAACCACACTCTGCACTATCCTGTAATTCCAGTAACAGATGTGCACCATCACTCTGTGTTTCCCGCAACCATCAGACTTCGTATAGATGTGGACACGTTCGCTGTTCTTCCAATCAGCTTCACCTTTGCTGGAAAGTCAATGTTATGACATTCCATGGAACGTCTGTTGAAAATCCCTGGACAGTATACCAATTGCATTACCATTATCACAGCTTCCAAAAAGAAAACCATTCCGAATTCGACAAACCACTTCTGTTTGGAAATTCTGAATCTCAATCACAGGAAACGCGCAATTTGTTGGTTCACACAATCGAGAAGCTTCCTCTGACTCTGACAGCTTATAGCTCTTAGAGAGCGAACTTCCAAATTGTAGAACGACAGATAAAAACTTCCATATTTGGCAAATGGCATTCCCGGATAATATCTCACACAGGCCCACATTTTCAATTCTATTGACAACAGGTAATTGTTTCAGCGGTAGCACATGAGAAACGTTCAGGCTTTGGGATTTAAAATTAAATGAAGATCTAATATAGAAGTGAAATCAGCCTTCTATTGGCAATGCAAGGCACTGTCAATGTTGGAATTCTGAACAAAATCAGAAACTAATGAAATGCTCAGTTAGTCTGGCAGAGTCTGCGAAGAGACCAACATCGTTACTTTGTTAAAATTGAAAACTTGTTCAGTCATGATAGAATATAAAACTGCAATAAAATCGTCACTATTAAAATGTGGGAGTGTTAGGAAGAACACGTGAGAATGTATGTTTATGGCCAGGTTGTGGGGGGATTATTCCCCAACGATTTTATTGTACATACATAAATGATGGGTCAATGGCTGTAGTTCATCAGTGGTGAAGACACCTGTTTTACCATCGAAGCTCCATCGTCTGCACTCTGGGCCAGGTCATTATCAAGTATGTAACAAAGTTGACGGAAATCAACTGCACACAGCATAACGGTAAGGCCCCAGAAAAGATATCCAGTGTCTTCCAGTACCACAACGCGAATACCAAAACAAAAGCATCTCTGCATGGATGGCTAGTAAACAAACAATGATCCAACACAAAATATTTGGGAGTGAATCTAGATTTCACTCAAGAAGAATTGGACGAATAAGACAGCAAAGGTCAACACTAGAATAGACGATCGAGTGTTGGCACCACAACCCTGTGCATCTCAGCAAGTGCAGCATTAGTCTCAGCAGCAGAGTACAGTGCACGTGTCTGACAAAGGCCATCACAAAACATACATTCACACACACACATACACACAACACGAAGATATACAAATAAAAACAGAAAATAGGAGCCGCAGAAGGCCATTCGGGCCTGCTCTGCCAATCACTATGATCATGCCTAATCACCCAAGTCAAAGCCTGCTCCCAGTTTCTCCAATTACTCTTTGATCCCCTTCGCCCCAAGAGCTGTATCTAACTCTTTCTTGAAAACATAAAATATTTTGCTGAAAAGGACTTTCTGTGGTAGCGAATTCCACAGGCTCTCCATTCTCTGGGTGAAGAATGTTCTCCTCAACTCAGTCCGACATGGTCTACCCCGTATCCTCAGACTGCGACCCCTGGTTCTGGACTCCCCGCCATCGGGAAAATCCTTCCTGCATCTAGCCTGTCTTGCCCTTTTAGAAATTTATAGGTTACTACGAGATGCCTCTCAATCCACTCATCTCCTTCGAATATAGTCCTAACTGACACAACGTCTCCTGATATGTCAGTCGCAACCAACCAGGAATCAGTCTGGTAAATCTGTTCGGGTTATATTCGCTGGAGTTCAGGAGAATATTGTGCAATATTCACTCTTCATCCATCTGTTTCCAGATGCAGCCATGCAGCAGCTGAACTGATCTGAGGCTGGCTAAGTGCGGCCCCTGTAGTAGCAATGCGCTGCCAGCAGAGGGTGCGGTTGTATCACTTTAACCACAAGACAGTGAAATGGGGTTTGAGAAGAGGCTTTGACCCTGGGAGCTGGGAATGTGGAACCAACTCCCCACTCACACTCCCATCCTGCCTGATGCTGAGCCTCACCCACTCAGTGAGCAGCCCTTAAATGGAAAGGGAGGGGAAAAACTTTCAGATGATCAAACCATTCCAAAAAAAAAAACAGGAGCTTTTTGAAACGTTCAGGTTAAGCGTTCAAGGATTTATTGAGCTCTGGATTCAAGTAACAACAATTATAGACAAAGTTTTAAAACAATCAGGTTTCCCATCAGAGATTATCAGAGACTCGAGCGTGTTCCAGTTGTAAGCTCAGTATTCAGCCACTCAAACCCTTGCAATTGGAATGCTCCTTGCATTCTGCCCCTTTATTGATGCCTTTCTAAGGGAGAGATTTCCTTGTCTGATTGCCCATCAATGGAAGCCCTGCTTTCTGACCTGTGCACATTGACAGGTTTACCCTGCAGAGTCAATGGATCATTTCACAACATTTCTATTGATGCTCGTCAGTGAAAATGTTAAAAAAAATCTCACTTTTCGCTTTCCCAGGAATAAAATTCCCTGTCAGGAAAATGTTCTTCAATCCACCTCTTATCAGTAACTTCAGTTAATTCAGCTGCTCCCCTAACATTTACTTTCTATCTCACCCACGTCAATATATGTTTATACAGCCGGTCTAAAACAGCTAATGTCACACAGAATTACTCTTATATCCAATAAAATCATGACTGAGTCTATTTCTGATTCTGAAAAGCCCAGCACCGAATTATTCCCCCATTCTACAGAAACAGGGATTGATAGAATGATATCTTCCCAGAGGCTGACCATCAACAAGGGACTCTCTGTTGTCCCTGTGCCCGTTCTCAGTGTTGACAGGTCCATGAGGCTTTAGGAACTGTACACAGAGGGTGATCTTTAATCGAACACCTTCATTAAACAGGAGATCACTTCATTCGTGAGACTGCCCAGAGCTGGAGGGTGAGTCTGGCTTCAGTGTAACCAGAAGTCACTAAATTAAAAGAGGGACCTCGTCCTCTATTTAACAAGGCAAAGGCTGAAAATCGCCCCCACCCTTGCAGTGTGGAGCTGAATCAATAGCGGTATCAGAATCACACATGTCTAGCTGTAGATGATCACTTTGCTGACAGGTCCGTTGTGTTTAAGAAGCTGAAGTCAAAGCAGAGCCTCAATCGAGCGAGGTTGTAAAACACACGGAGATGGGATCACAGCTGCTGGGTGACCCTCTCCATCTGATTCACGGTTCCTGGAGGATCCACACCTGAGCACTGAATGTCTTCCCGCTTCAAGCCGATTAGACATTGATCCTTCTGGAGCTGCTGCAAACAGAAGAAATGATGGATGAATGTCACAAGCAAGGGAGCAATTGGGGCAGGATGACTGGGTGTGTGAGAGATGGATCGATCATGAGAAATATATCATGTTTTTATTCATTCAAGGGATGTGGTCTTCCAGGTGGTGGTGTTCCCATGAATCTGTTTCCCTTGTCCTTCTATGTGTTAGCGGTCATGGACTTGGAAGGCGCTGTCTAAGGAGCTTTGGTGAATTCCTACAATCCATCTTGTAGATGGTACACACACTGCGGCTACTGTGTGTCGGTGGTGGAGGAGTTGAATGTTTGTGGATGGGGTGACAATCAGGCGGGTTAGCTTTGTCCTGGACGGTGTCAAGCTTCTTAAGTGTTGTGGGACCTGCACTCATCCAGGCAAGTGGGGATTATCCACATCAAACATCAAACAGTTCCTTTGAGAAATTAAATTTGATATTTGTGATAAAGCTGGTTAAAAACTCACACTACACATTCCATGAATCAGCCTCTGTAACCTGCACTTCAGCACATCACAAGAAAAATGATATTTTCAACTGTTCTTGATTCCAGTCTGTTACTCAATCCCGGGTATCTATTATTCTATATATAAACCCCCTGAACCCCTCAATTAGATTCCAGTCTGTAACTCAATCCCGGGTATCTATTATTCTATATATAAACCCCCTGAACCCCTCAATTAGATTCCAGTCTGTAACTCAATCCCGGGTATCTATTATTCTCTATATAAACCTCCTGATCCCCTCTATTAGATTCCAGTCTGTAACTCACTCCCGCGTATCTATTATTCTATATATAAACCCACTGAACCCCTCGATTAGATTGCAGTCTGTAACTCAATCCCGGGTATCTATTATTCTATATATAAACCCCCTGAACCCCTCGATTAGATTCCAGTCTGTAACTCAATCCCGGGTATCTATTATTCTATATATAAACCCCCTGAACCCCTCGATTAGATTCCAGTCTGTAACTCACTCCCGGGTATCGATTATTCTATATATAAACTCCCCGAACCCCTCGAATAGATTGCAGTCTGTAACTCACTGCCGGGTATCTATTATTCTATATATAAACCACCCCGAACCCCTCGATTAGATTCCAGTCTGTAACTCACTACCGGGTATCTGTTATTCTATATATAAACCACCCCGAACCCCTCGATTAGATTCCAGTCTGTAACTCAATCCCGGGTATCTATTATTCTATATATAAACCCCCTAAACCCCTCGATTAGATTTCAGTCTGTAACTCAATCCTGGATATCGATTATTCTATATATAAACCCCCTGCACCCCTCAATTAGATTCCAGTCTGTAACTCAATCCCGGGTATCTATGATTCTATATATTAACCCCCGGAACGCTTCGATTAGATTGCAGCCTGTAACTCAATCCCGGGTATCTATTATTCTATATATAAACCCCCTAAACCCCTCGATTAGATTCCAGTCTGTAACTCTCTCCCGTTATCTATTATTCTATATATAAACCGCTCAATCCCCTCGATGAGATTCCAGTCTGTACCTCACTCCCGGATATCTTTTATTCGATATATATTATATCTACATGATTTATATATAAACCACCCCAAACCCCTCCGTTAGATTCCAGCCTGTAACTCACTGCCGGGTGTCTGTTATTTAATATATATAAACCACCATGAACCCTTCTGTTAGATTCCAGTCTGTAACTCACTGCCGGATATCTGTTATTCTATATATAAACCACCCGAAACCCCTCCGTTAGATTCCAGTCTGCAACTCACTCCCGGGTATCTGTTCTATATATAAACCACCACGAACCCCTCGATTAGATTCCAGTCAATTCCATGCACTCAATAATGTTAACAAATTTTTGAACATTTTCAGTTTCCCCCTACACTTTCTCTTTCTGTCATCCTGTCTCGTTCCTTCCCTCCCTCTCCCACCCCATCTCTCTGCCACTCTATACATTTCTCTGTTTCTCTAACTCACCCCATATCTTTACCCTACACTCGCTCCCCTCTCTTCATCTCTCTCTCTCAACTCATCCCTTTTTAATCGCTTGATCTCCTCTCTCTATCTCACTCGCTTACCCAGCTCTCTTTCCCTCTCTCCCTGCCTTTCTTCCTCTGAGAATCTAGTCTACAAACACCAGGCAGCCATTTTAGGTTTGTTCACAGTGGCCATTTTATGTCCCCACAGGAATGGGGCATTTAGGACAGAGTTGACTCATGTAACATTAGTATTTTAAACGTGACAGAGACACAGGTATGGAGACATAAATTCCACGTGTATTCCCGGGAATATTGAAGGATCCGGGCGTTCAGTCCCACACTTTGCTGTTGTGAATTTGAATTCTGAATTTTCTAATACTGAATCCGGAAGTAAAAACCCCCGGGATGGAATGATTGACATTCTTTCTGCTGCTGCAAAGCCCGTGTCTGTGTCTGTTTCTCAGTATTTATTAACTGTTTAAGATAATAGGATAGAATGCCACTATTTTGCCATAATTCAACTCAGTCAGAAATGTTCCAATGTTATGACCAATATCATTCTTTCATCGTCTGCCTGTTCATCCCCTCTCACTCTGTGTCTCTCTCTTTAACATTCCCTCATTCCGCGTCTGCTCTCTCTCTCTCTCTCTCCCCCTCTCAGATTCTGTAAGAAAAATCCCCAATCACCAGGCGTCCATTTTAGGTTTGTTCACAGTGGCTATTTTATGTGCCCACAGCACTGGGAGATTTATGACAGAGTTGACTCCTCACGAATGGTAAATTAGTCCTTTCAACGTGAGAGAGACACAGATATCTCCCTCCATTTTAAAGATGGAGAAATTCTGTTTATCACTCAATAGGCCCTGTCTTTACTTGGTATCTAACCCTGTGCTGCCCCTTCCCTGGGCCTGTTTGATGGGACAGAGCAGAGGGAATGTTACTCTCTATCGAACCCCATACTGTATTTGGTTTGGGTGTGTTTGTTGAACAGTGTGGATGAAGCTTTACAATGGAATTTAGGTGAGGGGGTGATTTGATGAAATATTTCAGGATAATAATGGAAGTAGAGGTTTGAAAAAGACTAACTATTCCCGCCAGTTTGGGGAGTCTGGGCCTTGGGGTCATGGTTTTTCAACTATGTTTAAAATTTAGAATTTCAGGAGAGAAAATAAGAAATTTACTATGTTACTCTATATATAAACCACCACGAACCCCTCGATTAGATTCCAGTCTACGAGGGAACATAAATTAAACAGAAGTGATGGTTCTGAATGCAAACTGTGCCTTATGTGATATTCTTGGTGTGTTTAACCTGTTGATGTTGTGACTTTTGTGTTTAGATACTAACTACAAGAGGATTACAGTGACGGTCACTTCAGTGAGAGGGCTCAATGAAGAGAGAGCGAGGGATATCATTTCGGCTCGGGTGAGAGAATGCACTGCACTGAGGACAAACATGAGAAACACCAGATCCTCCCTTCCACCCTCTTCATTCACTGATCGGAAGCGACCCCCTCAGATAACTGTTCCAATTTCCCCTCTGGTTATTATCCTGTCCGTTTATCAGAAACTGAACTGGAGCCGCGATATAAATGCTATGGCTATTAGAGCAGATCAGAGGCTGGGAATTCTCTGGCGAATAACTCACCTCCTGACTCCCCAAAGCCTGACCACCATCTACAAGGCAGGAGTGTGATGGGATAATCCCCACTTGCCTGGATGAGTGCAGGTCCCACAACACTTAAGAAGCTTGACACCGTCCAGGACAAAGCTAACCCGCCTGATTGTCACCCCATCCACAAACATTCAACTCCTCCACCACCGACACACAGTAGCCGCAGTGTGTGTACCATCTACAAGATGGACTGTAGGAATTCACCAAAGCTCCTTAAACAGCGCCTTCCAAGTCCATGACCGCTAACACATAGAAGGACAAGGGAAACAGATTCATGGGAACACCACCACCTGGAAGACCACATCCCTTGAATGAATAAAAACATGATATATTTCTCATGATCGATCCATCTCTCACACACCCAGTCATCCTGCCCCAATTGCTCCCTTGCTTGTGACATTCATCCATCATTTCTTCTGTTTGCAGCAGCTCCAGAAGGATCAATGTCTAATCGGCTTGAAGCGGGAAGACATTCAGTGCTCAGGTGTGGATCCTCCAGGAACCGTGAATCAGATGGAGAGGGTCACCCAGCAGCTGTGATCCCATCTCCGTGTGTTTTACAACCTCGCTCGATTGAGGCTCTGCTTTGACTTCAGCTTCTTAAACACAACGGACCTGTCAGCAAAGTGATCATCTACAGCTAGACATGTGTGATTCTGATACCGCTATTGATTCAGCTCCACACTGCAAGGGTGGGGGCGATTTTCAGCCTTTGCCTTGTTAAATAGAGGACGAGGTCCCTCTTTTAATTTAGTGACTTCTGGTTACACTGAAGCCAGACTCACCCTCCAGCTCTGGGCAGTCTCACGAATGAAGTGATCTCCTGTTTAATGAAGGTGTTCGATTAAAGATCACCCTCTGTGTACAGTTCCTAAAGCCTCATGGACCTGTCAACACTGAGAACGGGCACAGGGACAACAGAGAGTCCCTTGTTGATGGTCAGCCTCTGGGAAGATATCATTCTATCAATCCCTGTTTCTGTAGAATGGGGGAATAATTCGGTGCTGGGCTTTTCAGAATCAGAAATAGACTCAGTCATGATTTTATTGGATATAAGAGTAATTCTGTGTGACATTAGCTGTTTTAGACCGGCTGTATAAACATATATTGACGTGGGTGAGATAGAAAGTAAATGTTAGGGGAGCAGCTGAATTAACTGAAGTTACTGATAAGAGGTGGATTGAAGAACATTTTCCTGACAGGGAATTTTATTCCTGGGAAAGCGAAAAGTGAGATTTTTTTTAACATTTTCACTGACGAGCATCAATAGAAATGTTGTGAAATGATCCATTGACTCTGCAGGGTAAACCTGTCAATGTGCACAGGTCAGAAAGCAGGGCTTCCATTGATGGGCAATCAGACAAGGAAATCTCTCCCTTAGAAAGGCATCAATAAAGGGGCAGAATGCAAGGAGCATTCCAATTGCAAGGGTTTGAGTGGCTGAATACTGAGCTTACAACTGGAACACGCTCGAGTCTCTGATAATCTCTGATGGGAAACCTGATTGTTTTAAAACTTTGTCTATAATTGTTGTTACTTGAATCCAGAGCTCAATAAATCCTTGAACGCTTAACCTGAACGTTTCAAAAAGCTCCTGTTTTTTTTTGGAATGGTTTGATCATCTGAAAGTTTTTCCCCTCCCTTTCCATTTAAGGGCTGCTCACTGAGTGGGTGAGGCTCAGCATCAGGCAGGATGGGAGTGTGAGTGGGGAGTTGGTTCCACATTCCCAGCTCCCAGGGTCAAAGCCTCTTCTCAAACCCCATTTCACTGTCTTGTGGTTAAAGTGATACAACCGCACCCTCTGCTGGCAGCGCATTGCTACTACAGGGGCCGCACTTAGCCAGCCTCAGATCAGTTCAGCTGCTGCATGGCTGCATCTGGAAACAGATGGATGAAGAGTGAATATTGCACAATATTCTCCTGAACTCCAGCGAATATAACCCGAACAGATTTACCAGACTGATTCCTGGTTGGTTGCGACTGACATATCAGGAGATGTTGTGTCAGTTAGGACTATATTCGAAGGAGATGAGTGGATTGAGAGGCATCTCGTAGTAACCTATAAATTTCTAAAAGGACAAGACAGGCTAGATGCAGGAAGGATTTTCCCGATGGCGGGGAGTCCAGAACCAGGGGTCGCAGTCTGAGGATACGGGGTAGACCATGTCGGACTGAGTTGAGGAGAACATTCTTCACCCAGAGAATGGAGAGCCTGTGGAATTCGCTACCACAGAAAGTCCTTTTCAGCAAAATATTTTATGTTTTCAAGAAAGAGTTAGATACAGCTCTTGGGGCGAAGGGGATCAAAGAGTAACTGGAGAAACTGGGAGCAGGCTTTGACTTGGGTGATCAGGCATGATCATAGTGATTGGCAGAGCAGGCCCGAATGGCCTTCTGCGGCTCCTATTTTCTGTTTTTATTTGTATATCTTCGTGTTGTGTGTATGTGTGTGTGTGAATGTATGTTTTGTGATGGCCTTTGTCAGACACGTGCACTGTACTCTGCTGCTGAGACTAATGCTGCACTTGCTGAGATGCACAGGGTTGTGGTGCCAACACTCGATCGTCTATTCTAGCGTTGACCTTTGCTGTCTTATTCGTCCAATTCTTCTTGAGTGAAATCTAGATTCACTCCCAAATATTTTGTGTTGGATCATTGCTTGTTTATTAGCCATCCATGCAGAGATGCTTTTGTTTTGGTATTCGCGTTGTGGTACTGGAAGACACTGGATATCTTTTCTGGGGCCTTACCGTTATGATCTGTGCAGTTGATTTCCGTCAACTTTGTTACATATTTGATAATGACCTGGCCCAGAGTGCAGACGATGGAGCTTCGATGGTAAAACAGGTGTCTTCACCACTGATGAACTACAGCCATTGACCCATCATTTATGTATGTACAATAAAATCGTTGGCGAATAATCCCCCCACAACCTGGCCATAAACATACATTCTCACGTGTTCTTCCTAACACTCCCACATTTCAATAGTTACGATTTTATTGCAGTTTTATATTCTATCATGACTGAACAAGTTTTCAATTTTAACAAAGTAACGATGTTGGTCTCTTCGCAGACTCTGCCAGACTAACTGAGCATTTCATTAGTTTCTGATTTTGTTCAGAATTCCAACATTGACAGTGCCTTGCATTGCCAATAGAAGGCTGATTTCACTTCTATATTAGATCTTCATTTAATTTTAAATCCCAAAGCCTGAACGTTTCTCATGTGCTACCGCTGAAACAATTACCTGTTGTCAATAGAATTGAAAATGTGGGCCTGTGTGAGATATTATCCGGGAATGCCATTTGCCAAATATGGAAGTTTTTATCTGTCGTTCTACAATTTGGAAGTTCGCTCTCTAAGAGCTATAAGCTATCAGAGTCAGAGGAAGCTTCTCGATTGTGTGAACCAACAAATTGCGCGTTTCCTGTGATTGAGATTCAGAATTTCCAAACAGAAGTGGTTTGTCGAATTCGGAATGGTTTTCTTTTTGGAAGCTGTGATAATGGTAATGCAATTGGTATACTGTCCAGGGATTTTCAACAGACGTTCCATGGAATGTCATAACATTGACTTTCCAGCAAAGGTGAAGCTGATTGGAAGAACAGCGAACGTGTCCACATCTATACGAAGTCTGATGGTTGCGGGAAACACAGAGTGATGGTGCACATCTGTTACTGGAACTACAGGATAGTGCAGAGTGTGGTTCCCTTAATTTTTATGTGAGGACAACGGTTCCCTAAATATATTTTGATGCCTAAACGTGGATGTAAGGGATACACTTTCGAATTTTGCAGATGCCACAATATCGGAAGTTTTGTCCAATGTGAGCAACGTCTTCATTACTTGAGGGGGACATCGACGGCTTCGTGTAACAGTTGGACAAATGGCAGCTGCAATTTAATGCAGAGATGTGTGAAATGATAAATGCTCCAAGGAAGACAAACGGTGATTTTATAGGGGTAAAGGCGAAATGAAAAACAATAAAGAAAAACATGCAGATAAACAGAAGGGGCCCAAATATGCAAATGTAAAAATAGTTGAAGGCAACAGACGTAATGATACATTGGTGATTTAAAAAGGTACAAACAATGTGATAGAGAATAAATTTGTTAAAATTATCCCATTCAAAACAATGTTGCCCTCCACTGGAGCATTGTGTTTCGTTCTCTCACCCCCATTTCATGTAGAACACGAAGGTACAGGGGCTAAGCTGTTGGTTTCGAGAATCTAGCCTTTTTTCCTCATAGAGGAAAACATTATGAGAATATTGGATAAGGGTGTTACACACTCCGATCTCATTGGAAAGTTGGAGAATCAAACGCACGTAAAACTCGTTGGATAGATGGGTAATCGTGCTCAACAGCTCATCGGAAAATGTGTGAATCGCACGCAAGAGCTGTTGACGGAAGGGGCAATAAAAGTCCCAAACTTATGGCCAATCTTGGAGACCAAACCACACACCAAACTGATGGGCAAACGTGTGCGTCACACCGACTGAGTTAATTTTGAAAAAGAGCGAGCTGCGACAATTTCTCTTCTCCAATCGAATCCACAATAGACTCTAGCTGCGCAAGAACACTTAACACATCAAGAACCCAGAGTTTGATAAAGAAAGGAAACCCGTCGCGTTGCGCTGAAGCATATCGGGTGGTTTTAGAATTTAATAAGAGTTACAGATTCTATCTTTCCTCTGCATTTAGCGATCACTCGGTATTATAGTTTCAATTACCAGAAGTTTGCTGGATTCATGTTCAGTTCCGGCACATACATCGTTAATTAATGTCCTGACTGAGGCTAAATTCAGAGAAGACCTGATGAACACGGTAAATACACGTTGAAAGTAAACGTCAGAATATTTAAATATGTTAATCAGAGGCAAACGTTACAAAGCGTTTTACCTCGGCACATTCAGGAGAGAACGTGCGCTATTTGTGGGAATTGCTTTTAAAACAATCCTTCAAATGTTGAAGAAAATACATGGTGGGAATGATTGACATTGAGCAAAATGACATCATTGTTTACTCGTCATTGTTTATTCATAATATGCCATAAAAGAAAAGATTAAATAAAACGTATACTGAACATAATTTGATGTTTTCTTGTTTTGCAAACAAAATATATTTGCATGAATAACGTTGGGCTGAAAGGATGGGGCATCATTTCCTCCTTGAATCGTTTCTTTGAATTAGAATGTAGTGGGAGAATATAAAAATGTTAACCCGCGACAAGCAGATTTTAATTAAAAATTGCGGTCTGATTAATATAAGTGAGCGCTGATTGGTTCATGGTAAATTTGGTTTGCGTAACCTCATTGTGTTATTTGGGAAAGCAATGGAGAAGATGGATGAGTATATTGCTTACTCAACCTCAAACGGACTTCACAGGTTGACCAACATGGTGACACATAAAGTAATGTTCACCACTGACGTGCATTGGTTTAAAGAGTAAATGGCTGTGGGGATTAGATATTAGCTAACAGATTGAACACATCGAGAGGAGTCAAATGATGTTATTTTGTCCCCAAAACGAGAAGACGGATTCCAATTCTGCTCCTCCAGGTCTCGCTGATGGAGCCGCTGCACGTGTTTTTGAGACATACAATTATTACTGGACAGAGGTCAGAGTTTCAAAGTTTCCAGACGCAACCTTATTAGAAATGTAATAAACAGGGTGAAGCATATGTGATATATGCCACTTGCATGTGACAGCGGGGCTTGTGAAATGCACATGCAAATGTCAAGTGGCATTCATTCAGGGAAACGTGAAATAGTTATTTTTTTTATGGGGAACATTAATGGACACAATATAAAGTAAACGTCATAGGTTTAAGGAACGCACCGGAGAGAACGAATTTGGGCTTTAAAGTTTGAATTCCAGGGTTGAAACTGCCTTCGCCACGCTCTCAGACAGTGCCTCCTACAGTCCTTGCAGTCGGGTTGTAAAAGCCACAGTTTCCCTGATGTTAAAACTGATGATTTTGTCAGTCACAATAAGTCGCTGCCAAATGGTTCTTGATCCTTCTACCATTGAGTACGGAATTGCAATTCGTATGAGATATGTTCCATTCATTTATGGATGATACACGCGGCTGCCACTGTGCGTCACGAGCAATGACAGTGAATGTTTAAGGAATCCTCCAGCAATGAGGTTGCATTGCATTGGATGGTGTCGAGCATCTCCAATTCTGTCGATGGCATTTTGCCAGGAAATTAGAGAGTGTGCAATATCTTCAACAGCACCCCCGTGATCTGCCCGCCATCTATAGCTCCAACACGGCCATTGAACCACTCAGCTGCTGATCAAACTCTCAGCTCACCGTCAGCCCCGTTAAGAAATAACCGTGATCCAAGCCGAAGCTTACCGTCCGCTCCACTGCTGCCGCTCACCGTCTCCAGTAACAGAGATTCGGGAGCATTTTTAGTATATGATGAATAGTTCTTCAAATAATCGCCATCTCCCACCCCCATCCCACCCCTTTAAGTGTCGGCGTTCTGGGCCCCCGCCCATTGGTATATAAGAGCCCGGATTGGGTTGAGCTAAGAGAAATGTAAACTGGCGTGTGAATAAAATTGACTGACGTAAATTACTTTAAAACAGTATGTTGTAGAGGGAATATTGAGTTCACTTTGAAACTCTTAGAATCTTAATGCTGATAGTGTTGTGCATTGCGTAAAATAATCCTTGCGGTGTGGACATGTGTTTAATATATATGGACCTAAGTTATTTACGACAAGGATAGGGCTTATTCAAAGTACAATATAGTTACAATTCCAATATAGAAGGATAATCATTAATCCGGGCTACACTGTAGCGTTCATGCGATTCACTGTTATCCTGGTATTTCTATTCATGTTTTAATTAACATGAACCACGTACAGAATACAGGGCAATAACAGAGAAAGTGACACTGCAGCAACATCCTATGTACCAAGCAATACACAAGAATATGCTGCTAAATCACACCAGCTTGAATGTTACTAGTATTATTACAGATTGAAAGGAGTCCCTTGTCAATTTCCTGCAGTACTGTTGCGCAGAATCATTTATTCCAGACTGAGTGACTTTCTTGCTCGTCCTCCATAGAGCGCAGTTAGAATTCAGCGCGAACTCTAACGCCCTTTCTGATGGTTGGCATTGCCCAGCAGTTTCTTTTTAGAAGTTAATGTTTATGAAAGGGTACATATTATATGATCTCTCCGTGCTGAACTCACTCTCTCACACAATATTGTCTTCTTAATATGTTGGCTTCTCAGTAATGTTTTCAGTCCCTGTGAGGGACTCAGCTTCCTCAGCCTTTTTATACGACGATGTCTGAAACGATGCAAATTCTCGCTCCTTGGTGTAGAAAAAGCCAACAGTGCAGGTCCAGGTTTTAAAACCAATTGTCAGTGTAGCTCTGGTTAATTATTTTTGAAATGACCCAAATGGATAACATTTTGAAGAAGAAAAAGGCGTTGGAGGAGAGTGGTCTGGGGGAATCTGTTCAGAGTTATCTAGTTAACTTAATGTAAAATTAATGAATGTATGCAACTATAAGCAACAAAACGAACCAATGCACTGTGTAGTGAATGATGCCCTCCTTTTTCTGCTCTGTGAATGTTTCTGTTTCATATTCTTGCTCTGCCGTACACTGTGGCTCCACTTCTCTTTAAGTGACGTCTTCTGTATCAGTTCTCTCCTCTTTTCATTCCCTTTCTGTTATTTCATTTACTGTCTCCCCGAATACTCCACCTGTTTAATCATCTTCACTCAACCTTCCCCGGATTTCATTACTGTTTCCTTCCACTCCCTTTCACATTTACCCCTTTTTCATAACTGTGACGCAAATGTTCCGTTTAACTAACAGCTTCTTGGCAATCAGTTAATTTCTTCATCTTTGTTCCCTTCTCAGCTTTCCCAAACGTTGATAATATATTCCTAATTTATATTCTATTTCTGTGTTTAATGAATCTATAACTGGAACCTGAGTATGTTCTCCTTCTCCTTGCCTTCCTCCATCTTGTTTGCTCTTGGGTTCAAGTCCTTTCCTTTTCACTATCCCCCCAGTTCATGTTCATTTTGGATTTTCTCTGTATCTTTCACTCTCGGTGACTTTCTTTAATATTTTAGTTTTCTTCATCCTGTCCCTTCTGTTCTTCCTAAATTGTTGTTTCCATATCACTTCCTGACGTTTCATGCCACTCAGCGATTTGTCTTGATCGCCAACTTTTGTCCTGTCTGCCTTTAGCTTTCTGGGTGCCATCCCTGTGTCTATTCGTTTCTTTCCTTTCCTGGCTCCATCTGGACTCTCTCTTTAGTGCACCTTTCACGAGCAGCTCCATTGATTGTTAAAGGCAACATATCGACATTCTTCATTTACTGTATTTACCTGCCTTGTTGCTCCCCGGTTGGATTGATCTACCCAGTCCACTGGGATCAGTATTCAAATGACAGGGTAGACAAAAGCCAAACTCGCCGAAATCCTTTGTCCACCCGTCGAAGCAGCTGACCATGTTCTGGCCACTGGCGCGAGTCAACAGCAACTTCATGCAACAGCTGAGAGTTTTTCGAATGTGTGGATCATAAATTATTAGCCACCCCAAAGGGAGCAGCGAATCGGGCCATCCTCAATGGCCACGGTCCTGAATGGGGATCATCGCGGGTTGGGAATGCATAGAGCTCACAAAGGGCCTGAGACATCCTGAGCACCCTTTTAGCTCTGGAGCGGCCTTTAGCCGCTCAGGCCGCACTTTTTACTGCATCCACATATTCCTGGAGGAGACTTTGAGGCTGACGATCAGCTATTCTCATACACTGCATTCCAAATCATCAACAAAGCATGCTCATCATTTTTATTATTATTATTTGTGATACAACATCTCTCAATGACAAGCTCTAGTGACAATGGGATGGGGATGAAGCAGCAGTTCACGATGCAGTGGGTGCTATAACCACGGACCTGCAGTCAGGCTGTTCAGTCAAAGGGACATTACCAATCTGGATGGCAACCGAAGGGAAATCAGCCGGCACTAAGCGATTGAGCAACACTTCTCAGGATCAAACTGTTCACTTCCTGCTATGAGGGAGAGGCTGGGCCAAATTCCCTGAGAGTTGTCTGTTTCAGCCACGGGCGCAACCTGGGGTGCCACTGGTACGGAAGTAGGTTTTTAATTATTAAATCAATAAAATGTGACACGGATCTTATGATGAATTGCACAGGCGCGCTCTCAAGTTAAACATCAGAGCCGTCACATTGCAGCAAGAGTTTATTTGCTAAGTTGTTAGTTGCACTTACAGATCGAAAGAACCAGGGAACTTCGCCGGCCTGAGGAGGGTCCAAATAAGGAAATCTCAGGCCACACATGATGTTAAAGACCATGGAAAAGTAAAATGGCGGGAAGCTTGTACAGTGCTTGTTGTCATGAACAATCAAGCCAATAAGTTGTCTTGCCTTCCCAAGCGGGTTAATGATGGTCTGTTGGCGCTTGAAGTGCCGCTGCAGTACAGTATGCAAACAACTCTCGTCAGAGTGCATATCCAGTCCAAGAACAGCACTGAAGGGTTAAAGCACGCATTTTAAAATGACAGGCTTTACGTGGGATTCTTCTACCCAATGTCAGTCAAGTTAAACATTTTTGGTGATTTCATCACATGGGTTGCTGCAGATCACCAGGCAAAGGAGCTGCCCAAAATTGACTGGGAGATGAGCCTAGCAGGAAAGACAGTGGAACTGCAATGGCAAGAGTTTCTAGGAGTAATTTGGGAGACACAGCAACAATTCATCCCTAGGAAGAAGAATCATACTAAAGAGAGGACGAGGCAACCATGGCTGACAAGGGAAGTCAGGGACAGAAAAAAAGCGAAAGTGAAAGCATACAATGCGGCGAAGAGCGGTGGGAAACCAGGGGATTGGGAAGCCTACAAAGACCAACAGAGGACAACTTAAAAATAAATAAGGAGGGAGTAGATTAAATATGAGTGTTAACTAGCTAGTAATAAAAAAGAAATTGCAAGAGGTTTTTTTTTAGATATATAAAGGGTAAGAGATAGGCAAAAGTGGACATTGGTCTGCTGGAAAATGACGCTGGAGAAGTACTAGTGGGGAACAAATAAATGTCGGAGGAACTGAAAAGGTGCTTTGCGTCAGTCTTCGCAGTGGAAGACACGAGTGACATCCCCAAAATTCAAAGAGTTGGGAGGCAGAGATGATTGTGGTGGCCATTACCTAGGAGAAGGTGCTAGGAAAACTGAAATGTCTGATGTTGGATAAATCACCTGGAGCAGATGATTACAACGGCAGAGTTCTGCAGGAGATAGCTGAAGAGTGGAGGCGTTAGTGGTGATCTTTCAGAAATCACTGGAGTCAGGGAGGGTCCCAGAGGACTGCAAATCTCCAATGTAACTCCCCTGTTTAAGAAGGGAGTGAAGTAAAAGATGGGAAATTACAGCCCGATTAGCCTGACGTCGGTCGTTGGTAAGATTTTAAAGTCAATTATTAAGGATGAGATTTCAGAATACTTGGAAGAGCATGGTAAAATCGGGCAAAGTCAGCATGGTTTCATCAAGGGGACGTCATGCCTGACAAATCTGTTAGAATTCTTTGAGGAGGTAACGAGTAGGTTAGGCAAAGGAGAGCCAATGGATGTTATCTACTTGGACTTTCAGAAGGCCTTTGACAAGGTGCCGCACAGGAGGCTGCTCAGTAAGATAGGAGCCCATGGCGTTGGAGGCAAGATGTTAGCATGGATAGAAGATTGGCAGTCTGGCAGGAGGCACAGAGTGCGGTTAATGGGGTCCTTCTCAGGATGGCGGCCGGTGACTAGTAGAGTTCCGCAGGGGTCAGTGTTGGGACCACAACTTTTCACTTTATACATTAATGATCTAGATGACGGAGCTGATGGCATTCTGGCTAGGTTTGCAGATGATACAAAGATAGGTGGAGGGAGAGGTGGTATTGAGGAGGCTGGGAGGCTGCAGAAGGATTTGGACATGTTATGAGAATGGGCAAAGTAGTGGCAGATGGAAAACAACGTGGGGAAGTGTGAGGTCATGCACTTTGGTAGGAAGAATAGAGGTATGGACTATTTTCTAAATGGGGAGGGAATTCGGAAACCTGGAGTGCAAAGGGATTTCGGAGTCCTAGTCCCGGATTCTCTTAAGGTTAAATTGCAGGTTGAGTCGATAGTTTGGAAGGCAAATGCAATGTTGGCATTTATTTCGAGAGGAATAGAATATGAAAGGAGGGATGTGCTGCTTAGGCTTTATAAGGCTCTGGCCAGATCCCATTTAGAATATTGTGAGCAATTCTGGGCCCCGTATCTCAGGAAGGATGTTCTGGCCCTGGAGAGGGTCCAGAGGAGTATCACGAGAATGATCCCAGGATTGAAAGTCGTAACATATGACGAACGTTTAAGGACTCTGTGTCTCGATGGACTGCAGAAGGATGAGGGGGGATCTGATTGATACTTGCAGAATCCTGAAAGGCCTTGATAGAGTGGACGTGGGGAAGATGTTTCCGTTAGTAGGAGATACTAGCACCCGAGGGCACAACCTCAGAGAAAAGGGAAGACCTTTTAGAACAGAGATTTGGAGAAACCTCCTTAGTCAGAGAGTGGTGACTCTATGGAATTCCTTGCCACAGAAGGCTGTGGAGGCCAGGTCATTGAGTGTATTTAAGACAGAGATAGATGGGTTCTTCATTGCTAAGGTTATAAAAGGTTACGGGGAGAAGGCGGGAGAAAGGGTTTAGAAACATATCAGCCATGATTGAATGGCGGAGCGGACTCGATAGGCCGATTGGCCTAATTTCTTCTCCTATGTCTTATGGTCTTTCTGCTACTAGGTCTTATCGGAAGTGCTCACAAGAAACTTGCCATTGGAAGTTTGCCGTGCTGCAGATGGGTGAAGAACATGGCCTTTTAATCACCAACATGATTTTCCGCCACTCCAATTGGAACACTGGACATTGTGTGCACCCCAGCTCTGAGCACTGGCTTTTAATTGACCATGTCATCACCAGGCACATGGCAGGTAGGGTGTTCGGATAATGAAGCCATGTGAGGCGTTGGTTGCTGGGCTGACCACTGTCATATCCTTTCAAACATAGACATTTTTGGCTCACACCTTGACATTGCCAGATCTTAAAGTGCACAAGGTTCGAAAAGTCTCAAGTTTGAAACAGGCAGGCAAGATGGAATATTTCTCAGATAACTCCGGAGTCGCAAATAACAGTGAAAATGTGACAGTTAATTGAGGAGAAGTGAGCGACATTCAGGACTGCAGTGTTTCCAATGCTGTACATGACCTTTGTCTTACCGTTCGTATGAATCTACATGTATTGAATGAAAATTATGAGCGGATCCAATAACTAATGGAAGAGAATCACTACCTTTACTGGGATTTGCACAATCACATGTCCACTATATCTAAGCACGTTGCCTTCTCAAACCTCTGCAGGATTGAAGGATGCAGGCTCAGAAAGATGTAAGACGAATGATTCAATCAGAAGAGCGAATAAATTTCCTAATTTGCCGACAATACAAGATAGAAGTGTTCATATGATGCTCGAAAACTGCTTGAAGGAACAAGCCTTGGTTGATTTGTCAACAGCCCTCGGCGCCTATGTGCCAGAACCATAGGAAGAACAAAAACACAATCTACAAAGATGGGCGGAACCCAATAATAAACATTCTCATTCAGCTTTCATACAGCAATGAAGAGATAGGTTTTCCATTAACCGTTCTCTTGATAAAGCTTCCACAAAACAGAAAACGAATAAAACTCTCAGTCTTCTGTCCATAGTTAAACGTAAAGAAGCTGATGATGTCCCAACGTTTGTCTAAATGGCTGGATGCAAATGCCTCTTTAAATAGCCTAATTAAAATCTTTCCCCCCATGAGGAGGACAGGGAATGCTCCAGAAAAATACAAGGTACCTCATTGCCAAGCTGCACTAATGGAATGTAACCCGCCAACCATCAAACAATCATAGTGAAATCTCACGCCACTTCCTCTCTCGGAAAACCTTCGCCATAATCGTTCTGATCTTCTTAGTGCAACACGTCGACCAGGATCTGCTGCCAGTGGAGACTGCAGTTCAATCAATAGTCCTGGAATCACGGACATGGCTCTTGCAGTAAGGCAGCTTAAACTCTTCCGGTTAGTCATGTCAAGAACAAGGTCCTGGCTTCTAAGCCACTTATGATTAGCTGACACAGGTCAGCCTTGAGAGGCTTTAGAAGGTCAGGAAAACATTCTGGTGCCTGAGAAATTCATCACACTGGTTCAACCGTTCCACGACGCCAAGCTCACACCTTCCCTGGATGACTGTGAGTCTTCTCACCCTTTTCCGGTCACTAATGGAGTTAAACAGGGCTGTGTGCTGGAATCGACTCTCATCAGCATGTTTTCTTTTTTCTCCCCATTCTCTTCAATGCCCTCCATTATGGCGATGCTGACATTGGAATGAAATATCGCACAATCAGAAATCTCACCATCCTGCGACTACTGCAGGCAACGAACAACGTGTCTAAGAACATTCTTCATCACGTTGTGTTTTCAGATGTCTGTGCGCGTGTTACCAGTTCAGAGCTGGGAATGCAGGTAGCACAGACTTGCCCACCAATCATGCAACAACTTGTACCTCATGATCGTCAGGACGAAAAATGAAGTAATGTATCAGTCTGTACCAGGGCGCAATGTTTCAGTCTATGCTAACAAGGTGTTTGCAATGGAGGGCTTCACTTATCTCGGCAGCGCACTCAATCGCACTGTCGATAATGAGGCACGTGCAAGAATGTAAATCACACATAAAAAGTGTAACCTTCGGATGCCTCCTGAAATCAACCTGGAAGTGTAGAGAAATCTGCCCGCTTACCTAAGTGAAAGTTCACACTGCAATAGGACTGTCAACTTTGCAAAAAGTTTGAAAATCTGATTGTGCACAAACACCATGTCATAAAGCGCAAACATTTTTAGTTGAGCTGCCTGAGGGAAGCTCTGCAGCTCAGATGACAGGGCAGAATACCAGACATTGAACTGACACGTCAAACATTCAGACTTTCACCAGAGACACAGCTGTCCCACCCAGTTTTTGCAACCAAAATGCTTTAAAATAGTTAACCAAATGAAATTTCTATGGAGGATTTGAGACAGGGGTGCGCTCTCATTGAAGACAAAGGAAGCGCTGAAGGGACACTTTGAAGACTTCTCTTCGGAGTTTTAAAATTCAACAAGAGTCTTAGGATAAGCTCAACGAAGATGTTTGCGCCTTTGCAATGCCAATTTAAAAATGAAGGCTGAAGGCGTTAGTGTTTCAAATGGCATTTATTTCTCAAGCTTGAAATCCATGGTCTCGGTCATATATTTAAATAATCTAACAAGCAGTTTGAATGGGTATATCAACAGTTTCTTAAACTCCTCTCTGAATTTCGCCTGTGTCACAGCATAAATACACGTGTTGGTGCATGTACTGAGAAGCTGCAGCTTCATTGCTGTACTTTCTGTGATATAAAGGGCGTCAGTGGCTGAAAAATTATGTTGTTCTGTAATTAGCTGATAAACATAAAATACAAACTGTGTCACCCATTACATTAAAAAACTGCCTGTTATGCTGAACAGTAAAATGATAGCTGTTCTTCTATGATCCATCTCTGGATCCTTGCGGTTCTCGCCACTGCTGAGGGCCTGGAGACCCCTCCGGACTCTGCTGGTCTCTAAAATGCATCTGACAGTCAGAAGGTTGAGGAGGAAAATTAGAAAGAACGGGACACAAGGAGATAAAATGTGGTGAAACAACTCATATGCTGCCCAAGCAGGCGAATTAACGAGGCTAGATTTAAGGGTACAATACCAGGGAACGTTATCAATTATAATTACAGCTTCAAGGGCGAAGTACCAAGGGATACACTCTAAGAGTCCTAGCACAGTCACCGTTGCTAGAACCACAGCTGCCGTTTTCGGGGTGCAATATTTTGTTTTCAGCTTCTCATAACAAATTGCCACAAAACGATCAAAGGTGAACGCCACTGTTAGCCATACAGAAACAGTCGTGGCTGCAAAAACCAGGAAGTTATTGAGGCAGCACACGGGAGTAATCTCCATAAATGTACCTGGGAAGTATATTGGAAATATCCCTCTTAATACAGCATCAGTGATGATGACGAGCAGATCGGCCATTGTCATGCCCAACAGGTAGCGGTTGATACATTTGGAGAGGCCACAATTTCCTCTGAATAATATCAGAATCGTTAGCACGTTAACTGGAACAGAGAATGATAATGAAACACATAAACAATGATCAGCCATGGAAGTAAAACCGCAGTCTGTCAGGTTATAGGATGCCTTTGCTATTGCATCCAAAAAGGAATGTTTATGGAATGAGTTTGACGGTGTTTATGAGCAGATGATTTTTTTTTTAATTAAAATCGTATTGGAGATCGATTAGTCATTAATTTGAGTACATTGCAAACTGGAGGCAGTGAAAGGGACAAGGGAGGACGTCGAACCATAGCCTAGGAGTGAATGTCATTGAGGAAGCAGGCACATTGTTTGTTTAAACCAGCTTTGTTTTCCACGCTGATGAAGAAAATTTGTGTACATGCTGAAAGCAACTGATTAGTTGTTCAGGGTAATGCAAGCTAACCATGGTTCACACAAAGCAGGGGGGTAATAATCAATACGAATTGGGAGGAGTCATTGAGCGTGGTAATTGCTTGGGAGATTCATCTAAAAACTGAACCCATGCCTGAAATTGGGAGGGTGCCATCCAACATCAGAATGGGAGGCCTGAGCAAGTGGTTTGGGAAAGTGGGTCAACCTAAGTGTTGGATGACAAGATAGTGGATCAGTGCAATGCAATAAGAGACTGAGATTCCAAGATTGATATGGAAGCAAAACCTGAGGCGAAGTCTAACACATGGATCACCTTTATACACAACTTAATTATTAGGTTTAACCATTGATAACTAATATAATTGGTGTTGGGGAACAGCTTGATGGTCCTGAAATACATTCAAGAAAATTATGTTTCACGTTCCATTGCGTATAAATGAACCACAAACACAATGAAGGTAATGCACATCGTCCTTGATTAAATTGAGCAAATACATATTTTCAAAGCATTATGTAATAATATCACACCATTAGTGAAAAAGAAATACATTTTTCAATAATGCCTGTTTAATCTGTTCATATATCCAGAAAAGGAACATTCAACGAATGAGGTAAGCACATAACAAATCAGTGTAGAAGTGAAACTAAACGAACCTGCAACTTATTCCACATGACCTCATCTCAGTTTACCTCACAAATCGTTCAAGAGACTTTATCAGTACATCACCATGAATTACTCACACCGTATTTTATCTCACTTACACCCCAAACGTCTTCCCCACCCCACCCCCCACCCGCAGCATCTCTCTCCCTCTCTCTCCGTAACTCTCTCTCTCTCTCTACTCTCCCTCTCTAACTCTCCCTCTCTTTCAATTGCACCCTCTGTTTCTCTCTCTCTCTTTCATCTCCCTCATTACTTTTCATTTGTCATCTTCCGTTGTCCCCTCTATACCTCTAACAGCATTCTTGCATTGCTCCGTTTCACATCTGACTCAATGTTATTATCCTGAGCGAGTATCCTAGACATAAACGCTACTTGCCTGTATTTAAATTTTGGCGAGTTTTTTTTATGTTCATTTTGAAACGTTTGTGAAAAACTTAATATTTCCACAGATGATCACAGTCTCTATTTTTTAATTGGATTTTTTATCTTGTTCAAATCCTTTTCATTACTTAAAGGAACAAAATTACACAGCACATATGTTTCAAGTGAAAGTCCACAGAATCGAACAATTAATGAAGAAACCAAGCACTCATTTATTATTTGCGCAGACTTAACCATCATTATCTAATGATACGCGGCATATCGCGATTTCTCATGAAAATCACACTCCACATTCCAGCTTAAGTAAGAGTTTCTTCAAGCCTCTTAAAAGATGTCAACTTTTCAACTCTAGATTTCATGCAAAATGTATTAAGGTAATAGTGCGTCAAAAATACTAAAAAATGTACATCAGAGGCACGGAAAGAAGATTCACTTATATATTCTCTTTACCTCCCTGAATCTCTGAGACGTGGCTATAGCATCAATTTAATTTCCTTAATTTAGCAGCCAGTAACTCATCATAAATTAGTAAGAAATTGAAAAACACTGTTGAGTGACATGACTTATCTCATCTGCTCCCCATCTTTTCCTCCATCTCTCTTATTAAAGGCATCCAATTTTCAGAAGAATGCTGCATCCTCTCTTAAGTTACATTAAAAGTAGTGTGGATGCTGGAAATCATAGCTAAAAACTGAAGACACTGGATAAACTCAGCAGGTCGAGCAGCACCTATAGAAAAAGGAACGGAATTAGCGTTTTGTGTTTGTATGACTCTTCTTCCAGAGCTGAAGGAGGGCTGTATGGACGGGAAACGTTAAATCGGTTCCACTCTCCACAGATCCTGCCAGTCACGCTGAATTTTTCCAGCATTTCCTGTTTTTATTTATGTTTCATCTCATCTTGTGCTGACCCGCAAATATCCCAGGAGGGAAATAATGTGAGCGGTCATTCCCACGTCATGCACTGTTCAATCTGTCTGCGAAACAAGGAAAAAGCAAAACATGATTCTTTTGTCAGAGAACCCTAAATATAACTGGAACTCCATTTGTTTTAATTGTAAAATGTAGATTTAGCAGGGGGATAGTTTAACAAATCATTGATACTGCTCATCCTTGATTACAACTAACATGAATGTTTTGTTAGTCCCTCAGGGTCACTGTAAACGTATGCAATATAACAGCAATATCTTCCATTTCACAATGAGATCCGGTAACAGCCTGTAAATTCCTTCACATTCATTCAAGGAAGATCTGGTGAAAGAAACAGGAACAGACTCAGTTCGGCAGCAAGGCATACAACGTGGCAGAATGGAATAATATTTTAGATCAGTGAAAAGCAAAACAATGATTGAAGTTGTGGCAAAACGGGTTAATGTTGTTTATTTTTAAATGTCTGACATTGTGCAGTCTCCTGTAGCAGTATGCTGCCTCGTTATGAATAACTGAGATGATTGAGCAGTGATATTCCAGGACAGGTTCGGCCCGCAAAGCGATACTGGCATGAACAATCGATCGTCTTCTGCGTGTTGTTACGACGCTGGTGAGAGCCAATCTGCAATATCACACGCAGTATTGATCTACTGAGATAACTGGTTATATTATTGAAATGGAGGTAGTTCAGGCAAGAATTATTGGCTTTAGCCCTGCGCTGATGGAGTTATCATATGAGGAAATTTTGAGCTGTTTGCGTCCACAATCAAAGGAGTTGATACGAATAAGAGCTGGTATTAGTACAAGTATATCTTGTATTAGTGGTATTAGTGGTATTCACCTCATGAAATAATAAAGGCCATAAGGGCACTGTTTCATAATCACCTTCAGCACATTCAAATTGGGGATGATTAAGGCTATTTTCACTCCGAGAGTCGGAAATCTCTGAAATCGTCTTGGAAAGAGAAATATGGATATTGAAAATGCTCAAGGTTTAGTTAAACGGAGATTTACAACATAGCAGAGTCATGGATTATTAGGAAATCAATGGCAAATGGAGCTGAGGGCGCCTTCAAATGAGTCACGAACTGATCGTAATGCTGCACTGGCTCCTCGTGCTCTACGCCATACTTCGCCTCCTGTTTCCAATGTCCTTGTGTTCTTACCCGAACAGCTGATAGCAATTTACCCAGTACAACAAATAAACTTTTAGAATTGCCAGGATTGCATCCAAAATGGTGAATGCAGATACATGAAATTCACAAAAGTTCGAGGAAGCAAATGTTTAAGAAATTTCATACCTCACCGTATAAAACTTTTCAGTCAGCTTTAAACATATATTTACAGAAACATTGTCGATTCGAGCAGTTGTGTCAAATCGCGAGTTACAATATTAAGAACTGGACGCAATGGCTCACCGAATATTCCAACTGGCGCAAGAACAAGAAAGTAAATATCTTCTATTTGATAGATGACTGGATATTCCATTACTGTGAGGGAGACTTGCACCCACAGCTCCGGCACGCAATCTGAGCTCACCCATTCTGATGGTAATTGATATATCAAGGGTATGTTATTCCACTGAGACGGTTGTATTCCTGATTAATGTTATTAGTCACACTATGTAAACAAACACATTACATCAGCAGCTTTGACTCCGATGTAAATTGCATTGTGAAATAATTATTCTGTAGCACAATCGCATCAAAAAACAGGGCATGGTGTTATCCCTGCAAATCCCGATAATAAGGATGCAAACTATGATTGTCGAGCTGCAAGCTAACAATAAACATAGATTGAAAATTAAATTGCTGATGGTAATGTTGGCTTCGGCCGTTTAACTTAGATCGTTAATTGAGTGGTATTGGCAGAAATGGTTCAGCGTCAGAAAGCGAGAGAGAGAGAGCGAGAGAAACAGACAGAGAGAGACAGAGAGCGAGACAGAAAGATAGGAGGAAGAGAGCAGGATGGGAGTGGAGAGAGTTGAGGGTTGGGGAGATTGGTAGAGAGCCAGAATTTATTTGCGTGTGTTTACAATACGCCCGCCAAAGGTCTCTCAATTTCCTGTCCCGGCTACCTCTATATTAACATAATTTATGAGGTTCTCGAGAATGGAGAAAGCTCAAACCTTTATCATTCGCCTCATCAGCAACATCGTTCGCTTTTCAATGACCACGTTCACCTCCCTGTCTGGTGCCTCAAGATGATTATGGATTTCTTTTTCATCGATTCCAAATTCCTCTCTCGCCCGAGCTTCCAGTATCATTGCTCCTGCATCACATTTCTGAATCCGTGAAATGACCAGTTGCTTGTCCTGCTTGGGCTCATTTTCCGAATGCGAAATGTATTTGTCACATAGACTCTCTAAACCTCTCCTACAATCCATTGCCATTTTCTATCTCTGACACCCGTCTCTTAGTTGGGCTTCCATTACTGGATTCCACTCTTACCCACCCTAACTGAAGCGGAGAACCTCCAGCACTGGCTTCTCCCCCGACTTTGTAATATCATGGTCTTTGATGGGTCTCCACTTTCTCATCTAATATTTATTACCGGGGATCTCATCAGCGGAAGTGTGGGTGGATTTCGTTGTACTATAATGACATCAGCTTTTTCACTCGATGTTATTTCTCGTCAATTCGTCCCACTATCGCGGTGTAATCTGTACAACTATCAAATGTCTTTCTTGCAAGGGTCACATGTTTGTCTTTTCATCCATTGACAAGGCGGAATGCGCCACCGTCAACTCAAACAAAGCAAACCATGTATTAAAGTCACTAAATGAAATCCACATCATGTTCATTTGCTGCTAGTGATTATCAACACAATATTTGACTCCTGGTTATCTACCAAGCTCATGGGCCGCAGCTTGAAAAATGCTGCCTTCAGTGGGTTTGCTGCGTTGACTCTCAGCTCAGCCCTGCTAACATTATGCTGTTCGTCCATTTATTTATCTGGTGCAGACTCAGCTATGAAAATGTGCACCTCGGCGACATTCATCGTTCTTTCCGTTATTGATCCAAAGCCCTGATTCCCTTATCAAGTCTTTTTTTCAGGAAATTACTGATCTCCTTAATCATCTACATTGTACGGAGCATTCTGAAAGGCACCCATTTATTCCCACTCCTTCCCTGAATTGAAAACATAGGAGGTACTATCCCTTCATACATAAAGTGCCTATTCTCTTGATGATGTAATCCGTCACATTATTGCTTCCTGATCAATCTCAGGTTTGAAATTCTCAGTTGATGGCAGAGGTTTCTGTACAGTACCTGACAACCTCTCTCCGAATCTACAGTCTCTAACTTCTGGTCATTTAGGAAATACTCTGATCCGTCTATTTTTAGTGGAAAGTAGATGACATTACACGGTAAAAAAAATCATGCCCTGTAAGTGTCGCTGGCCAGGTCATGATAACTTGTCATTTTCGAAGACAATATAAAATAAAGTTACAATTCAAAAGAATGTGCAGCTAGACCGTGACCTTTGAGTATATATGCACTTTTTCGTGCTGATTTTGGAAAAGGGTTGAAAAGGCTTAATAGCTCATGATGTTTATAACTAGCGGGAAATGTGCGATCAATCTTCATGAAGTAATTGCCGGTCTCAAATGGGGTTTTGCATCCAATTCCTCTCCAAACTTATAAAAAAGTACAAGTGAAAGCAGTTTTAAACCATTTGAACTGAGATCAATCCCTGCGGATCAAAAGGTGCATTGTCGTTTGGTCCCGCCAGATATATTTCCGAGCATTATTTAATTGTCTTTACCTGATTGCAGCAACTATTTTGTTCAAGCCCGCATCTCAGCGGGCAATTTCGTCCATCGGAAGTACCCAAAGGCTTTTGGTATGCGAAATTAATCATTGAACTGAATGTTGTTCTGAGCTTCTCAATATAAATAGTTTTTTTTTACTGTATAAATCCACGCTTTGCTAAAATTATTCCATGTTAATGGCTGATTGAATTGTGTGTTTTTTTCAGTCACCTGGTTTTAATCCTTTTCTGATACTTGCATTTTTTGGCCACGATTTAAGATTTAATCGCTATTCTTTCCGAAATCACCTTTGCCAAAGCTGTATTTGAACAGGGGATAGGCCACTACTATTCTCAATCAGGGAAGCATGTCTAAATGTGGACGTGGCTGAAATATGCCCGTGAATAATGATTTATCAGCACTTTCGCAGATAATGAACATATATGCTCCTCTCCATTTGCACGTTTTCTCAATATTAACGCTTAATTTATGTTGAATTAGCATCACGACTCACAGTGGAGAATGTGCTGTAATGCCCAATCCCACTGTTCCCGAGCCGCGAGAAATGCGATAAGTTTGAACGAACCACCAGGATTCCTCAATTCTAACGAACTCATCATTTTAGGTTAACTGAGTACGAGCACTAGGTTTGTAAAACGTTCGTAAAGAAACAGTTTAGTGACCAAACTGTCGTTGACCAGTGGCAGAAGAATGAAATATGAGCTACCAATTTATAACTCTGGAACCTAAAATGAAACTCATTTAAAAACCCTATACAATCACATACAGGACACATAAGATACACACAAATAAAACATGGGATTTAAAGGTTGAATAAAACAGCTAGTCCATGCAGTCTATGGGGTTTAGGTACATCCACAGTGCTGATAGGAATGGGGTTCCAAGATTGGATTCAGATAAACTGAAGGAAATGTGGCATATTTACAAGTCAAAATAAACTGCTGCAGTTGCTGGAAATATGAAAAAAAAACAAGAATTGCTCGAAAAAAACTGAGCATGTCTGACAGCATCTGTGGAGAGGAAGACAGGGTTAACGTTTTGAGTTCGTTTGAAGTTAAGTCATCCGGACTCGACACGTTAATGCTATCTTTATTTCAATATCAGGCTGGTGAGTGACTTGGAGGGGAATTTCCACGTGCTGGTGTCCCCATCTTATCTGCTGCCCTTCTCCTTGAAGATGGTAGTGGTCATGTGTTTGGAAGATGCTGTCTAAGGAGCCGTGGTGAATTCCTGCTGTGCACCTTGTTGATGGTACACACAGCTACTAATGTGCTTGGATGTGGGAGTGAGAGATTATTTGTTGTCGCTGTGCTAATCAAGCGGGTTGTATTGCCCTAGACTATGGGATGCTGCTTGAGGTGAGGGCAGAAGGACAGTTCACTGTTCAGTCAGTGCGAGGGAGTGAGATGAATAACAGGTGGCCCAGCCAATGGGAGGAGAGAGATGTCGGTGTCGGGGACTTTGTTCCCTAACCTGTGCTAGGAAGGAGGGATTGCTACATAGAGAAGACTGATGCCATTGTGGGAGGCTGAGATCTCTGTCCGAATAACGCAAGGGGACAGCTTGATTGGCAGGTGGACCAGGGACAGATGTGAGGATGGACGGATCGATTGCAATCAGTTTCATGAAGTGGGATACTGTCCAGGTCATATTGGCAAAAGGTAGGTGAGCGATACTCACTGTCGATGCCAGGGGACAATATGATGAAGATGGTTTGGACTAAGTGGGTGTGCTGGTTCATGTGCAATGAGAGCGAGGGAGCAAACTGATCGTGAGACTTACCCAGCTAAATGCAGCGGGGTGATGCTGGCGAGGGTGATGGTGAGGTTGAGGGAGACAAATGGATCACTGTCAAATCGTTGTGATTGGACGCAGAGAGGTGGGAATACCATTTCAAAGGCAGCAACTCTGGGTCCTGACTTCTCAAAAGTCCGTGGGTTTTGAGGGAGCACGAAATGGGCGGATGGAACGGCCAATGAGTGGCGAATGCTGAAAGATGTGGGGGATATTGATCGCCAATGGGAGAGAGTTTGATAGAAGATTTGCAGCTAGGCCGGCCAATAGGAGGGGATCGATGCCGGAGGTGGCCCGACAGCTCAGGTTCCCATCGTTGTTAGAGAGCAGAATTATAGACAGATGGATCAGCTAATGAGAGAGGAGTGATAAGGGGGAAGGTAGCTTGTGTCCAGTCGCTGCAAGGGATAACAATTTCTAAATGCCGATTTTTAAATAGAATAGATTACTATAGTGCGATGTGCCCCCCTGTATCTGCTGCCATAATGACATCTCCTGCTGTGTTACCAAATTGAGGTCACCACCAGCTCTGTTATCGTCATCATGCACTGCCAACTCTGCTCTTGCCATATTGGCTCCACCCCACTCTGATACTATAGTGACATCCCCAGCTCCTCCCTGAAACCACATTAACCACCATATGTTTGCGCAGCATAGCACAGCTCTGTTCCCAAAGCGACAGTCCAACTCCAGCCCTGTTTTCATAGTAACGAGCCCGGTTGCAATAGTTGATAATTAAGCAAAAGTCCCCACTTTGCTTTTATGGCGACAGCCCCGTCTGGCGATTGTAATTGACTCTAGGAAATGTTGTAAACTGCCATTGACTTTATTCTTCAGATCATTGAACGAATTTAAGGATTGGGGTAGAGGGATTTTTCAACCCTGTGTTCAAATGCTCTCTGAACTTTTCAGGGACAAGGCATAATTAGACGTGTTTGTGCAGCATTAAACCGAATAAACGCACAGAATATCCCATCCATACATTCAAATACCTCAAATGCCACATCCGGAACAAACTGGAATGAACTATTAATGTTGACCACAACGACTGAAATTGGCCGATATAACAAATAGCAAAATGACCGATTTCCTTCAGCTCTCCGTGTCTGGGTCGCTGCCACTCTCGCCGCTGCTATGAGTCCGCGACCTCGTGCGGGCTTTGTGTTCAGTAAAACGTGTCTACGGTGTAAATATTGCGCAGCACAATGAGGAAAAATGGGATCGACTGAGTCAGAATTTGATGGAGGAACCCGATTGTTCCCCAGGCTGGAGAAAGAAGAACATCTACTATTACAGCACAATACCAGGATCCGTTCGACGGTACATAGAGACCTGATAACATACAATACCAGAAAATGTTCTTTAAAAAGCTCAGCACAGCAACTATTCCCAGAGACACAGTTGCAGTTTTCTTCGTGAAATATTTACATTTCAGGTTCTGGCAATAAATGGCCACAAATCGATCAAAGGTGAAAGAAATAGTGAACCAGACAGAACAGTCCGTGGCTGCATAAAGCAGGACATAATGGATAATACGCACAGAGTTGGAATAAAGGAAATAAAAATTTTCATAATAGACAATCGGAATATGCCTCAGTATAGGGTCGAGGTTCACAACAAGGAGATCCACTGCTGCCATGGCCAAAGTGAAACGTGTGACACAATTAGAGACACAATTTTTGGCGACTGAGGATCACTATCGTTAACATGTTGAAGGACAGGAAGTTAAATAAATATTAAAAATATACATCAGGCATGAGCGAAAATGTTTTTTCGATTAAATATACATTTGGGATTGAAATATGTTACTCTATCCAGTGATATCATGAGGTAATTGGACATGAAAGAACCAATGTGAGGCGCTGTGATATGGTGTAAAGCAGGGTTCATCAAATGGCAAAAGCTGGGGGTGATGAGCGAGGGGATGCAGGTCTCCTGGGGAGCAGGGATAACGCCGGATATGTGAATGATGGATGTGATGGGAAAGGAGCGGATTAGAAGTGTTGCAGTAATTACATGGGAGCCCCGGGTTAAGGGATTAAGGAGAGGATCCTGGAATGAAGGAGGGAAGTGAGGCGATGGGCCTTGAGCCTATGAAAGGGGGAAGTTGCGTGGGGGCTGGGGAGAGATCGAGATGCCATGGAATCTTTCATGAAGGATAGAGTGTGAACCAGGTCGCTGTTGTAGCAGCAGGTGATGGGGAGCCAATGGGAATAATGAGCACTGGATATGAGGAGTTGATGCGAGGTGTGGGGAATGGTGCGTGAGTGCTTCTGACGTAGGGAGCATATGGGTGGTTTGGGCCAAGGGCGAAGAACGAGCCTTGGAGGGGACATTGGCGATGACAGCTGTGATGGAGTAGTAGGGGGCCTGGCGTGCTCGATGTGGGAGTGATCGGAGGAATGTGTGGGACAGTTGAGTGGTGGGGTCTGTGGCGATGCCAATTCTGACTGGTGGGCCTTTAGTGCATGTGGATAAGCGAACGCCACATTAGGTCAAGGGGGTGATGGTAATTGGAAGTGGAATTGGAACTACATAGCAGGCAGCATGATGTCAATGATGGAGAAATTTCTATAAGACATTATCCTGGGTAAAAGTATTTGTTGCTTTGAAAATCAGGGTTTTTAAAAAGCAAACAGCACATGCATGTTCTTGGAAACAAGTCTGATTAACGTGCTGAAATAACTGTAGGAACTAATGTAGAGAGCTGGTGAGAATGAAGCGGATGAATTTAGGTGTTTGGACTTTCAGTGTAGCCCAGGGTTATTTCATGTACTTGTTTAAAACGATGAATTGAAAGAACAGTGACAATATGTACATGCCACTTGTTAAGAAACAGAATGCAAAAAATAACATGAAGGTTGTTCAGATTGGAGGCGAGTTGATATTCCCAGGAAATAATATTGGGGGCAACATTGTTTTGACATAAAAGGCATTGACGTGAATATACAGCTTTTTCATGTTTGCAGATAGTCCACTCTTGGGAAATACAGTTAAAGGTGAGCAGGATAGCAGCAGATTTTGGGAGGGCACAAGCCGATTGGTGAGGGGAAAAGGCACTGGGATGAATAAATTTCACTCAAAGAAATGTGAAGCAGACAAGTGGGACTATTAGTAAAATATCATTATGGAGAAGTACGTATCTGAAGGTGAAATGCTAAGTCTATAACTTAATTGAAAACAAAAATACATATCTCTTGATAGATGCATGCAATGGAAAAGACAATGAATGCAAAGTAATACATTAAAACTTTCTTGGAATTCCTCAACAGAAGCATTGTTTCAAATTCTGGGCATCACATTTTTGGGCGGATGTCAGGCCCTTGGGGAAGGTACATGGAAGATTTACTCGAAATTGATGTGGTGCTTCATCCGCAGGGGGAGACTGGAAACGCCGTGGTTCTCTTCTGCTAGCAGATCAGAGAAAGGGGAGGTGAAATAGAGACACCTAAAATCATTATTTGTTTTGATATAGTAAATTAGCAGAAACTCCTTCCACTGGGATATTTGTCAGTAACCAGAAGAAACCGTTTTCAGGCTTTTGATAGTGAACCAGAGGGAAGATGAGGAGAAAGTTTACAACATGAATTGTTCTAATCTGCAAAGCAGAGTGCCTAACAGGTGGAAGCAGATGCAATAACACCAATCAAATTGAAATTGGGTCAATGCTTGTGGCGGGCACTTGCAGATATAATGTGAAATAGCAGGACAGATGCGAAAACATGGATAGTACATTTCATTAAAAGGTAATTGCGCAATGGGCCAATGCACTTTCCTTAAGCTAACTGATTCAATGTCACTGCGAGCAAACGAAGAAAATGAATACATATCTGCTGGAAAAATTAACTTCCAGCATCGTTTGAGACAGAAGCTTGTCTTACGTGTATCAGATACGAATTAGTGCGGACAAGCTGGCACTAAAGCCTGGTCAGCGGAACAAGCTGTTCAAAGGAGCATGAGGCCTTCTTCAGGTCAAAGACCTCAACAGGTTTGAAGCATTAAAGCACAAGAACGTCATTGCTGTTCCTTTATCATTTCTATTTTTTCTCAGGATGTGGGCGTTGCAAGGTCCATATTCCTTCCTCATCCATAGTCACTATGAGAAAAATGGTGGATCTTTATCCTGAACCAGTGTAGTACTCCCTTAACAAACCCATGCTGGTCTTCACTCATTAGCCTGTATTGGGCCTAAGCCCATGTAAGGATCGGGAGCTCATGCACCCCTTTGAGGAAGGAATCACTGGCAGCAAGAATGTGTTGTGAATAGACTCCACTGAGACCAAGTTAGGTCAAGTTTATCAAGTTCTCTGATGAACAACGCCATTCAATTGGGTGTTGATTTATGCATCCACATGGGTTATACAACCTCTTTAAGTATGTGGACGGTAGAAAGCTTGAATGGTTTCTCTTTCAGCTTTGGCCTTATTGGTCTTTGAACACAAATCAAACCTCCCTCCCACAGCAGCACCCTCCGGCCCCCAGCCCAACACACACACTCTCTCTCTCTCTCTCTCTCCCTCTCTCCCTCTCTCCCTCATTCACTTTCTTTAATTTTTCCCCTTCTCTATCCCAAAGAAAGATAATCTGAACGCAACTTTTGTCCCGTTTGTTATCCAATGAAACTCTCCCTTTCTCAAACAACATCAGCCCAGCCCAGTCTGTAAGGATGCGTTCCCTGAAATAACCGATTTTGCTTCCGCTTGTGTCATTATGCCACTGGTCGATGTATGATCTGTTCTCTTTGTGTTCTATTACCTCACAATTTGCAATTCCTTTAATTTCAGTGTCTTATTCAAAAACATGTGCCCTGATCAATCGTCTACACTGCTTCGTGTCTAGTTGAGAAAAGGAGGCACAACAACACAATTCCATTCAATGTTTCAGTACATAAACAGGGATGATTATGGACGGGTCTTGGACATTGATTGAAAAAGTAATTCCGTGATTTTTTCCCATGATGGACCTAAAAACCGGCAATGCGACCCTCTTATTTACTGACTTCCCCTTCCGCCCTGTAAATAATCCGGCAGGACACAATCCGATTGAGAAATATGTCATGGGCAAGAGGCAGAGAACATCGCAACGGTTTGTCTTCACATGACCCTGGAAGCAGTGGTGCAGATGACAGGGGCGCCGCTTTCTGCACTTTCCTACACATCCCCGATAAAGTTTAGACTCGGTTGGAGCCTCAGGCGATGTATCATATTTCACTCCTGTTGTAGGTCATTTATCATTGCAACAGTATTCGCCCAGAAAACACGGAGGCGGATCTATACCTCATCAAATTCTCAGAAGCGGTTTGGCAAGTCTCACCATAGCTGGTACATCCGATCGTTTTATCTGAAACCCAGCAAGGAAGATTTCATTAGTTTATATTTCTGGGTGCTGGAATGTAGGGAGAACAGCAGGGCTAAACAGGCCTCCTCTGTCATTGTTATACTCACCTGAGGGTGATTCGGACGGTGCTGTTGGTATTTTCCTCCATCATGTGTTTATCTAGCTTGCACTTGAATAAATCTATACTCTTCAAATCACCTGATTCTCGTGGTGACGAGTTTCAAATTCTAAATTAATCTTCGCACGAAACATAAAAACTTAAAATATAGCAACAGGAGTAGACTATTCGGCCCTTCCAGACTGCTCTTCCATTCAAAATGATGATAGCAGATGCTGTAATGCAACGTCTTACTCCCTGTCTCTCCCCATCCAGCTTGATGCATTTAATGTACAGAAATAATTCCATTTCCTCCTTTAATATATTCAGTGAAATGCCATCCACAGCATCCTGTTGCCGAGAATATTACAGGTTCAGGACAATCTGAGTGAAACAATTTGCCCATCATCGCATTCCTGAATGGCCCACCCCGTATACTCAGATGGGGGTCCCATGTTACAGACGCCCTCGGCCAGAGCGAAAATGCACCCCCACCCCCCACCTCCACCCCCAACTACGCACCTACTCCGCCCAGCTCTATCAGAATTATATCCGCTTAAAAAAGATTACAGGTCATTCTTCTAATCTTCACTGAATACAGGCCGAGTGGAGCCATTCGCTGCTCAAATGCCAATCCTGCAACTCCAGTAATCATTCCGGTGAACCTTCGCTGCACTTCCCTCTGTGCCAAATATATCCTTTATTAGCTGAGGGGAATAAACTGCGAACAATATTCCAGGTATTTTCTCAGAGAGGCCTTGTACAACTGCCGTCAGACATCATTGCTCTTTATTAAGTTGATTATTGGATTCATCCGTGAATCTGTTGTATATTGGACATTAGCTTTGGCAGCCTAGCAAACAACAGGAACATATTTTCTAGATTGATCCTATCAGAACAGTCTGTAGAATTCACAACAAAAACGTCTATTTATATGTCATTGATGGCCGAGTGTAGAGTCCAAAAGTGCTTTGCAGGAAAACTATGAATATAAAGAATGGCAAGTGATGAAAACATTTTCCCAATGCTTTTGGGATTAAGTAGCATATTTTGGAGAAGAGAGAGGTGGACAGGCAATTCCAATTTGTATGGTCCCACAGGCAGCCGAAGGCACAGCAGCCAATGGCTGAGCGATGGACATCGGAAGATAATGACAATGCCAGGCCTGGATTGGCACAGAGATTTCGGATAATTGTGTTGTGGAGGAAATTCGATACAAAGAGGGGCCCAGCAATGTAGGGATTGGAAAACAAATATGCAGCTTATAACATCGAGGCATCCGGATCTGGATAAGGCAATAAATGTAGTTTCTGAAACTGTGTCAGCAGCTGCCTCTAAATCCATCGACTCAGACAACATCAAACCCACAATAATGAAGAATTTGTAATAAAATTAGGGAGATGGGATTTGAAACTTAACTGGCTAAGTGACTCTCCGCTGTCTCCACAGACAGGCAGTGAGCTTTTGCTTCATATTCAGGCACATCTCACTCTTTTCTATTAGCTAACGAATGTTGACAGAATGGCGACTGGTGACAGCACGGTTCCGTATCAGAAGCAAATACTTAACCATCCACTAACCACGTGGATTTAGAAATATTTAACGGAGAGATAACATGAGTGGAAGATAGCGAACGGGATGGATGAAGAAGGAGGCGCAAATGATGATTTAGAGGAGCAGAGTGAGATAGAGAAAGAGAAACTTAACATAAACTTAGACAGGAAGGGAGGAGAGTATTAAGAGGAAAGGGATGGAGAGGTGCAAAGAGAATTATGAAAAAAAAAAAATTACATTTTTATGCCGTTATTCGCAGCGTCAAATCTTACCGAAGATTTCCCCAGCCAATGTTAGGGTGTCATCAATGATGCAATGTAGAAAGTGTGATAGTCAATCGGTGTACAAAAATCTCCCACTGAAGAGGTAATGACCTGATCATCTGCTTCAGATATGTCAGAGGGAGAATTAAATTCCCCAGCCAAGTATTCTGCCCACAGACCCTGTGGGCTGTCTTAAGAGTGTGGGAGGTTAGGTAACCAGAATATACGCAATAAAGATAATTGGAAAATAAATAAAGTGGGAAGATGACAGGAATTTCATTTTACACAATATTAGTTCATTTAATCTCAGCCAATGATGTTTATAAATCGTTATAAATCGTTAAGCATTATTCGGACTTATTCATGGAGATCAATTAAAAAACAATTTTGAAAAAACATTATATCGTTGATTACAGTCACTGCTGGTCTCGGTTCCCGTACTCTTTTAATATGACCAAGATGAAAACAATCCCCAGCGTGTGTGTGTGTGTGTTTGTCTGAAATCAACTACTGGATGTTTTCTAACCCCATATAAAGAGCGTCCATATTCCAATCATCTCATTGTGACTCTGAGGAACCAACTTCTCACGTTGAAAAGGCTGCTCTTGGTTTTTGGTGTCGTGGTGATGATACAGTCCTTTACTTTCGGATGGTTAGTGAACCCTCCGGAATTGGCAGTTCAGTATATCTCTCAGTATACAACACATGGCGCTATTGATAGGAACTGGCGGAGACATTCTGCACCCCGGGGCCCCTCCGACATAGAATTGAATGTTTGTTGATCTGCACCTTACCTCCCTTTACCCAATTTGTTTCTGTACAGTGAACATCTTTTCCTCAATAGACCCAACAATCTCTCTGCCGTGTAATTGTAAAATATTGAACTGTGCATTGTTTGAATTATCCCACTATCTCCCGCTTTTCCCTGCACTTCACTGTCGCTACTCTCTCTCTCTCCTTCCCCCCCTCCCCCAACCCCCCACCTCCATTGTGGAGGCCCTCGGAGACAGCAGCCGAAAACGTAGTGTTATTAGCCACAAGTACGGCGCTAAGCCCTACCTCAGCACTACACCCGTCAACTCCTCCACAGTCTCTCCAAAGCCAGATTGAATATCGACCATCTAATAGTGGATTAGAAGTATTTGCTTCAATTAACTATCACCAAAATCACCCAGCAATTGGTAATATCGAAGGTGAAACTTGGTGTCATATTTGACCTCAAAATGTGATTCATGCCACATATTCTATGTCATGCAAATGACCAAACTGTTGGACCTTCGTAACAGCGCGTGCCTACCGGCCTCAGTTCATCTGCTACTGAAATCCTCTACCAGGCATTCCTTAAATCCGGAAATGTCTATTCCAACGCGATCCTGACTGGTCTCGCACTTTCGCACCTCCATAAACAATGCTCCATTTGAAATGTTGCTAAGTTTGTCCGGACTTTGGCGGCTCTGTCTTTCGCTGCCTGGGCCCTTAGCGCTTGAATTCCACACCCCCGCAACCTAAATTGTTCCACCTCTTGTTCCTCCTGTAAGACGCTCCATCAACACTATGACATTTAGCAAATACATTGTCATCCGTCCCATGTCTCCCCCTGTCGGCCGATGGCGACATTGCTTCGAGGAGACGGCTGTGAGGCACCTCAGGAGACTTTAGTAGGATAATGGCGCTATTTAAATATAATTTGTTGTTGTACATTCCATAGAAATTTTTGAAAGTGTGGGTGTCGGGATGATGTTTCCATTGTTTTTGGGTGGCCAAATCGAGGGCTCTTCAATGTAAGTTTGTCACTGATGTATCCAAAAGAGTGTTCAGAAGAAGCATCTTTACCCAGAGAGCGGTGAGAATGTCCAGCATGGGGCTACAGGGAGTCGTTGTGGTAAGAAACGTTGATGTATTTAAGGGGAAGCTGGTTTAACAGGATTGGGAAATGCACTTCTATGCAATAAAAGCTCCTGATCCGCCTCGCATGAGTGAAATGCTGACATACGCGGCTTGTTAATGTGCTGATATTCTCCCTCTATGCCCCACCCAGAACAATATGCTAATGAAATATCCTTATGAACGTTTCAGACGAGAATTTCGGATGGAAGCGCTTTGGTGGAAAATGTCGATTCATGCCTTGCTCGACAGGCCAGATTCAGCCGACTAATTGATTGTGTGCACCCAACCAATCGTGCTGCAAGGAGAAATGATCTACATCAGGGTGGATATATGGAAACTCATCCCCGATGTCGTCGATAGCATTTAACTTTAACTCAGGCTTCGTTTGGTTGTGGAGGCTGGCCGAATCCTGGCTCCTGCCCCACTCCTTTCTGAATAATGTGAAAAAACCTTGATGCATTGATAACTATCTCTTAGTTGTCTCTATTTCTCATTCAGTTGGAGTGTCACCATATTCACTGGGAGGGCAGTTCAGATAAGGGCAGGGCCACATTGACACCTTGTAATTCCAAGGTACTCATACTCAAAGAATCGCACCTTACATACAATTTGCCAGACTCCTCCATCAACATCCCCGGTAATGTCCTGCCCCATGGAAGGACTGATTTACCAGATGTGACGGGACAGTGGCGTACGTTCAGGATGTTTACTAGTGCTGCTGGGAAGGGTTTAAAATAGTTTTGTGGCAGCCTGTTAACCTGATGGTAGATTAAGATTGGGAAAAGTCGGAACTGGTAATGGAAGGCAGAAAATCAGTGAGTGAGTCTGGACGGCTTGGAAAACCAAATCATTCCTATTACAGAAACATAGCTTAAAGAGGGAGAGGAGTTTGAGCTCAACATTCCTCTCAAAAGGTTTATAAGATGACATGGAGAGGGGGAGGAAAATGGACGAGGTGGGAATTTTTGTTCTGCAAGCAATTACAGCTGTGAGGAGGGATGGAAAGATTACCATCTAAGGCCACATCGATTGAGTTCAGGAATATAAATACATATGTATAACAGACGCACTTACTGGGAGTGTAACATCTACCCGAAAAATGCCAGGGGGATATAGAATGGACATTGTATAGGAACATTATTTTTCTCTTTATTTATTTGTTTGTATATTTGTTTGTTTGTTTATTTTTCTGGTTTTTATGAAAAGCATTAAGTGAAACATCATGACCCATAACTTGCAGCGTTAGCTTTCGACGATAATTTGGTGCTATTTTTTGTGCTGATCCTGCTCTTTTCGGACTTTTCTCAAGAAAGTTTTTAAATCGTGTTGTGTGTTCGTGATTCTTCCAGTAAATGAAAACACAGATTTTTCTGGACCAGTTAGCAATCTCTATGGGGATTGTAATTCTCTCTCTTTCTCTATTTCTCTCTCTCTCTCTCTCTCCCCCTCTCGCTCAATTGTCCCTCTTTCCCTGTTTCTCTCTATCTTAATATCTTTCTAATTATGTCGCTCCCTTTACCTCTCTCAACCCCTTATCAATCTCACCACGTCTGTGTCTCGATTACTTTCTCTTGCTCTTTTTCCCAATCACCCTCTCCCCCATAGAATCATCGATTGGTACCCGAGCAGAAAGGAAATAATTGTCCCTGGTTCCTGAGCGGCCTCTCTGCGAGAGTCTCTCACAGAATCTCTATCCGCCTCATTTCACCGTCGCCCTGCATATCATTCCTCTTCAGATACTGATTGCCAGGATGTAATCTTCCTACTCCTGCCTATCAGCCATTTCATTCCAGATACTAAAAGCTCCCTGTGTAGAAACAGATATTTCCCTGTTATCGCCATTTATTCTTTTGAAAACCTGATTACATTTCAGCCCCCTGAAATCAGTTACCCATTATCTCTCTCGTTCCCCATCCATCTTTTGAGATCTCCCTCCTTCTCTCTCTCAACCTTCCATATCCATTTGCCTAGATGGCTAAATATTTCGGATGATAACGCTGCTGCTTATTTGTTTCTGTGCTGTTGCCATTCTTTATGAGGCATTTTCCTTCCTAGTTTATAAATACCCTCCGTCTGGGCTGGAAGCTCACGGTTTACTTCCCATCTCCAGGTCATCTAGTTTTTGAAAGGAGTGCTCATGGCGACGGTCAAACATTGATACCTAAATTGTTAATCCTTCCAGCTCTTGCATGCTATACCCCGAAGCTGGTTGGGAGGAAAGTACAGAGGGAGGTGAGGTTGGTGGGGCGTGGACTCTGTTTTAGGGAATGTGTGAAACAAACAACCCCGTGTGACACCCTTCAACAGGATGTGAGCAACAATTTGCCCTTGAAAGTGAAAAAGCATTAGACTGTCTGTCTGAGGGGGGAAATCAGGTCTTCAGTCCTGCTGTAAGGAGGTTGTGTTCATTGAATTCAAGTCATTTGATACCAGCGGAGTGAATTAAATTGGCTAAATGCCGGTACCTGTGATTTTGGAGACCTCAGGAGAAGGCCGAGAAACATCATTCACTTGACACATCTTTCTGGGCATATTTCGAACACATCAGCCTTGGCTTAAATGCTGTTGAGTTGGACACGCCCATCACCCAGGGTGGAGATAGGCCTGCAGACCCCTCCTCTGGCAATTTATTTCTTCGATGTGGAGACCACTAGATGTGGCTAAGCTCCAGATCTCTGCCCTGAACCTTTGATTTTTGGATCACAAGACACTGCCAATGACGTGCTGATAAGGTAACATATATTTCTTCATTGTGACTTCAACAGCTTTGAACCTTGCTGTTTCGGGAGGCCTGTTGCTGTTTCCCACACCTATCCCGCATTCTGCATTGAACCATGGCTGAACTCTTCGCTTCCTGGTAATGATATTTGGGGTATATGCCTGGTCAAGAGCTTAGAAATTGTGGCTGTGTACAGTTCCGCTGCTCCTGAAAACCCAGTGTCCCACGGAAGCCCAGTTCCGAACTGCTGAATCTGATCTAAAATGATCGTATTTTACAGTGTGTCCCCCATGTGGTGACAAAAGCTCAGCTTCAATGAACTGTCTGGTAATCACTCCAACTAATACTGTCAAGAACACGAATCAGTGACAGGCACATCGTTGAGGGTGAGATCAAGAAGCACCTGACATAGATCAACTTTGACAGGTTATTTACATACTTGTTTCCGCTAGGTGTGATTATAGCGTTTGTTGGTCTTGCCTATTGCCCTTAAGTAGTTGATCATGAGACGCCTTCTAGAACCATTACAATCTATTTCATTTGAGGCTGGGCAAACTTGTCCGTATTGGTGCTCGGTGTCATACTTGATAATTGCCATTCAAGACTGACATCCAGGGTGCATTTTCCGCAGTCATTCGTTCTTTCAAGTGATTTATAAGATGGTGTTGGGGGCACGGGCCTAAATATTGATCTGCCTAGGGAGACAGGGAGATGGGATGAAGAAGGAATGTTCCTTTCCCGTGTTTGCCCTGTTGCCGTTTGAGATACCATAGCGCTTGCAGTCAATGTTGGGGCCTTTCAGTGCCAGCCACTCTCGACTGTTAGCCACTTCACCAACATCCCTAGACTATCTGTTCTGCAAGTATGAGTGGACGTATGAGGCATGGAGGAAAAAGAGCCTCGGACATTTGTTGGAAGTTGTGTTTTCTGCGCGGATGACTATATTGGCGCTGCAAGATATCAATGTAGCCCTGCCATTTTCTGACCTCCCTTCCAACACAGTCAATATGGCAACACAGCGATCGAAATAAGACATCTTGCTGGACAAAAAGCAGTGTGCAATGCACTGAATTTTATTCACATTTTTCAGGAACCGAGGAGCAATGGGTAATCAGATCTGAGCAATTTGGCAGATCATGAATTGCAGAAATTACGGTGAGCTTCAGCCAAGGCATCAGCCGCCTCTCAAATGATAAACATTTAGTTGTGGCAACTCACTTACTCTTGCAGCAGACAAATGTAATAAAACATCACTGTCTGAGGCGGGTCCCGCCTGCCTTACAGTCGTCTAGACTGCATCTCCCTTCAATCAAGTAACATTCCATGGTGAGGCCTGGCGTAGTGAAAGGAAAAATTCATTGATGACCATCATTGTTCCAAGTGGACTAACCGTAGAATGTTGAAACCGGAACAGTGAACAGTGTTCTTAGTGTGATCTACCCGAGGGATATATAGATTACTTCTGGGCACTTTGCTCCAAGAGAAGTCTAAGCATGTGATACGTATACCGTGACTGAGCACAGCGAGAACGGAAACAACTTGTATCGCCCCTTCAACATCTCGATAATATGCGGGGCACTCAGCAGGAGCATAATGAAAAAATAATATCCAGAGAGCTACATACTCATGGGTGTTTGGGGGAATGCTGAAGAATCTGACCCCACCCGCAGAAGGCACAGCCGTCAATGAGGAATCGATTGAAATCAGGACATACAGAGTCAGGCAGAATTGGGGGACCAACTTATCTCGCAGGGTTGTCAGACTAGAGGAAACCATACGATGGTGAATAGGGTGCGTGTTGAAAACAGGGTATAGAGAGAATGTAAAATATCACCAAGGGACAGCATGTGAATGAGACACATGAGGGGGCTACGGGCAGGTGCCTTGATGTTATTGATGGTTACTGGACAAGCCCACTATAAATAAAATGCAATCAATACTTTATTTTTGAAAGGCACCAAAACAGAAATTGATAGGTTTACATATTGAAAGGTTTTTAATTGTTAAGGAAACAAATTAGGGTAATGGCAGTCAGCACACATCAGTCAGGTGTCATTTGAGTGTAGATACAGGCTTAAGACGCTGAATGTTCATCTCCTGTTCCATTTACATTTAATATTGAACTGAAGCGGCTAATGTGAAATACACTCACCTCCTGTAGTATAATGACCGTGGCTATAAAGCGCCCCTGCCAGGACCATGAATCCAAGAGCAACAAACGGAGCTTTCCACACCATTTGAGCTCCTCAGAGTAAAAATGAGAAAGCAGGAGTACAAATGCTTTTTATAGGAACTGAGAGACTGTTCTGTATTTAATAATATCATGCGCTAAATGCAGATTTCCTCCACTTTGTGCATGTTAAAGATGCAGACTCCCAAGCTACATACTTGTTAATCAATAGAGAGACATATCTGTGCAATGATTGACCTTGTGAAGATTTAATATAATTCTGAACGGTGTTTTAAGTAAGAAGCAAACTGAAGAGAAAAGCACGATTTTGTCCATTTGGTCCATTGAGCCTCTGCTGGATGTTTGATATAGCTACGGAATCCTGCCCACTCGATCTTTTCACTTTCCCCATTGCTCTGCTATCGCTGTTTTTCCCGTTCAATTATGTCCACAACTCCTCGTTTTTAATTCACCATTGTATCTTCCTCCATTCCCCTTTCAGGAAGCACCTTACAGGTCATATAGACAGGCTGTGTAAAAATATATTTTCCCACATCTGCCATCGGGTTCCTCTGCCAATTATTTTAATGTGTTTCTCCCGATCATCCAAAACCCCACTCTGGCTGCCTCTATTGTCAGAATAAATGTAAATTTCTCCCTGTGGCCCTGGGAGCGATATTGATCAGTTCAGAAGTATCAGATTCCCTGGTTATTAACTCGCTGATGAGTTTTGGAGCTTGTAAATATTGACGTCCCCACAGGAGTAAATCATTGTCTGTTCCAAGCTTTGGGACAGCCCGAGCTGGGGAAGGATCTGCAGGGATTTACCCATTTCAATAGTTCATTTTTTAACATTTTCCGAAATCTCTCTCTCCCTCCCTCTCTACCTGTGCTTTTATCCCCCTATCCGTTTCTAGACCAGTCACTCTGCCTCTCTCTCTGTCGGTACTTCCTCTCTCTCTCTCTGGATCTCCCCCTCTGCCCTGTCTCTACCTCTTCCTTCGCTCTCTCTCTCTGTCTCGATGATTTTCACTTGCTCTGTCTCACTCCTTTTGTCTGTTCCACCATTTATTTTATCGTCCTTTCTGCATCTGATCCTCCATCTTCATTTCAGTATCTTTCTGTCACGTATTATAAATTAGCACGGATAGGTAAATATTTCGAATGTTATTAAGATTTATTTTTGTTAAATATTTGCCTCTGAAAAGGAACTGCGCTGTCACCAGTCGCTTTCCTGTCTTGCACCGTTCAGCAAGGTCCGGGGAATGAGCAGCCCCTGAATATAAAGCAGCATTTCACTGTCTGTCTGTGGGATCAAAGCGCAAATAGTCAACACCTGAATGTCAAAATCACGTCATTTTAATACATTTATTACATGTAGGTGTTCTCGGAGTGGAATATATACACATATAAATATACAAAATCAAACATGTGAACATTTTAGTAAGCCTATGGATGTTTTCTCAGTCATGGAGCGTTAGCGACGCTGGCTAGGCCCACATATTAGATTGACCATCACTATTTGCCCTTGTGAACCTGGTGGTCAGCCGCTTTCCTGAAACACTGCAGTCCATGTGATTTAGGTACAAACACAGTGTTGTTGAGGAATTTGCAGTCAGGTACCTATAACATTTTCCTGGTGTAAGTTGCTGGCCCTATGTTCAGCGTCCGGAGTTGTTTTATTTTTTTTATCGAGCCCCTGTCTCTTTAACTTGGACCATTGAATTATTCACCATTCTCTGTGTTCACGCAGATATGCATCCTCGTCCACCAAACTAGCCCCTATGTTCACTCACCTCCACTGCAAAACCTCCCCCAAAGACGCTAATTGTCTCCCAACACTGGCGGCTCTTGACCGGCCAAATTCTTCCCAATTTCCTCACCAACCCGCACCACTTTTCATTTCCTCTGATCAGAACCTCGACCAAAATGGCCTTGGGAGCAACGAATGCAGTCGACTAAATTGAGGGAAGTGCAAGTGAATTGCTGCTTCACTTGAAAGGATTGTTTTGGCCCTTGGACGGTGAGGAGAGGGGAAGTAATGGGGCAGGTGTTGCACCTTCTGCGATAGCATGGGGATGTGCCGTGGGAGGGGGTTGAGGTGTCGAGGGTGATGGAAGAGTGCAACAGTGTGTCCCGGAGGGAACTATCCCTGTGGAATGCCGCCTATGGCATTAGTCTACTGCATTTGTTGCTCCCAGTGCAGGTTTCCTCTACATTGGATAGACAAACGCAGACTGGGTGACCGTTTTGCAGAACACCTTCGGTCTGTCCGCAAGCATGGCCCAGAGTTGCCTGTCACTTGACATTTCACCACTCCACCCTGCTTTCATGCCCAGATGTCAGTCCTTGGCCTGCTGCATTGTTCCAGTGAAGCTCAACGCAAACTGGAGGAACAGCAGCTCACCTTCCGACTAGGAACTTTACAGCCTTCCAGACTGAATGCTCTTTTCAACAATTTTAAATCGCAAACTCACTCCTCCATCCTCACCCCCTTTCCGATCCCCCCTTTTTTCCCAATAATTTAAATAGAATTTTATTTTCCCACCTTTTTCCAATATTTTAAAATGTATTTCCATCCATGGTTTTACCTCTAACTTTTAGCCTATTTCGATCCCTTCCCTTCACCCCACCCCACCCCCACTAGGGCTACCAGTAGGTTGCTTGGCCTGCTTTCTATCCTTAATTTGCAATTAACTTAAATACTATCACTACCTTCAACACCTCTTTGTCCTTTTGTCGATGCAATTTTTTGGCTATGTCCACCTATCACTTGCCCTCTATCCAGCTCTACCCCGCCCCCCCTTATTACCAGCTTATATTTCACCACTTTTCTATTTTTACTTAGTTCTGATGAAGAATCGAACAGACTCGAAAAATTACCTGTTTTCCTCTCCGCAGATGCTGCCAAACCTTCTGAGCTTTACCAGGTATTTTTATTTCTGTTTTTGTTTTAAATAATCTCAGTTTCAGGATGTTTGAATAAAGTTCAGTGTTACGATGTTTCAGAAATTTCAGTTAGACAATGTCAGTCATGGAATGCTTCAGAAATATCGGCTGTTTGGTGCTTCAAGGAGGTCATATTATTTCCAAAAATGTCAATTTTAGATTGTTTTAAAAAATAGTAATGGATTGTTTTACAAAAATTGAGTTATTGTTTATTTGAAAAAAAAATTATGTGGCATTTCTGAAAACGCCATTTAAAGACTGTTACAAAGATATCAGTTAATTAAATTTTCAAAAAGCCAATTATGTGTTTCTTTTCAAAAATAAGTCAATACGTCTTTGGAAAAAAATAGTCAGTAAAAGCATTTTTGGGAAAATGCCATTTATGAAATGTTTCAGAAACAGCACTCACCTTGTGTTTCAAAAATTCTAGTTGCGCAACATTTAAGAAATGTCACTTTTAGACTATTTTAAAAGAATTCACTTTTAGAGTTTTTAAAGAAATATCAGTTATAAAATGTTTTATACATGTCGGATTTTAGATGTTGGATGGAAGGTCTGTTATTAATTCCTACACGAAATGTCCATTTTCGAATGGTTTTAAATAGTGTGAGTTTTAATATTTAACGTTTCGAAGCTCAGTATTGTAATGGTTCAAAATGGCTCCCAGCAGCAATAAGGCAAAGTACATTCTGAGTGTCGTAGGGAGGGACGGGGCGCACACAATTTCGAGTGCACAAGCAGATACGGCAATATGTTGTGAAAATATTTTGTTTCTAAATAACTAAATGCACTCTACATGAATGCAAACAACATTTGCAACAAGGTAGATGAATGACATTGCAAATAGAAGTAAACTGGTGTGATATTTGTCTTTGCCTTTTCAGAGATCTAACTGCAGCTGATGAAGGCTTGGAATTGATTGTTCATGGGTTTTCAACACTTTGTAAGGATGGGGAAAATGAATAAGGAGGTGGGGTAGCGCTGTTAATAAAGGATGAGGTACAATAATGAGTGGATCTTAGATCTTATGATCAGGAGGCAGAAACAATTTGGGTGCAGCTAAGAAACAGAACGGGGGAGGAAGTATGGTGGGAATGGGAGGCACCAAACAATAGTGTTAATGGCGGGTGAGGTATCGGAAAGAACAATAGTGATGAACGTAACAACAGAATGCAGAAATCATGAGCGTGGTCAATATAAGGATTTATTTGGAAAACAATGCTACCGCTTCAAGATGCCCCAAAGGCATTCTACTGTGGCTCCCATATTAAATAATGGAACCACGCTTTTTGGAAATAACTATGGAACGGACAGTTCACATCTAGTATTGTGCATTGAGAATGGGCTAATTAATATTCTCGTTAGTAAAGATCATTAAGGGAGCGTGACATTATAGAAAATAAATTTATACTTTCTTGTACAATGAAGTATTTCAATCCGGAACTAGGGTCCTAAATCTAAACAAAGGTAACTACTAAGGTATAAGGGGCAATTTGCTGTGGAATATGGGGAATTACATTAAAATATAAGACTGTAGACATGAAATGGCTTTTAGGATGGATTTAAAGAATGAATAAATTGTTTACAATAACTAAACATTCAGTTGAGGTACAGAAAAACGCAACGCGAAATCAAATCCATTCTAGGCAGATGAAATATCTTATTGATTATTTTACATAAAAGGAAGAGGACCATAAAGTTGAGAAATAAATAATAACCCTGAGGATTGGAAGACATTTAGAACTGAGCAAAGGAGAACCAACGGCTTAAAAAAACAATGAAAAGAGAAAATTAAATTTGAAGCTCCGTTGTCGAGAACAATGAAGACACTTCGATAGCTACTTAGAAAAGGAAAATAATAGCAGTGAAAAATGTGGGCCCATTGCAGGAAGTGAAATAATAACTTATAACGGGGAGAAAGGAAATAGAAGGGAAAATAGCCATAATTTTCGTCTCTCTTCATGGAGGAAGGAAGAAAGAAAGAATAAATCTCAGAAAGAGGAGACAACAAGGTTTTGGCGAGAATGAGCAACTGAAGAAAACAGAACGTGAAAAGAGCAATACTGAAGAAAGCAACGGGACAGAAAGTTAACAAAAGCCCAAGACCCGATCATCCATCCCAGAGTGTTGGAAGAGGTGGTTTTAGATTTAATAGATGCATTAAAGTTCATCTCGCAAAATTATATGGGCTCTGCAATGGCCTCCGCTGATTGAAGAGGAAGGAGTATAATCCCAGTGATTATGGAAGTAGCTAGAAAGAAAATGAGGAACTGGAGAGCAGTTAGCCTGACATCAGCGGTGCGGAAAATGTAATAATCGACTGCAAAATATGTTGCAGCTGGACAATTAGAAAATGAAAACTAGATTGGGAAGTGTTACCAAGGATTTAAGAACCTGAATAAAAATGGTGAATATTGCATGTCGTGCATTTGAACATTGAGGACGCACAAGAATATATGAAGCAATATTAGATAATATGGAATTGGGGGCAAATACTGGCCTGTATTGAAACATTGCGAATTGGTTAACGAACAGAAAGCCGAGTGGAGGGAAAAAAACGTGCCATTGTCTGCTTGGCTTTATGTCGCTAGTGGGGAGGTACAAGGAGCAGCACTTGTGGCCCCTAATATTCACAATCTGCATCAGTGATTTGAATATGGGCACTGGATGTAACATTTCAAATTTTGCGGATGACACAAATCCTGCTTAGAGTGTGAGGTGTGAGGAGGATACAAAGAATCTTCAAGGGACTAATGCAGCCAACGTGAGAGGGTAAGAACATGGCAGACGGAATATAATGTGGAATAGGTAAATTTACCCGAATTGGTATGAAGCAAAATGAAGACTATTTCTTAGATGGTAAGATATTGGGAACTGTTGATGTCCAAATTGACCTGGGCGTCGTTTTTCTGAAGTCATTGAAAACTAACATGCAGTTGCAGCAAGAAATCAGGAAGCAAATGGTACATTGAATTTTATTGCAGGGGTATTTTTCCAAAGGAATACAGAACTATCCTATAATTGCATAGAGCCTTGGTGAGACCTCACCTGGAACGTTGGATGCAGTTTCAGGCTCATCTTTATAGATTGAATAATAATGTTAAATTCTTAGGTGCTTTGCATTTTGTTTCAGCTAATATTGATGAATTGTAAGGGAACCACCTTTTAAATAGTTCAGGTTGAATTTCTGCCAGTGAGACTGTTAACAACTGAGGCCGTCTGAGAACAGCAATGTAGCTTCTTCAAAGTATTTTTCAAATTTCCTTTGAGGTGCCAAGAGACCTGTGCTTAAGTGGTTGTTATTTGTTTTTATGATTTGGAAGATAAAGAAAACCAAATGTTAAATTCAGCTGCTTGAATTTAGTATAAAATCTTATCGCTCAGTAAACTATATTTATTATTTGTTTTTGGATTACTAACTGCTTACAATTTATTTACCATATCTGTAGATCTGAAGAGCTATATTTTAAAAGGAAACAATACTTTGCCTGGCATTTTGGTAGGAACCGTTATCAACATGCGATGCTAATTGCTTTAGTATCCATGGAAAAAATGTAGTATGTTTATGCCAGTCATTTGAGTTACTTTGAATTATTGATAAGGAGATGTGGCTTGCATGTACACCTGTAATCCGTATCTAAACGAAATATATAATTTAAAAAAAAACAATGTAATATTTTCAGGACTGAGGAAGTAATAAACATTTGTCTCAGATTATAACTCACATGCGAGGAGCCACAAAATTGGTGAGGCCTCAGCAATAACCAATGGGATTGGATAATTCGGTCTATTTCCGAGTCATGGACCAAAGTGGGAATAAAAATAGAAATGCAATTTGGAGACTCAGGTGTAAATTGGTACAGTTTGACAATTGCGTCAGTGGTGTCATGGTTCGGAGATGCAGCTAAACTTCACTTCTAAAAAAGGAGAGAGACTTCACTTTGCTGTCAGCATTCGAGTAATCCGAGGCCGTTGAATAATAGGACAGTTCCAAGCTTCCTTCTCTGATCCCAGTTACGTTGGTTTACCATCACACTTAAGAAATTCCACTTAACTAATCAATGACAGCCATTTTTATGTGTTAAGTCAGGCACAGCCGAGGGCTCATTGTTAAAAATTTAACATTCCAACTTTGAGATTTGAATGAAAATGTTTAAGATCTATGGTTGAAACAAGTATCATTTTAAGTTATTTGTGTTTGTATCTGTGGGTTCTGCAACGGAATATATCTTTAAGTTTAATTTATATTATTTTTTTACACCTGTGTGTTAAGAATATGTGAAGCCACGTTTTGATTTCAGTTTAAGGGTCTGTGAAACTGAGTTGGCAGTCATAGGGCCCTTTTTGCATATATACATCTATAATACGTTTATATATTTCTTGAATCGAAGAGTTTGGTTACCAACGGATTGTAATTTAGTGAAGTTAAAACACAAATAAATGGTAGATGAATATAAACTGTACTGTTTTTTTAGCAACAGGGTATCAGAGGGAGACGCATAGTGACATAGAGACAAGGAGAGATGCAGTTTTGGTTAGTTGTAAAGTGGATAGAACAGAATGAATGCAGGAAAAATGTCTCCGCCTCTGTCTTGCTGGAAATTTTGCCAGATTGTTAAGGAGCTCATACACATTGCTCTAAAGTTGAAACAATAGTGAATTTAAAGTTAGGTTATGGACATCCCAATGAGGATATCAATTGCGGAATGTCTTCGAGTGAATCTTCAGAACTCCACGAGCAAAGAACCTTCTTTTCAACTGAACCAGCTTTACCCTGGATGTGGAAATAGTGGCACCTCCTCACTCGAGTATTCGGTCTGTAACTGTTGCAGTGATAAAAGGGTTAGGCTGATTTTGGGCCATTTAATTGTTGGCGCGTCTGTTGAAACCTGTTCAAGCTCCCTAATGCCGAATGCAAAATGGTGAATGCTTGTTGTAAAGTATTTTTTTAAAAATCTTTTGTTTAAAAAATAACACAGCAAGGCCAGAACCCTGTGAATCTGTTTAAGTAAGTACCTGCCAAGGGTTACAAAAGATATCTAATGGCCTATCAATCCATGTTGCCTTCTGCAATCTGAATTGTCATGTGACAACATCAGCTAGGATCACAGCAAACTCTAATCCCAATAACTATTCACATGATTCCCACAACCCACGAATGAATTATAGGAAAAACGACCCTTAACTACATTCACTGGAGCCTGCTTGATCTCAAGGGAAGATCTGGGTGCTGCTGACATCAGATTGTCTATTTATGTACCTCGCCATGACCCCTCATGTCTGCCATCGCTGATAGCTGTGTCCCTCACCTGGGACAGCGAGTTCGGACCTGAAAAATGTTGCGATATAGGAACGGAATGTTACTTAATCACATTCACCTGCGAGCAGATCAGCCTCATCACTGATGGACAATCCGGACTCTGTCATCGTAACCCTTTTAATTGGAGGTGTGTGTGTGTGTGTGTCTGTCTGTATGTGTATGTGTGTGTGTGTGTGTGTTTGTATGTGTTGGGGTAGGCTGGGAGTGCGTTTTGCGGGTTCGAGAAGGAGGGTTAAGAATCTCACTGATCCTTTCCAACAGTGTGAAGAAGGGCTAGAGTGTCCTCTTCAATGTTGAGGAGAGATTTACAACACGTTGTGAGTTGAGTGGAAAATAATTATTGGTCAAAGCACAACAATGAGCATCTTCAATTCAACGCCAGCACAACAGTCCAGCTCTGCAACTGATTTATTAATAAGTTATTTGAGCGATGCATTTTGATGTCATTTCAAAAATTCACTAAAGGAAATCCGACTGAATTTTAACATGCGCTGGACAGAGCCTCCGTGTACTCATGGGATTGCAGTGGGTGCGCTGAATGAATTTACTTCAGAAAGCCATTCAAAATAACAAGCTTCACATGCCACGTGTAAATAATTTCTGAGACACATCATTCCAAGCTGATTCTTCCATCCACCCAGACAGACCCTTTTGTTAATAGGGTAACACCATGAAGTGTTTACTGAAAATAAATACGGGAATAAAATCGTGTAGCCATCTGTGATATTTGCCATCTGTGATCTGCAGCCAAATGTGATAGTTAGGAGATTTCCAATAGACGGCACTGGTCTAAAAGATCACAGTTGGAATAATGTCATTGTACAAATTTGATTTATTCCATTGAACTTCAGTTAAGAATTAAAACATCTTATCATTTATATTTGCTCAGACACTCAACTCCATTGAGTAACTATGAGCCACAGGTGTGGCAGTTTAGCTGGTAGCCATTGCAGCTATTTAGAAAACTCTTTCATTTGTACAACTCAATGCAGAATGAAGCAAGTTTACCAAATTTGCCTCTGATGGCCTTAAACTCAATTGAATCCTTAGAGTGAAATGTTGTTTCCCTGTATTGGCCTCCAGGACCTTGTATTTTATCCTGTACTTTCTTTGAATTCTGTTGGCCTAACAGTACTTGAAGTGAAGATTTCCCCATTCTAAAAACTCATCATTTAATAAACGACTTCGAAGAGCGCCATTTACTCTTCAGCAAGATTTGAATATAGAATTAATAAAAATAAATAACTGAATGGGATTCCACATGCTGCAAGGAGCAATGGAATTTGGAAACAAGAGGACTAGGTCATTCGGCCCGTTGAGCCTGCTCCAACATTAAACAAGATAATGGCGGATCATCTACATCAACACCTTTTCACAGTACCATACACAAACCCTTGCATTCTTTAATAACAAGTAATTTATCGATTTATGTTTTAAACATGCTCAATGACTCAAATTTCACAGCCCAATTCCAGGGATTCACCATCCTATAAGTGAGGGTATTCCTCCGCACCCCAGTCCAAAATGTTCTACCTCATACTCTGAGGCTGAGCCCTTACTCTCGAACAACTAAACCGGGGTAAGAATGTTTACTTGTCTAACCGGCTGAGCAAGGTAAGAATTCTGTATGTTTCAATGAGATAATCTCTCACTCTTCTGCACTCTAGAGAACATAACTCAAACTCTCAAAATCTCCCCATAGGGGATCAACCTGGTGAACTGTCCTTGCAATCCCTCGATGACACGTATATACCTCCTTAGTTAAAGTGGCTAAAACTGTGCAAAATATCCTGCTGCTGTCTCACCAATGTTTAATGCAATTGCAGCAAGCCATAGTTACTTGTGCAATCAAATTCACTTTCAAGAAATGCTAAGACACCATTTAAATTTCTAATTGCTTCCTTCAACTCATAGTTTATTAGTGACTGATGAAGTCAAATATGCAGCTCAACTTCCACATCAACACTCACAATTTATTAACTACCCTGCGTTTCTGATTTTCTAACCAAAGTGGATAACTTCACACATTCTTCCCAATTTTACTCTGCCCCATGCTTCCACTGTTTTTTTTTAAATCAGGTACTAAGCCCTTTGCAATAGGATCTAACATTCTCCCTGATACTGATGTTAGGCTGACACATCCACAGAAATCTTTCACTCTCCATACTTTCTTTTAAATTGTGGTTACTTCTGCTCGTTTCCAACAGTTAGGGACACATAGCATCATGAGCCATACTTTTGAAATTTTTGAAAAATTGAAGAACATTGAATTATTTGGACACTTTCTAGGGAATGTACCTGTTTAATTTAGAGGTTATAATTTCAGTTTGGACTGTGAGATAACTGCCTGTTCCAATGAGTTACATGTCTTCAGCTAATCCCCCAGCGAGGCAACTTAGAGCTTACTTGAATTTACTTGGATTTTAATATCGGGATTAAAAAAATAACGTGTCCAGATGCTGCGAGCTCCTAGTCAATTTCTGGTAGACATATTACTGGGAGCAGCCCCTTGCTTTGAAATTGTGCTTTGTAACAGACCGCTCCCCCCACTGGAAATGTGAAATTCAAGGTGAACATTCCGGAAACCCCCAGAGGTTCATTCCCAGCCCTGTAACATCACCCTGCCCCCGTTGGAAATTTGGAATTCAATGTGAAAAATCAGGAAACTCCCAGTGTTCCATCCCCTCCAGTGAAAGACCCATCTCCGCGCTTGAAATGAGAAATTACATGGAATAATTGTGGAAATTCTAATGTTTCGGATGGTCTAATCATTGAACTAATTGAAGAATTTGAGTAAAGGGATATTTTAACATACTCCACAACTGTTCCCTGAACTTCGTCTGTGTCACAGCGTAAATCGCAGTGTTTGTGCAGCAACTCAGGAGCTGCAGCATGAAACCCAAATCCACAACAAAATAATGTAGATAGAGAGAATTGTGGCCAAGATCGTTCATCCGGGTCCATATAGAATAAACCATTAACGTTGCCCATAACAGTATGAAATTGGCTGAGATCACAAACAGTAAAATGATCGATTTCTTTCGACTCTCCATCTCTGGGTCTCTGGGATACTTCCCACTGTTTCGAGCTTGGAGTCGCCGGCGGCCACGGCTGGCCACTAAAATGTACCTGACGGTCAAAATATTGAGCAGAACAATCAGCACAAATGGGACACACGGTGTTAGAATGTGATGGGTGAACTCGATACTTCCCCAGAACGGTGAGAACAGAACTTCTTTTGTGTAACCACAAAACCAGGGGAAGTTTATGAGCCAATACTGACCTGTGAGCATAAAATACCAGGACATGTTCTTTGAACAGCTCAGCACAGTCACGGCGCCCAGAACCACAGCTGCCGTTTTTTCGCTGCAATATTTTCTTTTCCGCTTTGGGCAACAAATGGCCACAAATCGATCAAAGGTGAAAGCAACAGTAAACCAGACGGAACAGTCAGTGGCTGCATAAAGCAGGACGGCATGGATATTACACACGGGGATTGATTTCAGGAAACCAAAATACTTATCAAACACAATTGGGATATGCCTCAAGGTCAGGTCCAGGATAATGATCAGTAGATCAGCCACTGCCATGGCCACCAGGTAACGGGTAACACAATCGGAGAGACCACAACTCTTGCGCTTGAGTATTATAATCGCCACTAGGTTCACTGCAAAGCAGGGAAATAAACAATGAGAATATACATCACACTGGTATCAAAGTTGCCAACAAGATCGAGGTGTTATTGAGATGTCTTACAGCAACCTCTAATGTATTGAAATCAATGGCCCCGAAAGAAGGAAGAAGAAGGTCTGTGACACTGTGGAAGGGAGGATAGATTGAATAACAGAAGAACAGAGGTGTAGGAGCAGGGGAGACAGGCGTGGCGGGGGAGCCAGAATTTTGGGGAGAAAAACTCAGGAGTGACAAGGGAGCTGGTGTTGACAGGGAGGAATCAAAGGTGATGGTGGTGTAAATGACAGAGAAGAGGTGTGTGATAATTCCTCTTTGGTCCCAAGCTATCTGCACAACGGAAGATTATGTAATACTGAGACAGAGAGTTTCCACACACCGCTCATGTAATTTCAAGATTTGTCTCGTAACATGCTTCATTGTGAATAATAAAATCAAATGAAAGGGTACACATTCATATATTACAAAGTCGGAAATAATAAAAAAACAACGAACACTTGACATTCAAATTCGCAAACAAGCGCATAAGAAAAATTATTTCCAGATATGTAACATGCAATTAGATTAATACGAGATTATAACATACACAGGTAGATTATTTCCATAGATTAAGCTGTTGGTTGAAAGCGTTGCAGGCACGAAGGGTTCTCTACTCGGTGCTTCAAGATAAATGGAGTTTGGGAAAATCTGCCTTTTATTACATAGTGTGGTTGAACCTCTGGTTTGAATAAATGCAATAACATGTAAAACGCATTAGCCCCTTTTATTGCCAGATTACCTAAAAACTGTTTCCCAAGGAATGTTATTTTGAAGTGTTTCTTTCATCAGCAATAGTCTCCCTGCCCTTTGACCATGGTGTCGGATTCCCAATGTCCCACACATTGACATCCCTGTTGCGAACAACCTCAGAATACGATGTTATCGGAACTGGAGTCTTTGGAAGCGCATCCAGGCAACCTGTCAAAGTCAAAGGCATGCAGGGTATACCTTACCTGCACTCTCCTCCTCCTCCTGTGGTGTTTCTCGGTTTCCTGGTGCCAAACACTATATCCTCATGATGGTGATGATATGAATGGAGCAGCAGAACATTATTAATTTGACCACCTGCTCCAGCGTGTACCTGAGGGCTCAATCTGCACGGCTCCAGCATCCGAAGCATTGCTTCATCACACTCACGGCTTGATCCACGATGTTCAGGGCAGCTCCATTGTTCCCACTATTCAGGAGTTGTGTTTACTTGCTTGGTTCACGTCAGGGGGTATTGGGGGCGTGTTTTTTTGATCCATTTATCTGCGGGGCAGCCTTCATCTCCGAAGAGCCACATTATGGTTCTCTAAGCAGAGCTGAATGTGTTGGAAATCGCCGACTGCTTGAGAAGGAAGGTATCGTGTCTGCAGCCAGGATATAGGATATTCACCAGCATGACGCACTGTGCATTGCCGCACATCAGCTGCACCTCAATGGACTGAGAAACCTTTCATATCACGTAACACTCCACCTTCAAATGGAGACACGACAGAGCCACGTACAACACCGGAAATCCGGCTATCCTGTGAAACCATGGCACCACACTTTCTGCTTCTCCCTGTTGAGGGAGCAAACAGTGCAAACGCTTCTCCCAGCATTTATGTTCCCTCTCAACTATTGGATACTTTGTTAGACAAAATACTGCGGGAAAATGAACATGTCACCTGTTCCTGTTTGAAAATTTTCCATGATCCTCTGACCTGAACGGCCATTGAATGCACCTCCTCACCGTGATGTGAGGCCCGAGCTCCTATTGACAGAGGTGATACAGATATGCGGCCACCTATGCGTCCACCTCCTCGCTGCATCAGACTAACATCAGCCACTGCGCCTGTGTTAGTTGTTGATTTCTTAATGTTCCTGGAAAACCCGGGCTCCGTAGGGCAGCATACCCCTCCTCCTCCCCCATGTTTACAGATATTTCCCTCTATGTGGCATCTGCTACATTTGCTGGTCATTGTGCAGAACCAGATGCACAGCAACGGCAGCCCCCATGCTTCTCGCAGGCAAATCATTTTTCCTCCTTGAATGTACACAGCCCCTCACAACACAACCCAGGAACCATCCACAGAACCGCAATGAACTTTCCAATGAAATTAAACAGTTAAAACCGATCAACCTTACCCATTTAAATGACACACCAGAGGGTTCCTAATGATGTTAAACACATATTTAGCTGGGAATGGGTAACACAGGCTTTCAGTGGACAGATAAAAGCCGAGATTGAAAGGCATGTGTCAAACCTGCGGGAACCCCCTGTCAATCATGGAGCACCAGGTCCTGGCAATGGGATTAATTGGAGGAGTGAAGTTATTCATTGATATAATCACAGGATTAGGATTATTTAAATTGAGGAGCTTGCCGAACCAAGACCAGTGTTGGTCCGTGAGCACAGTGATGATGGCGAAATGGGATTTTGTCTACGTTACCTTACAGAAAGCCGAGCTTTGGACGGGCAGTGGTTCTTGAAGGTTTGTAAATGGATTTGTGGGGCCAGATTAACATTTGATTAGTCGAGTCTGGTTTTAACAAAGGCACAGCCGAGTGTTACTCTGCTGCTGGGCTGAGGCAGAGGCGATGGTGGTTGATGTAAAGGAGCTGGTAGGAGACACAATTTAGAATGGAGAGGATCTGGGCTCAGAAATCAGATCAGTATTAAATGGAGCACGGAGGTGGCTGACAGTTTGGTTCAGGTTTATACAATGGCGCCAGAGGGGGGTGGAGACTCTTGATAGGGAACACACTTTATGATGGTAACAGTTGAAAGTGGCTGCCGTGTTGCAGAAATGTAAAAGACAGCAACGGTAATGTAGTTAAATGTGGTTTAGGAAATGGATTGCTGAATGGAGCGTCTTACCTGGGACACCAACAATGGATAAGATGGGATAGTAACCCACCTGAATCACCGCAAGAACACCATGGATCCAATCAGCTAACGATAGCCAATCTTGAGAAAGATAGTAAAGTCCTGAGGATAAACTCCTTTCCATTGTTGTCACATCCCAATATATTGTCCTCAGATTCTGATCCATTGTTGTAACATTACAATCTATTGTCCTCAGAATCTGATCCATTGTTGTAACATTACAATCTATTGTTTTCAGATTCTGATCTCTGCTCTCGCTCTCTCAGGGCCGCTGATCCTTGTGACCGCTGGATGAGATTCTCCCGCTAACGCTACGGGATAACACATTGTAATGAGGCCCGTATTAATAGAAGAGAGGTATCCTCCAGTGACACAATTAGCATCCTTAGAGACTGACATTAATTACAGACTGAACAAATTGATTCAGTTTACTCCTTTCAATCCAAAAGTTATTATACCACTATAAGTTACAAAATTCACCTGGTCTGGATGGGGAGTATGCGGGTCGCTGAAAGAAGGAACAATGCGAATAGTGGTCGGACTGACAACTATATGTAAATCCAACTTAGGGTGGTATCTGAGGGTTGGATGGTTGGAAGTGCTCCAAGCTGTTTATAATAGCAGAGAGGGAGAAACCCTGGAACTACAATTCAGAATGGAGCTTTCCTTGATGAGCTATATTAAAAACTGTTCATTTTTAAAGCGTGAAGGTTGCTCAGTCAAACAGATTCACCGGAGTCTGCTTTGCCTTTGTAAAATAAAAATAATTGACAATAATCATGACCATATTACACTGGACAACAAAAGTCTTGGGAAGGTTTCAACACAGAAACACCGAAAGAATTGTTTCAAACTCTCGCTATCCCTTCTATCCTAGCAATCCATTTACATGTCCAGGGCGGTCCCCAGCGAACAGGTACCAGGACATTTGGGCAAGGATAAAGCTGGTTCCTTGGTTAATAAGTTAATTTTCCAGTGGGCATCTCAACATTCACTAGAAAGCCTTTCATAATTGGTATCAGTCTTGAGAAATCCTGAAAACTCACTCTAAATGCAGCACTACTTTAAATTTAGAGCATTATCCATGAGTTCCGTAATAATCTGTCATCATGTCCAGTGAGAGAGAGACTCAGGCCTTCGCTTCCAGGCTTGACTCGGTGGTATTTTCATACCAACTCAACCGGCAAAGTGGTTGTCTTCTTGTCTCTATGTCTCTGTGCATCTCTCTGATCACCTGTTGCGAGTGGAAAGCGCAGATTTATTTGGGACTTCTTGGTATTGTTTTATGTTCACTTAAGGACCAGCCCCCTTGCTGGGCAACGTCTTCATTGCAATCGTCGTCAAACCTGATTAAAATGCAGGCATTCAAAAAGGGCCCCAGACTTGCTGGCCGATTTTCGCAAAACTCCAAACTGAAACCAAAGCCATGCTTCACACTTCAAATACAAATGTAGCTTACTTAAAATTATTTCTAGTTCCTATAACTTCACCCGCAAAAGAAAAATAAATTAAAAGTTATTTTGAAGAGCATTTTTCATTTCCTGTTCCTATCTCCACTTATCGCTACATCTGTTGTACTTGAACATCGTTACTATAGCTTTAACAATGCACTTACACTAACTACACAAATATTATCCATAAGAATCATATCCTTTTCAAGTCCATGATCCTCACGATATTTTCCATCTGCCTTATTTGATCTTGATATAGCATCTGCTCTTATATTGTACGTCGCCACTACATGGCTGCGTTTTAATTTGTAAGGGAGCATTAAACCCCACCAAAATAGTCACAGATCATTGCTTTTTAAATTTTTATCAGAACGGATAAAGGAAACCAGCCGGTATAAAAAACAATTTCTGCAGAATTTTTGGATAACTACACATGCAAATGTTTTATAGCCAGCGCTAAAGTCAGAGTATCCTTTTCACACCGTAGTATTGCCTCTGGCAATAATTTATCTTCCAGCGAAGTAAGTGTCTGGCCGTTCGATCCCCATCTCGGTGCCTTGTGGTAAAACTGAGCCAACACTCATTAACAGCCAGTTGAAATGGCTTCTTCCTAAATTGGTGCCACTAAAACAGGTGCAGTGATCAGTACAGCTTTAAAGTTTCCAAAAGCACGTTGACAATCCTTTGTCTATTTAATTTCAATACTTTTCTTTAACATTTTTTTCAGGGGAACCACTGCAATGCTTATATTCAGAACAAACCTCCGATAAAATCCACTGATGTCGATAGCCCACACAATCTCCCGTTTAATCTTAAACACTCTCAATCCAAGTTGGATGCTGTTTTTGCTTATTTGGAGATCAATTTGCGTTCCCCACAGTGTGGCCCAAATAAGTCACTTTCCCTTTGGCAAATTCACTCCATGCAAATTTATTGACTAAATTGCCTCTTTGTAACCGATGAAACACTTCATTCAAGTGCTGCAAATGTTCCTGCCAATCATAGCTTAACACAACCAGATCCAAAATATTTACAGCAGAGTTAGATAATCCGTGAATATCCCTGTTGGTCAATCGTTGAAACGTGACTGCTGCTTTCTTCATTCCGAAAGTCATGACAGGACACTGAAAAAGACAATTCGGGGTTTGAAAATCTGATGTTTCTTTAGCCATGTCCGTCAATGCGACTTGCCAATATTCCTTCAATAAAGTCAATCTTTCTCATGAAATTTGCCTTTAGAATAATCACAATGGAGTTTTGGAACCGTGGAATCGGAAATCGATTCGCATATGTGACTGAATTAACTTTACCAACGATTATACTCAACCATTGTGTCCCAACTGGTTTATGTAACATTACAAGGAGTGTGCTCCGTGCGCTGTGACTCGTTTAAATGTTGTGATCCCCCATCATGAACCTGACCTCTTATTTCACTTGGTCTAAGTTCATCGCATTAAGTCTCTAAGAATGTTGCTTTATAGGTGACACGCCACGTACTTTACAGCATGCAAGGCAATAGACGTTTTTCCCCTGTCCTAATTAAACACATTTTTCGCATGAATATTTAACAACTTTCTTAAGACATCTCGAAAGTATTTTCTGGAAGATAGCATAATATGGCATGGGAAACAATCAAAGGTTATTGGAGTTAGATGGGGATATGGAAATGGAAATACGAGAAGAGAAGCCATTATCTTATTGAATGGCGGAGCAGGTTCAAGGGGCAGCATGTACAATTCCTGTTCCAGTTTCTTATATTCTTGTCTAACCTTGAAGTACCTCCCTATAGTTCAATCTAATTACAGGAGCGTCGTGTTTAGAGTGTCGTATTCCTGGTTTATTCCCGAAATGGTTTGATACTTTAAATTCCCTCCTTTCTCATTTCACTGCTGCAAACACATTCCTCTCCTGGTTACCTCACCTGCCATAATATGGCTTTACTATGTTGACGGGACACTCTCAGTGTTTGCTTCCCCTTGCCTGGAGAGATCACTATATAATTCGCAGTATTGACTTTCCTTTTGATTTGGTAAGGATCAGTGAACATTGCATCTCATGGTTTACCAGAGAGAGCTCACAATGCTTAAACATTTCCTCCAGCAACAAGACTTCAAGTCTTTGCATTTTACGTGCTTTGCCTTGCATTGATTGTTGACATATGTTTTGCCGTTTCTTTGGCCAACACACACACACCATGGTTAATTGTTCACAGAAATTTGACACAAAGGTGAAAAGTGTCGTCTCGGAACTTTGGTTCATGTTGTTTTATTTTATTAATTTAAGTGTTCCTCTCCCCTCCGCCCCATATATCACTTCAAAAGCATTTGGACACATTCTGGACATCCCTATTAGCAAACAGTACAAATAGAATGTATTAATCCCAATAATTACTTCCTTCATGACAATAGACTTTAATCTGGTCTTTAAAGTTTGCTGTCCCCATGCTGAAGTTCCTTGTGGATGGTGGGTAAAACGCTGAACACTGAAATTGTTTTCTTCTCTCCCAAACTATTAATTATTTCTTTGAATATATGTGAAATAAGTTTTGAGCATTAAACTGATTGTTCTTCCTGAAGCAATCCATACATTGTAAAGAATTGAATGGCCTTTCCCACTGTAATTTTCACCATGATCTTCCCGAAATGCACTGCCACTGGAAATCATGTTGAAACGACCATAATTGGTGAAAGATGCTGATTCCACTTTTGATTTAGGTAAGGACCAAACACAATATAATTAGAGACTGCTAAACGGTTCTCAGCAGCTTTTATAGGAATTGAAGGTGCCGATTTAATTGATGATAAGAATTTCACCATTACCTGACATGTATGGAATGTCTTGCAGAATTTAGCCACGGCATTACGGTCAATAAATTAACATTTTCGGTGATTTGGCCTGTGTTCTCGTAATAACCAAATGAATTGCCATTGGAAAACAGTGAGTAAAACAGTAAAATGAAATTATGACACCCAGATGGATACTTATGAACTACTGCCCATTGCCCATTGGCTGGTATTTGAGGTGTATCTATTTCCTCATTAGCACATTGCATTTTAAATAACAAAACTCAGGTGTTTTGTACTGATTCAGTCTCTGAGTGGGCTGTTTGAAAAGTTTTCTTACCTTAGAATCAGCTTGTTGAATTTTGATTAAAGAAGATTGTGGTGAATAAATCATCTCCATTATCTTTCCATTCCTGGCTCTACTTCATTTCTCAAAAATTAGTGGAGAAGAATTGAATTTCTGATCTATTTCCCTCCTTTATGGCTTCTTCGCTGCTTTTCTAAGTTACATTGATCCTAAGATCTAGTCACGATGCAGTCAAGAAACAACCCACGATGTTCCTCAAGTCAGGCCTCAGTTTCTTTCACTCCCAATTGCTGTTACAATTTTCTCAGTAAAGCCTGTTGTTTTGAAACAACCATGTAATTCCCCAAGATAAAATCAATACCATCCATAGGGATTTGATGCATTTCTCCAACTACACCCTTTCCACTCACTAAGTGGCCTCTTAATCCGAAACTATATAAATATAATGAAAACTGTTTATAACCTCTATGTATTAATCCAATTTGTACATTTCAACCCAACATCAGCCACTCTGGAAGCGGAAAAGTTTCATAAACCAATATCAGCGACAGACTTGCCCCAGTGTCTCTCAATAGATTTATAGATTTGCCTCCTTGATTAGGAGAATGAGGAATATCTCTTCTCTATTGACAACATCTTCAAAACTTTCCATAACTTGTTTAGTTACTTTGTTGGAAGTCCAAGGGAACACCCCACCCCTTTGAAATCACATCCAGGACATTTAATTTGCTAGGTTTATTTAACAGTAATTAAGAAAATATTTTCTTCACCACCATGAGACATTTCCTCCTTCCTAACAGCTTATGAAGGATGGGTTTCAATTGTAACACTGGATTTTAGTACCCATTCTCTTTCATAATACAACCTTTTGTGTCCATTCCTTATGTTTTCCTACTACTGTTGTCATTTGCCCTTTTAATTCGCAGCAATTACTTTTATGTTGGAGTTTTTTTTACAAAGGAACCATACAATTTTTTTACATCAGTGGTAGATTCTCCATTAATTTTTGCATTCTTCTGCTTGTCCTTTAAAACAGACAAGTTTTCAGTCAGTTGAGTCCCATATGGCCATTTCCCCACAGATAATTGTCTGTGTGAGATATCATAGGTATCAGCCAAAAAGGCAGATTCTCGTACCTTCGATGCAACAAAGGAACCTTGGTGTGCGTTTCCATAGATCTCTGAAGGCTGAGGGGCATGTTAGTGGGGTGGAGAAAAAGGCATATGTGGCACTTCCATTTAGCAATCGGAGCACACATTACAAAAGTAGGGAGTTCCTGTTGGAGTTGTATAGAACCTTGGTGAGGCCACAGCTGGAGTACTGTGTGCAGTTCTGTTCGGAACATTAAAGGGAGGATGTGTTTGTTCTGGAGCGGGTGCAGAGGAGATTCACCAGGATGTTGCCTGGGATGAAACATTTATGTTATTAAGAGAGGTTGGATAGACTTGTGTTGTTTTCGTTGGACCAGAGAAGACTGAGGGGCGACCTGATCGTGTACAAGATTATAGGGGGGCATGGACAGAGTGGATAGGCAGCAGCTTTTATCTTTAGTTGAAGGGTCAGTCACAACGGGGCATATGTACATGGTGACCAGCAGGAGCTTAAGGGGGGATTTGAGGAAAACCTTTTTAGCTACAGTTTGGTAACGGTCTGGAATGGACTGTCTGGGAGTGTGGTGGAGGGCTGTTGCCTCACCTCCTTTAAAAATTACCTTGATGAGCACTTGGCAGGTCATAACATTCAAGGGAATGGGCCACGTGCTGGTAATTGGGATTTGGTAGGTAGGTCAGCTGTTTATCACGTGTCGGTGCAGACTCGATGGGCCCAAGGGCCTCTTCTGCGCTGTGATTCTGTGTGATGCTTGATGCTCATGTATGTTTTAAACGTGACTTGAATATGATATCGGAATTGTTACATTGTCATCACCTTGTAAAAGGTTTTGTTTAATTTCGATCACATGAACGATTGATTCCAGATTTCTTCCTCAAATTCTACAAATGTCTCATTCCGATCGTTTCTCATTGTGCTGAAAATTGATTGAAAAGCTTTCGGGACAAGCTCAACATCATTGAACATTATCCTTTAAATACTCCACACTCTGCATCTGCAGCTAATCAAACCATTGTATACAGTCATAGCTGTACCTGACAGGACACATTGTGGCACTATAATGAAAGCATATTTTGTTCGCTTCCACTTTGTAGCTATCTTTTCAAATGAGGTACTCTTTGAATTCCATCTGCTGTAAATTCAGTCATCAAACAGTTTTTTTTAAAAATTGAAATCAAATTCCTCAGTGGATCAGGATCGTCCTCTGAACCCTTAATTTTCATTTCTCCCTTTAATCTAAGCTCTAATTTAGCTAGATCGGGCCCTGTGCATTATTTATTTGTTTCAAATTAATTATCTGTTTCCTTAACACTGTGTGCCCTTTCTCACTTCCCTCTCTGGGGCTCCAGTTCCAGCCTTCTCATTTTCCATTTCATTATATCATTCTTTTTTTGCCGTTTGCATTGTCATTTTATTTTCCAAATCAAGCGAATCTCATTTCCATCTCTTAGTTTCTTTGTTCCTCGAGTTCAACATCGGCTTTTCTCTATATCCTTCTATCGCAAACTGTTTCATTTCGTTTGATTTATCTCTTCCAATTTATTTCATTTGGAACGGATTTTTTGCCAACTCCAGCTATGATACGTAAATTTGAGATTGTTCTCCATTTTAGTTCCAAATGCCGTGTACTTACATTTATCAGAGCATCCTTATCGAACCCTACATTTATATATACCTTCAATTTATCTGAAAACTCTCTCAGGTTACCCTTAGTAATGGATTTCACATAATCTACTAGTACATCGCCTACTTATAGAAAAGACGTAGCAACAGTGAAATCACTTTTTAAATTCAATCCCATATATTGTACTTCATAGCAAGCCTGTTCCTGTGCACAGACATTCCACTCCCTGTTCTCTTTAGGGATTAAAAGATTCTCTCTAAATTCAAGTTTCTTTAATCCCTCGACGAGCCCCCAATTTGTCGTGATCAGAGCTAATGTTATGATTGAACAAGAGAGATCACGGAATGGAAGCTACTTTGATGGACTATATTATTTTTTTAAAACATGTATGTAACTTACTGAAACAGATTCACGGGAGTCTGCTGCTCATTTTATTTAAGGAAATATAAAGCATTTTAAAAAACACGAAACATTGGCTATATTTCACTGGATTATAAAAAGTTTGGAAAGCCTTCAATACAGACACCAATAAAGAACTGACCCAAACTCACGTTGTCCCATTTATTACAGCAACCGGTACAGACCCATTACTACAGTAAGGAGGTGCCGTTCTTTCCACATCCAGGGTAAAGCTGGTTCAAGTGCTAAGAGTTTTCATTTTCCCTGAGCTTAAGGACATTCAATAGATGTCCTTCAACAATTTCTAGCTTCTCAGAGATATCCAGAAATCGCAGTCTAAATTCGTTAATATTCAAGTTTATGCGTTCATTTCCAACGTAAAACCTAAAAAAAACTTTTTTTTTAAACTGCTTCTCCCTACCTGCATGTGGGTCTTTCCTTCATTCCCTGCCTCTGGGCAACAGCAGGTTTTCTTTTGTATGTTTAAACTTCCCTAAATTACTAAGCCCTTTGGTGACTCATCTCTTCACTTCAAGAGTGTAAAATAAATTAAAATACGTGGATGCAAAGAGAGCAACATGTTTACGTTCTGCATTTCACATAACTCCAGGCTTCGTGATTGCAAACAAACAAACAAAAGAAATATAACGTAAATTAAACGTAACAATAAATCTTGTTCCTAACAACAGCAAACACAAATGCAATTAATTCAAACTATATTTAGTTCCTAACAGTGCCTCCATAACCAGTTTGTGAGCGTATATATGAGCACATAACCACTAGTTTACGGTTGTGTGTATTTGTGTGCATAACCACTTGCTTATTGTTTATGTGCATGTGTGTATTTAATTAGTTTTATTCATTCACGGGGTTTGTCTTCACTGGCTGGGCCAGCATTTATTGTCCATCCTTAGTTGTTCTTGAGAAAGTGGTGTTGAGTGCCTCCTTCACCAACTGCAGTCCATGCTGGGTAGGTGCACCCAAGGTGCTGTTTTAAGGGAGATCCAGGAATTGACACAGCGATAGTGCAGGAATGGCGATTTATTTCCAAATCAGGATTGTGAGTGACTTGGAGGGGGTCTTCCAGGCCGTGGTTTTCAAATGTGCCCTTGTCCGCCTAGATGGCTGTGGTCGTGTGTTTGGAAGACTCTGCCTAAGGAGTCTTGTTGAATTTCTAATTTTTGTTCATGCATAACCACTTTTTTTTATTATGTGTGCGTATTTGTTTACAAAACCATCTGTTGTGCGTGAATTTTTGAACATAACCAATAGTTTATTATTTGTTTGTTTGTGTGTGCCTAACCACTTTTTTATTACTTGTGTTTATTTGTTTACATAAACACTAGTTCATTGTTTGTATGTACGTGTGCACATAACCTCTTGTTTATTTATTGTGCGTATCTGTGCATAACCACTAGTTTATTGATTTTGTGTATGTGACCATAACCACTGGTGTATTATTTGCGAGTATGTGTTATCTAACCACTTGCATATTGTTCTATAGCTATTGCCGTGCAATTAACAAATACGGACAGCATAAAAGCAAGTATTTGTGTCGCTCCATGAGGGAGAGAAGAAACTGGCGGCTTTTCCTGCTTTCAGCCTGGCCGTTATCACTGGACCTTTGCAATGACAGCGGATTACATTACATGATTATCATTATCATGTTTCTGAGCCCTGGCTCCCTTCCTGTAGCAATTTTATATATGATTTCATGGAGACGTTGACCTTGATTTGCCACTTGCCACTTATCCACCGAAGACTGAATGCTGTCCTGTGTTTGCTGCGTTTGGACATGGATTGCTTCCTTATCTGAACAGTTCCGAATGGCACTTAAAATTGTTCAATCGTTAGCAACACCCCCAATTCTGAACTTATGACGGAGAGAAGGTAATTTATGAAGCAACTTAAGATGTTTGTCATGGAGCACTACTCTGGAAAACTCCTGCAGGGATGACCTGGGACAGAGAAAGTTGCCCTCGAACATCTACAGACATCTTCGTTCGCACTAGGTACGACTGCAACGAAATCAGAGTACCCCCCAGAACGACATTGACTTCAGTTTCAATCGGGCTCTTTGATAATAGACTCCGTCAAAAGCCGCCTTGTTGTCCAGGATAGTCGCTCCCATCGCACCTCTGCGTTTCAGCTCTTTTTTACATTTAAACCAATCTTCTAATGACGCCAGGAGATGCGTGGCCCAACCGATCCCAAACTGAGCGTCAGTGAGCTGGTTATTGCTGAAAAACCGCGGCTGAATAAACAATATCAATAATACCTTCCATCAACATGCAGGTGATCAGAAATCGGCTGATGAGGCGACAATTGGCAGGATTGGATTTTTTCCATATTTGGGAAAAAAAGGAGAGACCTGGGAGAATTTCCAAATAGCTAAGTAGATGTCAGTGTTGTAGCTGCATTGGAGCAGCTTGACTGAGGCGCAGCGAGTTCTCAAGCACAAGCCTTCAGAATGATTGTTCGAATCTTGTCAGGGCGCGTAGCTTTTGCTTATCCAATGCCTTCAGCGGTTTCTTGATGTTACATGGAGTGAAACGAATTTCCTGAAAGATGACATCTATGGTGTTGAAGGCCTCAGGAGGCGAGTGAGATGGATCATTAACTTGACACTTCTGGATGATGGTGTGGGCAAATTCTTCAGCCTTGTGTTTTGCACTGATGCGGTCGGCTCCCCGTCACTGATGCTGTGGATCTTTGCGGAGCCTCTTTCTCAATTTTGTTGTGATATATTTAATTTCCCATCACCAAAACAACATGATGTGGCTGATGTAGATATTATCCATTCATCGTGAGGTCACATAGCTCAGTCTGGGGCTTGCTGCTTCCACTGTCTGTCATGCATGTCATTGTGCGTTCTAGGTTCACAATTTTGGCACATAATTTTTAGGTTTGGTGGCTGCTGCTCCTGGCATGCCCATCTGCACTCGTCAATGACCTAGGATTTTCAGTTGTGTGGAGTGATGGGGGGTCATATGAATGGCCATGAGGTTAAACATCATGCTTGACGCAACAGTGATGTTGTCATATGGCCTCAGTGCGTCATAGATGCTCAGTTTGAGTTGCTACATCTCTTCAAAATCAATCATAATCAGCACGATGTTTGCGCGGCACTGATTGATGAAGGGCATCCTTAATGTGAAGTCGTTGTTAAAACATCCGACAGCTGGTTGGTGAAGGATGTTTTTGGAGCCAATCATTCCTCACTGTTACATTTATTAAGATAATTAAATATCAGAACTTAATCGTTTTCCTCATTATCATCATAGTCAGCCCCTCGAAACGAGGATGACGTCTGCCAGTGTTAGTCTTCAGACCACTCAGAAAACCAATCCTGAAGCCACAGGTCATTGGCGAAAAACCAGCAGGATTTTCCCTGACAAAAGGTAGTTTCCTGAGTTTGGGATCAGAAATTCTCCCCTTCCATTTTGATCACTTCTCCACAGCAGCTTTGATGTGGTCACTGGGATGCAGCTTGTTGGATAAGGCTACAACACATTGCACAGTTATTGGCAAGTTCCTCCAAAGTGCCGATATCTCTTTGTCCCCCTTTAATTGAGGCTATTAGGGTGTCCTTGGAACCTTTCCTCTGTCTCCTTGAGATCAGGTGTCACACTCATGTGGTTAAAAGTGGATCTTATTCAGGAGCCTTTCATTTGATATGTGCTTGTAGTGCCCAGGCCAGTGGAGCTGATTTCACATTATCCTGTGGAAGATTCTTGTGGAACTGATTTCAGGGACGATGCAGCATTTGGCTCACAAGTCTTCCCACTTGCAATCTAATATCCTGCGGAGATATCACTGGTGGAAAATCTCCAGCAGCCGTAGGTGTTTTTATTAGCTGAACCAAGTCCCACTGATATATTTAAGTGTGGGGACATCAACAGCGCGGTTGACCTCGTTCAAAATCTCAGACTTGTTTTTACAAAAATCTGCGACGAATAGGTCCAACCTTCATACGTCCCCAATTCCAACATTATTTCACTTTAAAAGAAGGATGGTAATCAATCTCTTGCAACTATAGATGGATATCCCTCATGGCCACTGCAGAGAAGGTTTTCACATGAATCCTTCTGGAACGACCCGTACCCGTAAGTGAAAACATCCTTCCGGAAACCCAATGTGTTTACCGGCCACACAGAGGAACCACATACATGATCTTTGTCAATGGATAAACCGAACAATCCTGTCTCGAACTGATTAAACTACTCTGCAGCCTTTTTGTTCATCAGTCACAGGCATTTGACTCCATCAAAAGAGAAATCCGCTGATAAATCTTTCAACTACCTGGGTGATCAGAAAAGTGGCCCTTGATGTGCAGCCACTGCTGCGATGCAGCGGAAGAGGCAGCTACTCGAGACCCAACAGCTCCCACAATCAGCAATGTGCTCATGACGAGATATTGTGTTTCAATGTGATGTTGATGGCGGGGTGAATATTGACCGTAAATCTAGGGAGAGTTCCCTTTCTCTTCACGAGGGCAGTGTCATGGTATTTTTACATCCGCCCGAACAGGCTGCTGAATCCTCGGTCATCACCAATCCGAAAATTCATCCTTGTCAGTATCAGACACACACTGAGAAAAAAGGGAGAGGAACATGAATCAAATCAATGAGTTTGTAATTCACTGAATTACACCAGACATGTGATCAGAGAGAGCATCATTCTCCACTAAATAAATTGCCATTAATACTTGCCTTACCGTGTGTACGCTGTTCTGCTGTCGCATTTATCAGAGAATAAGGTACTTGTAGAGTATAGAAAATGTAAGAAAATACTAAAAAAGGAAATCAGGAAGGGAAAAAGAAGACATGAGGTTGCTTTGGCAGATAATGTGAAGTTAAACTCAAAGGGTTTCTGCAAGTATATTCAGAGTAAAAGGATAGTAAGGGACACAATTGGTCCCCTTGAAGATCAGACTGGTCGTCTATGTGTGGAGCCTCACCAGATGGGGGAGATCTTCAACAGTTTTTATGCATCAGTATTTACTCAGGAAACTGGCATAGTGTATAAAGAAGGAAGGGAGACAAGCATTAGTTTCATGGAACATATAGAGATTAATGAGGAGGAGGTGCTTGCTGCCTTACAACGAATAAAGGTAGATAAATCCCCCGGGCCTGATATGATATTCCCACGGACCTTGAGGGAGATTAGTGTAGAAATTGCAGGGGCCCTAGCAGAAATATTTAAAATGTCCTTAGATACGGGTAAGGTGCCGGAGGATTGGAGGGTGCTCATCTTGTTCAGTTGTTTAAAAAATGCTCCAAAAGTAAACCAGGTAATTACACGCCAGTGAGCCTGACGTCAGTAGATGGTAAATTATTGAAAGCTGTTCTGAGAGATCGGATATATAATTATATGGACAGCCAAGGGCTGATTAAGGATAGTCAGCTTGGCTTGGTGCGTGGTAGGTCGTGTTTAACGAACATGGTAGATTTTTTCGAGAAGGTTAACAAGAAAGTAGATGAAGGAAAGGCCGTGGATGTTGTCTACATGGACTTTAGTAAGGTCTTTGACAAGGTCCCACATGGGAGGTTAGTTCAGAAGGTTCAGAAACTTGGTATCCATGGAGAGGTTCTAAACTGGATTGGAAATTGGCTGTGTGGGAGAAGACAGAGAGTGGTAGTGGATGATTGCTTCTCAGACTGGAGGTCTGTGACTAGTGGTGTGCCTCTGGGATCTGTACTGGGACCATTGTTGTTTGTAGTCTATATCAATGATTTGGATGATAATGTGGTGATTTGGATCAACAAGTTTGCTTGTGACACTAAGATTGGAGGCGTTGTGGACAGCGAAGAAGGCTTTCAAAGCTTGAAGAGAGATCTGGACCAACTGGAAAAACGGGACAGAAAATGGCAGGTGGAATTTAAGGCAGAAAAGTGTGAGGTGTTACATTTTGAAAGGTCATACCAAGGTAGGACATACACAGTAAATAGTAGGGCACTGAGGAGTGTGGAGGAACAAAGGGATTTGGGAGTTCAGATACATAGTTCCTTGAAAGTGGCATCACAGGTAGACAAGGTTGTAAAGAAAGCTTTTGGCATACTGGCCTTCATAAATCAAAGTATTGAGTATAGGAGTTGGGATGTTATGATGAGGTTGTATAAGACATTGGTGAGGCCAACTTTGGAGTATTGTGTGCAGTTCTGGTCGCCTAACTACAGGAAGGATATCAGTAAGATTGAGAGAGTGCAGAGAAGATTTACTAAGATGTTGCCGGGTCTTAAGGAGTTGAGTTACAGGGAAAGATTAAACAGGTAAAGACTTTATTCCTTGGAGCGTAGAAGAATGAGGGGAGATTTGATAGAAGTTTACAAAATTGTGAGGGCTATAGACAGAGTAGATGCGCGTCGGCTCTTTCCACTTAGATTAGGAGAAATAAACACGAGACGACATGGCTTTAGGGTGAAAGGGGAAAGGTTTAGGGGGAATATTAGGGGGGACTTCTTCATTCTGAGAGTGGTGAGAGTGTGGAACGAGCTACCATCTGACGTGGTAAATGTGGGCTCACTCTTAAGTTTTAAGAATAAATTAGATAGATACATGGATGGGAGAGGTCTGGAGGGTTATGGACTAGGTGCAGGTCAATGGGACTAGCGACATAATATTTCGGCACAGACTGGAAGTGCCGAATGGCCTGTTTTCTGTGCTGTAGTGTTCCATGGTTCTATGGTTCTAACCTGTGGCCCACAAGCTACTGAACGTCAAAAGTGTGCATGAGACACGGGCTCGATGAATTCTGTAATCACAGGTTGGGAGGTTCATTCAGCATGCATGGAATCCATTTGCTCCAGCGCCTCTGTGCTGTCTTTGAAGCAGCTATTCTATAATGTCCCTCCTGCCTGCTCTTTGTCCAGAGCTCTGAAAGTACCCCCCACCCCCTCCGCTCCCACATCCACATTTCTCCAGTTCCCATTTGAAACTGTCCATTGAATCGGCTTCAAGCATTTCTTCAACCTGTACATTCCTCATTACAACCGCTGTCTATAAAAATGTTCTATTTCTATCCTCTCGGGTTCATACAAATTATTGAAAACCGTCCCACTGTACCCTGTTCCAGTGGAAACTGTTTCTCCTTACTCTCTCAAAATCCCACGTTAATTTGGAGACGTCTATTCAATTCCCCGTTACCTTTGCCGATCTAAGGAGAACGAGTACAATCTCTCCAGTCTACACATGAAACAGAAATACCCCATGACTGGCAGCAGTCAAGTAAATCTTCTCTGTAATCCTTTCAAGGCCTACACACCCTTTCTAACGTATAGTGACCCGAATGAGGCGCAATACCTCAATTGAGGACTAACCAGTGATGCATACAATTTTAACAGGAGATCCTTAGTTTTGTACTATACCCCTGTGTTTATAAAGTCAAATACCCTCTGTGTGTTCTCTATTGCCGCAACGCATTTAAAAATGAGGATTCTTAATTTTATTTTGACTCTGCCAATCGCATTATTCACACTAACCTCAAAACATTATATGTATATATCCCTTTACACAGCCTTGCATACCCACCTTAGTATTTATATTATCCTCCTCATTGTTTATATTTCTGATCTCCTGTTACCTACAAACATAAAAAAATAATGTCCTCTATATGGACGGCTACATGTGAGACCCAACTTAAAAGCAGCATAGCAAAGAAGAGGAGGAGTTGGAAATGGCAACTTGCACCCCAGTTGCTACTACACGTTCTCTGGAACCCGTTGTGAGAGAATCTGCTGATCATGCTTAGGCCTGATTAGGCATCAGCTGGCCTGGAATTGTTCAGAACAAACCTTCCGAAAATCTTCATCTGCGATGAAATGATGAGAGGGATGTTGTTTATGAGCATCATAAAGTGCAGCGCTCATGATATTAACCCAAAAAGGGAACATTAGTGTGTCCTCCCCGCCTGTCTGAATAAACATCCTCCACAACTTTTCTCTGCTTTCTGTCTCTTCGCTAACATCATACCCACACTGTCACTGTCACTTTTATCCATAGGTTTCAGGTTCCATAACAATTCTTTTAAATGACAAGACGATCACACTTCGTTCATATATATGTTATTAAGCTCACTTCACTGAGCAGCAGGCTCGTTAGTAAATAACTCCAGAAAATTTATCAGACATGATTTTTGATTAACATATTCGTGCTTCTGATCGTTTATAAACCGATTAGATTAGAGCATCGAGAAATTTCCTGGCGATAGGCATTGTTCACAGCCCTACGCTGGGACATCTACCCTCAAACTTTGTGACTGTGTCAGTTACTTGTTGGGGGAGGTGTCCTCTGCCCTGCCTGTCAACAGAGACATTGTATATACTGTGAGGGTCTTCGTGTGTGTGTTGTGTGTGTGTGCAAGTCCGTGTCTCTGTGTGTGTTCCTGCATGCGCCTATGTGTTTGTGTTTGAGTCTGTGTGCCTGTGTGTGGTACTGTGCGTGTGTGTGTGTGTTTATCTGTATCAACGTGAGTTTGTGCCAGTGTTCGTCTGTGTATGTGCATGTCTATGTGTGTGTCTCTGATTGTTTTCATCTGCATGTCTGTCTCTGCATGTGTTTGTGCAAGCGTCAATGTGTCTGTGTTTCAGGTTGTGTCCCTGTGTTTGTTACAGTGTTTGTGTGCATTTATGTGTAATGGTATTAATGCATGTCACGCTTTCTCTATGTGTGTTTATATGTGTGTGTGCGTGTGTGTGTGTATCTGTGTGTGTGTTTGTAAATGTATGTGTCTTTGCATATGCGTGTCAGTGCAAAACTATGAGAGTCATCAGCTTCCCTGTTTCCCGTCTGGGACAGTGGAAATACCTTACGAGAGTCAGGTTTTGTTTGTCAAAGGGAGTATCAGAGCGAAATGTCCACCCGACTTTTCCTTTTTACCCCTGGCTCCCAGTCACTCGCGACTTCCACTGCAGTCAAGTTGGAAATTGGAGGAGCGACTCGGGCTATGTTCATAAAGGAAATGTTCAAAAGACAGGGCTTAATACTTTGTAAACACCATCAAACAGCCGTGCTGATTGGATGATACATTTCGGCCTCCTCCTGAAGCCAACCAAAGCACATGTGCCACTCTTCAAACGTTTCACTTCAATCCACAGGATATTCAATATATGGTTGAATGCTTTGGATACCATCATGGAAGATGGGCTCTGAAATTATTTTGTCAGTTGTTTGTGAACGCTTTCACCAAGGCTAATTCAAGCAAATAGATGCACATAATTTATTTATCTGATGTTAATTAAACATTCAGCATTAGAGAGTTTGTGCTTTGCCCTCAGAGAGAGACAGTGTTCTGTTGGCGCATATTCAGGGACAGCTCATCCTTTCATCTTGCTACAGGCTGTCAGACAGGATGGCGGCTGGCAACAGGGCAGCTCCGTGTGAGAGGAAAAATATTAACAAACCGACAACACATAAAACTTAGAAATATTTAACCACCTGGGCAGCTGGAAAAGGGAGGGTGAGGGAAATAGAGAGAGAAAGAGGGAGAAAGAACGACAGGAAGCTGGGGAAGGTGATTGAGGACGCGGCAGACACAAATATTGACAGGTGGAAAGACAGCTTGATATAAAAAGAGAAGATATATTGTGAGCTTGACAGGGAAAGGAAGGAGATGAAGGGAGAGGCGGATGCAAAAGTAAAGTAAAGCACGATTTGCTTCTGTATAGCGCAATTAAATCGTGAGAATGCTCCAAACAGTTTCAATGCCAATATTCAAGTGCCGTCACGCATGTCACATAGAGGAGAAAGTTTGCCCTTGGCAAACTACCCCTCAGGAATATTAATTGGATAATTACTTTGTGATTTTGGTCGAGGGAAATACTTTCCCCTGTGTCTTTCTTCATCCAATGGCTGCCGTTAAATGTTTTCAAGGCTGCGTGATCAGGTGATCAGCAGAACAACATTTAAGGTAATTGATGAAAAGTGCAAACTGACGTATATCGAAGCTGAGGAGAATGTCAATTTACACTGTGAGATGTTGTGATCTGGAAGGCTCTGACTGGCAGCATACTCAATAGGATGTTTCAGAATATGAGTTGCATAAATAATTGAAAGGAATTAATTTCAATTTCAATGTGGAGAAAGAATGGCAGAAGTGCTTAGAATTGGATCGCTGGTGTAAAGAGTTAGCATCTACTTAATTTCTGGATCGCCTCCTTCTGTTTATGCCGCTTACTATAATGGTAGAAAACACTTTAATCCCCAGTCGGGACTTTACTCAGATTGGCAATCTGTTTTTTTAATAAAATAAACCACCCTGTGATGCACATGTCATCTTTGATTCCAATAATTGAATTCAATTCAATAATCATTCACTGGTTGACTCTTTAACACGCTTAATGTGGAGCCTTTCCGCACAGTGCGAGTGTGATCATTAACTACATAATCGTTTATGAACTTATATAAAGAGCTTCTGCACTCCAGCCATCTCACTGTGTCTCTGAGGAGTTCAGCAGAAGATGAGAGAAGGCGCTGTTCATGCTATTTGGAGTCCTGGTGTTGGCGCAGCCCACCACTTGCAGAAAGCCCCAGTACAATTTTGATCTCATAAGTGAGTATATCTCTCCGTAATCTATATTAAACCTATAATATATAAAATATCTTCATTATGAAACGTTATTAGGAGCAGGGGAGGACATTCAGCTCCTCAAGGTTATTTCAAAAAAAGAAGAAATATTTTCTGATGTTTATCTCAACTCCATGACCGCATCTTGATTCGAGAACCATTAATAATCTTTCCTCATATGAAACCTATCAAGTTGATTTTTGGCCTATTGAAAACTATTGAATTATGCTAATATTTGGATGTATCGACATTACACTCAGATTTTTGACGTCCTCCAAAGATTCCTCCTTGGCCCTGTCCGATTTCCCATCTGTGTACTGCCACCGGCAACATCACCTATAATCACAACATCGGCTTCCACACACCCACCGAAGAGCCTAACTCGCCAGCTGGTCTCACAACCTCGCCGCTTCCTCGATATTATCACATTGCTGATCCAATATCCACCTAATGGAATATAGTTATGTAATGTATAGGATATTGTTTTCAAGCCCCACACCAAATTCCATTCCCTCGATACCAGCGCCGGCCCTGTTCCTGTAATCTCCCTGAGGTAGAGGCACACTGATTTCACAACACTGTTGTCCTGTTTCAAACAAAGGTCTGTGTTATCGCGAAGAACACTTCAATCCACCTCAGCAACATCGCCCGACCACTTTCTGTCTCAGCTCCTCTCCTGCTGAAATTCTCACCGACACATTTGTAACGTTTATACATGATTATGCAAAATGCATTCCTGTCTGTTTCATCACATTCTAATCACCATAAATTGAAGCCATTCCTAAACTCCGCTGCATGTGGGACCTAATTCACTTCGGACTCCATTCGACAATCAAAACCTGAATTCACTCAAATATATTGGCTCCTTCTTACTCAATAATCAGATTTTAAAACTGTCTTCCTTCTTTTCAAATACCAGCCTGGCCCTTTGCGTCCTTGCCCTGTAAGCTCTTCTAGGCACACAATTACCAGGGTTCTCTGTACTCCAATTCTGGCCTCTTGAGCAGGCCTGATTAATTTCGCTCCGTCATCGGCTGCTGCGACTTCAGGTGCCGAGGGTCTGAACACTGGAATTATCTCCTAAGCCCTACCCTGCTATCTCTTCACCCTTAACCCTCTATCTGTGATCAAGTGTTTTGCTCACCTGTCCAGGTCACTCCTGAGGTGGGTAGATGAATGATGCTGTTTGATAGCGCTCCTGTGAAGCAGCGTGGGAGAGAATATTGGGTGAAAGGTTCTCTCAGTTCTTGCTGTGTTATAAAATAAGGAAGGATCTGTTTGATAGGTGGAGGGAAAAATATTGTCACTGATGGTCTGCGGTTAAAATGTACGAACCATCAACATAATAAAGTCAATAATAATTGCAATATATAATGCAGCAGAACCCTCTTCACTCAGGGAGCAGTGATAATGTGAAGCTCGCCAGCACAGGGATTAGTTGGGGTAAATAGTGTAGATACATTTAAGATGAAACTGGATAGGCGTGTAAGAGGGAAAGAAATTCTATGCAATGCCACAAATCACCACATGAGGGTAGCACCGAGAGGCACGGCTTGCTAAAGTTCTGATGCTGCCGTTCTGTTCTCCCACGCAGTACATTCAGAGTAATGATGTATTCATTGCTGCGTTTCAGGTCAGCTGTCGGGTTGCAGAAAATTCGGTGGGCAATGCCAAACATTGCCGTGCATGCCAGGTCAGCCGGAGATATTGAGGTTTTGTCTCTGGGGCTATCGCTGCTGCAAGAAAGTTAATGAAAAATACGGACCAAGGAAGTGAACACGTCCGAGGCTGAGACAGGAGACAATATTTAATCAGGGTTCATTTGATTGTGGAGGTCCCGCGATCCCTGACCCACTGCTGCCTTAAAATGTGAATAAAACTCGCTGCATTTATTCACCACCTTTATTCCGGGTCTCATTTCTCACTGGGATCAGCTGATGTTCAGATGGAAATGGGTTTTGGAGGGGGTGCGAGGGGTTGTCGTGTTGGGGGCGGTCAGAGAATGCGAGGGACACCTTCTCATCTTGTAGCTCCTTCATAGCCTCACACATAGAATAACTCCTTTCTGCCAATTCCACAATGTTACAGGCCCCTCCATCAACTTGCCTGCTAATGCTGGTTCGACTGGAAGGGCCGATGTGATCGAACATTGGCGCACAGTCGGGTCGAGTGGACAGGAGAGTCCTTAACATTTACTGCAGACACCAGCGTGCGTTATGGCAGCATGTCAAACACGAGCAGCGGAACGCCATGCCTGTTACCCCACGCTGCCCTTCTAATGTGGAGTGGCTCTGTAGTTAGGAAGAGGGTAGAATGCTAGCTGTGTGAGATGTTAAAGAGACAGAGGATCCATCATCACAGGAAGTGGTGCAGTCTCATGATTTTGCATTAAATGTTCTATTTCATAGCAAGCAGAAGCTACTGTAAGATAGGTCTCAATTAATAGCCAATGTTTTTCATTCCTCAGCGGAAATTTTAAATATTCTGTGTAGTAATACCAAAACCAAGTATATTATATGGTGACAGCGAAGGAAGGACAAACACAGGAACTATTGGCAATAGCAGAAAACTGAGAGCAGGCTAGATGTCTGAACCAGACAGACGCATGGCTGAATTGACGATGGCGATTTAGCAGATATAGCAATACGTGGAGTCCCGCTGCAAAAGAGAGAAGTGGGCAGTTCAGTGCGATATTATACATTTTGGGTGTCTGTGCAGACCATTTCGTAGACTGTTAAACGGAGCCAGGAATAGAAAACTTTGTACAATGAAGTAATAAAAACACCCAATGTCTACTTCTGCCTTTGAAATATTATCATTGCCCTGTCAGTTAGATTTAAAAAGCACTCTAAGGATAATGGGAAAGGAATGGATACACTTATCCACGGTCTATATTGGTTTGCAGAGAACTGTGAATATGGCAGCTTCATGATGACCAAAGCAAGAACAGATGACCGTCGGAGTCGAGCATGAAGCGTTACCTCACCAATTGCCATATGTGAATGATTTAACCTGAACACAGGCATTCAGCACAGCAGCCAATCTCAGTTAAAGATACAAAATCAATCCGTGATTCGAGCTCTCAGGGAGAAATATATCACCTAAAAGAAACACAGACTTAGTGGAATATGTTAAATTTAAAAACAGAGAGATTGGCCTGAAAGAAAAGAATGGCTGGCAGGAAGAGTAGCCAACAAATAGCCAGATTACTGTTATCAGTGTGGCGGGAAGGAAGGCAGAAAGAGAGGTGAGGAAACACTCCCGCCAAAGAGGTTGGATGACATTTTGACAAAGGGAGGGTTGACTTTCAGGTTGTATGTCACAGTCAGGTGTTTGGACGGAATAAATGAAAATAATTAAATAAAACATTCAAATGAGAAAGTCAGATCCCGAGACGCTGCATTACTTCCTGTGATAACACATGCTTTCTCTCATTAGGCAGGGATCTGCTGGGTCAAATTCAGGGGCAGTCCTTTCCTCACACTTTGCTGTTGTAACGGAAATGATGGGAACTAGTGACAGGGCAGTTCTGCATCAAAGGCAAATAATTAAAACATGGATAAGGACTGTTTTTTAAAATTAATTAATTCATTGAATGTGGCATCCGTGGCGAGGCCAGCACTTATTTTCCATCTTAGACACTACAGCTCCAGTGTGTTGGTGGTGGAGGGAGTGTACGTTTGTGCATCGCATGCTAATAAAGAAGGTGATTTGTTTTTGGATGATATCAAGCTTCTTGAGTGTTTTGGGCGCTGCATTCAACCAAGCGAATGTTAAGTATTGCATCACACTCCTGCCGTGGATGTAGGAGACACAGGCCAGGCCTGTCGAGACAGGAGGTAAATTATTCAACGCAGGATTCGCTGATCCTGATGGGATCTTTTAGCCATGTTATTGATCTGGCTATTCTTGTTCAGTAACTCGTCAATGGATTTCCCCAGGAAGTTGACAGTTGATTTAGCGATGCTAAAGTAATTGAATGTCAAGCGAAGATGTTTAAATTCTCTATTTTTGGGGATGGTCATTGCCTGGCACTTGTTTGGCGCGAATGTTACTTGTCATTTGTCAGCCCAAGCCTGGGTATTATGCAGGTCTTGCTGCATTGTTAATGGACTGCTTCAGTGTCTGAGGAGTCGCGAACGGCACTGAAAATTGTTAAATCTTCATCACACATCCTCACTTCAGACATCATGATGGTGTGAAGGTCATTGATAAAGGAGTTGAAAATGGTTTTCTCCCAAGTCCCATTGACTCCAGTTTTGTCAGCGCTCCCTGATACCGTATTCGGTCAAATGCAGCCTTGCTTTTAAGTGCCGTGACTCCCACCTCAGTTCTGGACGTTAGCTTTTTTTTTCCGTTTTGGATCCAGGGCTGTTACGAAGTAAGGAGCTGTGTGTCCCTGCTGGAACACAAACTGAACGTCAGTGGGCAGGTTAAGTGAAACAAGTGGTGCAGGATAGCACAGTTAATAAACCTTCCATTAATTTACTGATAATAGATAGCTGACTAATGGGGCGGTGATTGGCCGGGTTAGATTTGTCTTGCTTTATGTGGACAGGGTATAGATAGGCAATATTACAAATAGCCGGGTAGGGACTACCTTTGTGTCTCTACCGGAATAGCTTGGCTAGGGGCACGGCAAACATATTTGAATGAATGGGCAGATGTATGTTCCAGGTTAGGAGAGACAGGGAGGTATAGCATGATAAGAGGATGTAGGAGTAGAGGAATATTGGGGTCGGAGCATATGGTGAAATAATGGGACAGAACGATGTAGAGCAATGTAAAACCATCAACATCGAGAGGAGAGGGAGAATGAGAAAAGGAGGGACGAAGCAAGGGACTGTTTTTTTTATACTGAGATGGAGAAAGTGATTTAAGTAAATGTGTGTATTGTTCTACAACCTTTCACAGCATGAGAAATTCCAATGGGCTTTACAGCCAATGACGTAGTGCAGAATTGTTGGGCATTGCTCTCTCTCCCTATTTATCTATCCCACCGTGAATAACTATCTTTCCTACTATTCACTGTGGTACTGTGATTCTGTGTGATGCTTGACCTTGATGTACGTTTTATCGGTGACTTGAATATGATATCGGAATTCTTCCATATTAATGATTTTCATCACCTTGTAAAATGTTTTCTCTAATTTCAATCACGTAAACGATTGATTCCAGATTTCTCCCTCAAATTCTGCAAATGTCTCATTCAGTTCATTTCTTATTGTGCTGAAAATTGATTGAAAAGCTTTCGGGACAAGCTCAACCTCATTGATTATTATCCTTTAAATACTCCATAGTCTGCAGTTGCAGTTAATCAAACCATTGTATACAATAATATCTGTACCTGACAGGACACATTGTAGCCCAGAGTCCACGCATATTTTGTTCGCTTCCACATTGTAGCTATCTTTTCAAATGAGGTAAAACATCTTTGAATTCGATCTTCTGTCAATTCAGGCATTAAAGGAGTATTTCTTTTATTGAAATCCAATTCCTCGGTGGATCAGGATCGTCCTCTGAACCGTTAACTTTCCTTTCTCCCTTTACTCAAAGCTATAATTTAGCCAGATCAGGTCCACCGCATTATTTGTTTTTTTTAAATTATTTATCTGTTTCCTTAACACTTTCTGCCCTTGCTAACTTCCCTCTCTGGGGCTCCAGCTCCAGCCTTCTCATTTTCCATTTCATTATATCTTGCTTTTATTTTTGTTTTCATTGTCATTTTTTTTCCAATTCAAGCGTCTCTCATTTCCATCTCTTTGGCTCTTTGTTCCTCCAGTTCAAGGTCTGCTTTCCTCTACCTCCTTCTATGGCAAACTGTTTCATTTCGTTTCATTTTTCTCTTCCAAGTTGCTTCTTTTGGAACTGAATGTTGCTAACTCCAGCTATGATCGTAAATTTGAGATTGTTCTCTTTTTTAGTTCCAAATGCTGTTTAATTAATATAATCATATCATCCGTAAGGAACGCTACATTTATATCTACCTGCAATTTACCTGAAAACTCTCCCAGGTTATCCTTAGTCAAGGATTTGAAATAATTTACTGATACGTCGCCTACTTATAGAAAAGACATAGCAATAGTTAATTCCATTTTTAAATTCAATCCCATATATTTAACATCATAGCAAGCCTGTCCCTGTGCACAGACATTCCACTCCCTGTCTCCTTTAAGGATTAAAAGATTCTCTCTAAATTCAAGTATTTTTAATCCCTGGACGAGCCACCAATTTGTCGTGATCCCAGCTAATGCTATGATTGAACACGAGAGATCACGGAATGGAAGTTGCTTTGATTGAATATATTTTTTTGTAAACCATGGATGCAACTTACTGAGACTGATTCACGGGTGTCTGATGTTTATTTTCTTTATGGAAATATAAAACATTTAAAAAAAACACGAAACATTGGCTATATTTCACTGGATTAAAAAAAGTTTGGAAAGCCTTCAGTCCAGACATCAAGAAAGAATTGACCCAAACTCACGTTGTCCCATTTAATACAGCAACCAGTACAGACCCTTTACTACAGTAAGGAGGTGCCACTATTTTCACATCCAGGGCAAAGCTGGTTCAGTTGCAAAGAGTTTTCATTTTCAGTGAAATTATGGACATTCAATAGATGTCCTTCTACAATTTTTACCTCCTCTGAGATATCCAGAAAGCTCACTCTAAATTAGTTAATACTTTAAGTATATGTGTTCATTTCCAAATTAAAACATAAAAAACGCTGTTTTATCATACTGATTTTCCCTACCTCCGTGTGGGTCTTTCTTTGATTCACTGCATCTGGGCAACAGCAAGTTTTCTTTTGTATGTTTTAACTTCCCTAAATTACTAACCCCTTTGGTGACCCATCTCTTCACTTCAAGAGTGTAAAATAAATTAAAATACGTGAATGCAAAGAGAGCAGCATGTTTGCAATCTCCATTTCACATAACTCCAGGCTTCGTGATTTCCAACAAACAAAAGAAATAGAACGTAAATTATACGTAACGATACATCTTGTTCCTAACACCAACAAACACAATTGCAATTAATTTAAACTATATTTAGTTGCTAACAGTGCCTCCATAACCAGTTTGTGTGCGCATGTATGTGCACATAACCATTAGATTACGGCTGTGTGTATTTGTGTGCATAACTAATCGCTTATTGTTTATGTGCATGTGTGCATTAAATTATTTTTATTCATTCACGGGGTGTCGGCTTCACTGGCTGGGGCAGCATTTATTGTCCATCTTTAGCTATTCTTGAGAAGTGGTGGTGAGCTGCCTCCTTGAACAACTGCAGTTCATGTTGGTAGGTGCATCCGCAGTTCTGTTAGGAAGGGAGATCCTGGAATTTGACCCAGCGACAGTGAAGGGACGGTGATATATTTCCAAGTCAGGATGGTGAGTAACTTGGAGGGGATCTTCCACGCCGTGGTGTTCCACTGTGCCTTTGGCTGTAGTGGAGGGTGTTGAAGGCCCTGCCTATGTAGTCTTGGTGAATTTCTAATTTTCGTTTATGTATAACCAAATGATTATTATGTGTGTGTATTTGTCTACAAAACCATCTGTTTATTACGTGAGTGAATTTGCAAACACAACCAGTAGTTTATTATGTGTGTGAATGTGTACCTAAACACATTTTTATTACTTGTGTGTACCTGTTTACATAACCACTAGTTTATTGTTTGTATGTATGTGTGCACATAACCTCTTGTATATTTATTGCGTGTACTTGTGTGCATAACCACTAGTTTATTGCCTTTGTGTATGTGAACATAACAACTATTTTATTGCTTTTGTGTATGTGAGCATAACCACTGGTTTATTGTCTATGTGTATGTGTTATCTAACCACTTGCTTGTAGTTCTATAGCTATTGCCGTGCAATTAACAAATATGGTCAGCAAAAAAGCAAGTGTTTGTGTCGCTGCATGAGGGAGAGAAGTAACTGGCGGCTTTTCCTGCATTCAGCCTGGCCGTTATCACTGGACCATTGCAATGACGGCGGATTACATTACATGATTATCACCATCATGTTGCTGAGTCCTGGTTAACTTACTGCGGACATTTTATATATGATTTCATGCAGATGTTGACCTTGATTTGTCACTTGCCACTTATGAGCCCAAGAATGAATGCTGTCCTGGTTCTGTTGCATTTGGACATGGATTGCTTCCTTATCTGAGCAGCTCCGAATGGCACTGGAAATTGTGCAATCATCAGCAATACCCTCAATTCTGACCTTATGGTGGAGGGAAGGTAATTGATGAAGCAACTGAAGATGTTTGGCATGGAGTACTACTCGTGCAGGGATGTCCTGGGACAGAGAACATTGACCTCGAACATCTACAGACATCTTCGGTTGCACTAGGTATGACTGCAACGAACTCAGAGGACCCCCGGAATTCCATTGAGTACTGTTTGATTGAGCTCTTGGATAATAGACTCCGTCATAAGCCGCCTTGTTGTCCAGGATAGTCACTGGCATCTCACCTCTGCATTTCAGATCTTTTTTACATTTTGAAACAACATTTTATGAAGCCAGGAGATGGGTTGACAAACCTATCCAAAACTACGCGTCAGTGAGCAGGTTATTGCTAATCAATGCAGCTGAACAGCACTATCAATGACACCTTCCGTAAACATGCAGATGATCAGAAGTTGATGATGGGGTTATAATTGGTAGGATTGGATTTTTTCATATTTGAGAAAAAAGAAAGACCTGGTAAAATTTCCAAATAGCCAAGTATATGTCAGTGTTGTAGCTGCATTGGAATAGCTTGACTGAGGGCGCAGCGAGTTCTCGAGCACAAGCCTTCAGTCCGATTATCGGAGACCTGTCAGGTTTCATAGCTTTTGCTTATCCAATGCCTTCAGCCCTTGTCTTGATGTCACGTTTAGTGAAACGAATTTCATGAAGGATAACACCTGTGGCGTTGAATGCCTCAGGAGGCGAGTGAGATGAATCATTAACTCGACACTTCTGGATGGAGTTTTCGGCAAGTTCTTCAGCCTTGTGTTTTGCAGCGATGTGGTGTGCTCCCCCATCACTGATGCTGTGGATACTTGAGGAACCTCCTTCTCAATTTTGTTTTGCTGCTTTTAATTTCCCATCGCCAACACAACAGGATGTGGCTGACTAAGTTATGATTAATTCATCGTGAGGTCACTTAGCTCAGTCTGGGGATTGCTTTTTACCCTGTTTGTCATGTAAGTCACTGTGTGTTCTAGCTTCACAAGGCAGGCACATCATTTTTAGGTTTGGTGGCTGCTGCTCCTCGCATGCCCACCAGCACTCGTCAATGAAAAGGGATTTACGTTACCGTGGAGGGTTGGGAGTGTCAGATGAGTGGCCGTGAGGTTAAAGTTTGTGTTTGTTGCAATAGTGATGTTGCCACTGTGCTTCAGGGCGTCATGGATGCTCAGTTTGAGTTGGTTGATATCTTCAAAATCAATCCTAATCGGCACGATGTTTGTGCCACACTCCATCATGAAGGGCATCCTTAATGTGAAGTAATTGTGAAGACATCCGACAGCTGGTTGGCAAATGATGATTTTGCAGACAATCAATCCTCAATGTTACATTTATTAAGAGAATTACATATCAAAACTTAATCGTTGTCCACATTATCACCATCGTCATTCCCTCGAAACGAGGATGATTTCAGCCAGTGTGCGTCTGCAGGTCACTCAGCAGACCAATCCTGAAGGCACAGGTCATTGGTCAAAATCGGCAGGATTTTCCCTGAGGAAGGTTGTTTCCTGAGTTTCGGTTTGTTTTTTTTCCCCTTCCGTTTTGATCACTTCTCCACAGCAGAGTTGATGTGGTCACTGGGGTGCAGCTTGTTGGATGAGGCTACAACACATTGCACAGTTATTGGCAAGTTCCTCCCAAGTACCGAGATCTCTTTATCCCCGTTTAATTGAAGCTGTTAGTGTGTCCTTGAAACATTTCCTCTGTCTCCTTGAGATCGTCTGTCAGCCTCAAGTAGTTAAAAGTGGATCTGCTTCAGGAGCCTTTCATTTGACATGTGAGTGTAGTGTCCAGACAAGTGGAGCTCTTTTCACATGATCCTGGTGAAGATTCTTGTGGGACTGATTTCAGGGAGGATACAGGAGTTGGTTCACCAGTCTTCCCACTTGCAATATAATATCCTGCGGAGATACTGCTGGTGGAAATTCTCCAGCAGCCGGTGGTGTCTTTGTTCGGTGAACCAAGTGCCACTGATATATCTAAGTGTGGGGGCATCAACAGGGCGGTTGGCCTCGCTCAAAATCTCAGACTTGTTTTTACAAAAAACTGGGTGGAATAGGTCTTACCACCATACGTCTGCAATTCCAACATTATTTCACTTTAAAAGAAGGATGATATTCAAACTCTTGCTACTATAGATGCATATCATTCATGGCCACTCCGGAGAAGGTTTGCTCATGAATGCTACTGGAACGACTCCATCCCGTATGTGAAAACATCCTTCCAAAACCCCAATGTGTTTACCGGTCACGCACAAAAATACACATGCATGATATTTGTCACTGGATAAAGCAAACAATGCTTTCTGTAGCTGATTAAACTTCTATGCAGCGTTTTTGTTCATTAGTCAAAGGCATTTGACGCCATCAAGCGTGAAATGCGCTGATAAATCTTTCAAAGACCGGGGTAATCAGAAACGTGGCCCTTGCTGTGTAGCCACTGCTGCGATGCAGCGGGAGAGGCAGATAATTTAGACCCAACAGCTCCCAAAAACAGCAATGTGCTCATGACCATATATTGTGTTTCATTGTGATGTTGGTGGCGGGGCGAACATTGACCGTGACACTAGGGAGAGTTCCCTTGCTCATCATCGAGGTATTGTCATGGTATTTTTACATCAGCCCAAACAGGCAGCTGAAGCCTCGGTTACCACCAATCCGAAAATTCATCCTTGTCAATGCCAGACAAACCCTGAGAAGAAAGAGACAGAAACATGAATCAAATCAAAGAATGTCTAATGCACTGAATGACACCAGACCTGTGATTAGAGACAGAATCATTTTCCACTAAAGATATTGCCAACAATACTTTCCTCACCATCTGTTTGCCGTTCTGCTGTCGCATTTCTCAGAGAAAAAGTGAGGAGCAACATTTGGCCTGTGAGCTGCTGAACGTCAGTAATGTGCGCGAATCAGGGGCTCGATGTATTCCGTAATCAGAGACTGGGTGGTTCATTCAGACTGCATGGAACCCATTTGCTCCGGCGACTCTGTGCTGTGTTTAAAGCAGCTATTCTATAATGTCGCTCCTGCCTGCACTTTGTCCAGAGCTCTGAAATTACCCGCCCACCTGCCTCCGCCCCCACGTCTGCATTTCTCCAGTTCCGTTTCGAAACTGTCAATTGAATCTGCATCAAGAATGTCTTCAACCTTTCCATTCCTCATTACAACCACTCTCTATAAAACTGTTCTATTTCTATCCTCTCGGGTTAATGCAAATTATTGAAAACAGTGTCACTATTCCTTGATCTAGTGGAAACTGTTTCTCCTGACTGTCAATATTCCACGTTAATTTGGAGACGTCTATTCAATTCCACGTTATCTGCCGATCTACGGAAAAAAATTCCAACCTCCCCAGTGACCACAATGAAACGAAAATTCCCCATCCCTGGCACCAGTCAAGTAAATATTCTCTGCACTCTCTCCAAGGCCTACACACCCTTTGAAATGTGCAGTGTACCGAATGAGGTGCATTACTTCAACTGAGGACTAACTGGTGATGCATAAAATTTTAAGAGAAGCTCCTTGCTTTTGTATTATACCCCTGTGTGTCTAAAGTCAAATACCCTCTATTCATGGTTAACAACCTTATCGACATGTCCTTCTTGTGATGAAGATCAGGGTACATTATCCACTCTGTTCCCGCAACGCATTTAAAGTTGTGGATTTTTAAAGCTATTTTGACTCTCCCAATCGTATTCTTCACACTAACATCAATTACATTATATCTGCACGTGTATTTTCCTTTCACCCGTCTATGCATATCTTCCTTAAAATTTCTACTGTCCTCCTCAATGTTTATATTTCTGGACCCCTGTTACCTACAAACGTAAAACGTATGCCATCTATATGGGAGGCCACATGTGAGACCCAGCGAAAATACAGCATAGCAGAGAAGGGAAGGAGACAGAAATTGCAACTTGCTCCCCCAATTACGAATACACGTTCTCTATAACCCGTTGTGGGAGAATCTGCTGATCATGCTCAGGCCTGATTTGGCATCGGCCAGCCTGGAATCTTTTAGAACAAACCTTCCGAAAATCTTCTTCTGCGATGAGAGGAATGTTTTTTAGGTGAATTATAAAATGCAGTGGTCATGATGTGAGCAAAAAGGGAACATGAGTGTCTACTGTCGCCTGTCTGAATAACCAACCTCCGCACCTTCCCTCTCCTTTCCGTCTCTTCACTAACATCATACCCACACTGTCACTGTCTATTTAATCCATAGGTTTCAGTTTCCATAACAACTCCTTTAAATGACAAGTCGATCACACTTTGTTCATTTATGTTACTTCAAGCTCACTTCACTCAACAGCGGGCTCGTTAGTGAATAACTGCAGAACAATTATCAGACATGATGTTTCATTAACATATTCGTGTTTCTGATCATTTATAAAACCATTAGATTGGAGCTTCGAGGAATTTCCAGACGATAGACATTGTTCACAGACCAACGTTGGTACCCAGTCATGCAACATCTACACTGAGACGGTGTGAGGGTGTCAGTAACGTGTTGGGTTAGTTGTCCTCTGCCCTGTCTGTCAACAGAGACATTGTATATACTGCGAGGGTCTCTGTGTGTGTGTGTTTGTATGTGTGGTGTGTGTGTTTGTTTGTGTCTGTGTGTACACGAGGGAGAGAAGGAGGGAGAGGGGAAAAAGAGATAATGTGTGTGACTGTGTTTGTGTGAGCTTGTGAGTATTTGCGAGAGTGAATATGTAAATCAGCATGTGAGTGGCATGTGTGTTGTGTGCACACTTGTGTGTTTCAGTGTGCGTATGATTTTGTTAGTGCGAATGTGCCTCTTTGTGTGTGTGAGAGAGAGAGAGAGAGAGCGACAGATTGTGTGAGCGAGATAATATGTGTTAGTCTAGGCATGTGTGTGTGTGTTTGTGACTGTGCTTTTGTGCACAATCCTGTGCATGCCCTGTTTGTGTGTGAGAGTGTGAAATGATGAGAGCCTTTGGGCATGCTTGTGCATGTATCTTTTTGTGAATGTGTCTGTGCTTTTTATCTCTGTGTATGTGGGCGAGTAATTGCGAGTCTCTTTGTGTGTGTTGTATGTGAGTGTGCAATTCTGTGTCTGTGCGTGTGTGTGAGAGAGAGCGTGTGTGCATGCGTTTATGTGTCTGCGTTTGAGTTTGTGTGCCTTTGTGTTACTGTGCATGTATGCGCTTCTCTGTGTGTGTGTCTCTCTGTGTTTGCATGTGCATGCCTGTCTCTGCAAGTGTCTGTGCAAGCGTCTATGTGTCTGTTTTTCAGGTTGTGTCCCTTTGTTTGTTAGAAATTCTGTTTGTGCTTATGTGTAATGGTGTGAAAGCGTGTCAGGATTTCTGCGTGTGTGTGTGTATCTGGGCGTGTGTTTGTGCATGTGTGTGACTGTGCATACCCGTGTCATTGCAACACTATGGGAGTCATCAGCTTCCCTGTTTCTCCTCTTGGACAGTGGACATACCCAACCAGAGTCAGGTTTTGTGTGTCAAGGGGAGTGTTGGAGGGAAATGTCAACCCGATTTCTATGTTTTACCGCTGGCTTCCCGTCAGACGCAACTTCCACTCATGTCACTCCTCCTAGAGTCATGTCATATTCCCGCACGGCACTTTGGGAAGTTGGAGGATCGGCTCGAGGTATCTTCTTAACGTTAATGTTAAAAAGACAAGGCTAAATCATTTGAAACCACCTTCAGGCAGACGTGCTGATTGGATGATACACATCGGCCTCCTTTTGAAGCCAACGGAACCACATATGCAAGTCTTCAACCGTTTCACTTCACTCCACCGGATATTCAATATTTGGCTGAATGCATTGGATACCATAATGAACGATCGACTCTTAAATTAGTTTGGAGTTGTTTCTGAAGACTTTCACCAAGGCTAATTCAAACAAACAGTTGCATTGAATGAGTTTTTCGATGATAATTAGACATTCAGCATTTGAGAGTTTGTGCTTTGCCCTCAGAGAGACACAGTGTTCTGTTGGCGCATATTCAGGGACAGGTCACTCTTTAACCTTGCTAAAGGCTGTCAGACAGGTTGGCGGCTGGCAACAGGGCAGCTCCGTGAAGAGGGAAAATACTAACAAACCGACAACACTTAAAACTTAGAATTATTTAACCAGCTGGGCAGCTGAATAAGGGAGTGTGAGGGAAATAGAGAGAGAGAGAGAAAGAACGTCAGGAAGCTGGGGAAGGAGATTGAGTAAGGGACAGACACAAATATTGACAAAGGGGATGGCAGCGTCATAGAAAAAGAGAAGATAGATTCAGAGCTTGAGAGGGAAAGGAAGGAGCTGAAGCGAGAGGCGGATGGAGAAATAGATTAAAACACAATTGGATTTTCTATTGTGCCCTTTTAGCTTAAGAATGTCCCAAAGAGTTTCACCGTCAATATTCAAGTGTCATCACTGATGTAACATAGGGGAGAAATTTTGCTATTGGCAAACTACCCCTCAGGAATACTAATTGAATAACCTGTTTGTGATTATAGTCGAGGAAAACATTTTACCCAGGGCGTTTATTCATCCAATGGTTGCTGTAGAGTATTTTCAAAGCTGTGAGATATGGAGATCAGCAGAAGAACGTTGAAGATAATTATAGACAAGTGCAAATTGAAGTATATGAAGCTAAGGAGAATGTCAATTTACACCGTGAGATGTTAATATCTGGAACGCACTTCCTGGCAACACATTCAATAGGAAGTTTCAGAATATGAGGTGCACAAATAATTGAATAGAATAACCTGCTGGTCAATGTGTACAGAGCAGTGGAGAAGTGCTTTGAACTGTGAAAACAGGGCAAACGCAAAACATAGAGCCCACTCTGAACACAGGGACCACACAGATCAATGAGCCCACACTGAACGCAGAGCCCACTCGGAACACGGATCCCACACTGAACACGGAGACCTCTCTGAACACAGAGATCACAATGAAGACGGGGCCCACTCTGAACAGAGACCACTAAGAACATAGGGCACACACTGAACACAGAGCCCACTCTGAACACAGAGCCCACTCTGAACTCAGAGCCCACTCTGAACACTGAGCTCAAACTGAACACAGAGCTCACACTAAACACGGAGTCCACACTGAAGAAGGAGCTCACACTGAACACGGAGCTCACACTGATCACGGAGCCCAGTCTGAACTCAGTGCCCAAACTGAACACAGAGCACTCACTGAACGCAGAGTCCAAAAAGAACACAGAGTCCAAATGTACACAGGGCCCACAATGAACACAGAGCATACCCCGAACAGAGGGCCAAAATAAACACAGAGTTCACAATGAACTCAAGGCCCACACTAAACACAGGGCCGTCTCTGAGCACCGGGCCCATTCTGAACTCTGGGCCCAAATTGAACAAATACCCACTCTGAAGACAAGGCCTTCTCTGAACACACGGCCCAATCTTAACACAGGCCTCACTCTGAACACAGGGACCACCCTGACTCCAGGGCCCACACTGAACACTGACAACACACTGAAAAAAAAGCCCACTATGAACACAGAGCCCACACTGAACAGAGAGCCAACACTGAACACAGAACGCTAACTGCACACATAGCTCAAACTGAGGACAGATCATCCTCTGAACCCAGGGCTGGCCCCGACCAAAGGGCCCGTTCTGAACACAGAGCCCTCTCTGAACACGGAGCCAACACTGAACACAGGGCCCACTATGAACACAGAGACCACACTGAACGCAGAGCCACCTATGAATACAGAGCACACATTGAACAGAGAGCCAACACTGAACACAGAGCCCTAACGGCACATAGAGCTCACACTGAACACAGAGCCTACTCTGAACACAGTGCCCACACTGAACACAGGGCCTGCTCTGAACACAGGGCCTGCTCTGAAAACAGGGCCCGCACTGAACACAGGACACACACTGAACACAGAGCTCAGACAGAGTACAGAGCCCCAGTGAACACAGTACACAGACCCTGAAGTGAAAACAGAGTCCACACTGAATTCAGAGACCACACTGAAAACAGGACCCACAATGAACACAGAGCCCACCCTGAACACAGGGCCCAAACTAAACACAGAGCAGGCATTGAACTCAGCGAACACACTAAATACAGGGTGCACTCTGAGCACAGGGACCACTCTGAACAAAGGGCACACAATGAGGACCGGGCCCACTCTGAAGAGAGGGCCCACACTGATCACATGTCCCATTCTGAAGACAAGGCCTTCTCTGAACACATGGCCCCATCTGAACACAGTGCCAACCCTCACTCCAGGGCCCACCCTGAACACTGTCAAAACACTGAAAACAAAGCCCACTATGATCACAGTGCCCACACTGAACACGGAGGCAACACTGAATAGAGAGCCCTAAAAGCACACAGAGCTCACAATGAACACAGAGCTCACTCTGAACACAGAGCACACTCTGAACACAGAGCACACTCTGAACACAGAGCACACTCTGAACACAGAGCTCACTCTGAACACAGAGCACACTCTGAACACAGAGCTCACTCTGAACACAGAGCACACTCTGAACACAGAGCTCACTCTGAACACAGAGCACACTCTGAACACAGAGCTCACTCTGAACACAGAGCACACTCTGAACACAGAGCACACTCTGAACACAGAGCCCGCCCTGAACACAGAGCTCACTCTGAACACAGAGCTCACTCTGAACACAGAGCACACTCTGAACACAGAGCTCACTCTGAGCACAGAGCTCACTCTGAACACAGAGCACACTCTGAACACAGAGCTCACTCTGAACACAGAGCACACTCTGAACACAGAGCTCACAATGAACACAGAGCTCACTCTGAACACAGAGCTCACTCTGAACACAGAGCTCACTTTGAACACAGGGCCCGCCCTGAACACAGGGCCTGTCCTGAACTGGTTGCCTGCTCTGAACACGCAGAAAACACTGGTTAAGGAGTCCACACTGAACACAGACCCCGCACTGAACAGAGAGCCCACACTGAACTCAGGGACCACACTGAACACAGAGCCCACTCTGAACACAGAGCCCACTCTGAACTCAGGGACCACACTGCACAAAGAGCCCACTCTAAACACAGGGCACACACTGAGCACAAGGCCCACAACTGAACACAGCGCCCAATCTGAATATTGAGCTCATACTGAACATGGAGCTCACACTGAACACGGTGCCCACACCGAAGAAGGAGCCCACACTGAACACAGAGCTCACACTGATCACGGAGCCCACACTGAACACAGAGCCCACTCTGAACACAGAGCCCACTCTGAACACGGAGCCCACACTGAACACAGAGCCCACACTGAGCACAGAGCCCACACTGAGCACAGAGCCCACACTGAACACAGAGCTCACACTGAACACAGAGCCCGCACTGAACACAGAGCCCACACTGAATACAGAGCCCACACTGATCACGGAGCTCACTCTGAACACAGAGCCCACACTGAACACAGAGCCCACACTGAACACAGAGCCCACACTGAACACAGAGCTCACACTGAACACAGAGCCCACACTGAACACAGAGCCCACTCTGACCACAGAGCCCAAACTGAACACAGAGTCCACACTGAATACAGAGCCCACACTGAACACAGAGCCCACACTGAACACAGAGCCCACACTGAACACAGAGCTCACACTGAACACAGAGCCCACACTGAACACAGAGCCCACTCTGACCACAGAGCCCAAACTGAACACAGAGTCCACACTGAATACAGAGCCCACACTGAACACAGAGCTCACACTGATCACGGAGCCCACACTGAACACAGAGCCCACACTGAACACAGAGCCCACACTGAACACAGAGCCCACACTGAACACAGAGCCCACACTGAACACACAGCCCACACTGAACACAGAGCCCACACTGAACACAGAGCACACACTGAACACAGAGCCCACACTGAACACACAGCCCACACTGAACACAGAGCCCAAACTGAACACAGAGCCCACACTGAACATAGAGCCCAAACTGAACACAGAGCTCACACTGAACACAGAGCTCACACTGAACACAGAGTCCACACTGAACACGGAGCTCACACTGAACACAGAGCCCACACTGAACACAGGGCCCAACCTGAACACCGAGCCCACTCTGATCACAAAGCCCACTCTGAACACAGTGCTCACACTGAACACAGGGCCCAACCTGAACACCGAACCCACAATGATCACAGGGCCCACTCTGAACACAGGGCCCACACTGAACACTAGTCACACTGTGAATAATAACGCCCTCTGAACGCAGGGCCCACTATGTACAGAGGGCGCACAATGAACCCAGGGTTCACACTGAACACAAAGCTCACACTGCACACAGGGCCCGCACTGAACAAAGGGCTGGCACTGAACTCAGGGCCTGCAATGTACACAGGGCCAGCTCTGAATACTGGACACACTCTGAACACAGGGCCCAAGCTTAAAACAGCGCCCAGACTGAACTCAGGGCCCACCATGAACCCAGGGCCCACAAAGACCCCAGGGCCAACACTGAACAATGAACAGGGAGTTCACACTGATCCCGGAGCCCACTCAGAACACAGGGCCCTCACTGAACACAGAGACCAGACTGAACACAAAGGCCAACACTGAACACAGAGCACACACTGAAACAGAAAGCCGAATGTGAACACAGTGAATACTCTGAACACAGGGTCCATACTGAACCCCAGGCCCACTCTAAACACAGGGCCCACACTGAAAGCAGGGCGCACTGTGGAGACAGGGCCTTCCCTGAACTCAGGTTCCAATCTGAACACAGGTCACACTCATAACACCGGCCGACTCGGAACACAGGGCCCACACTGACTCCAGGGCCCACACTGAACGCTGACACACACTGAACACAGAGCTCACCATGAATACAGAGCCCATACTGAACACAGAACCAACACTGTACACAGAGACCTAATTACACACACAACCCACACTGAACACTGAGCTCATCCTGCACACAGTCCCACGTTGAACATAGAACCCACACTGAAGAGAGAGCCCACACTGAACACAGTGGCCACAATTAAGCTAGTGCACAATCTGAACAGATGGCCCAAACTAAACAAAAAGTTCATGCCGAATTCCGAGCCCACACTAAACACAGGGCACAATCTGATCACAGGGACCACTATCAACACAGGGCCCACACTGATTCCAGGGACCACACTGAAAGCTGACCACACACTGAACACAGAGACCGCTAAGAATACGGAGCCCTCACTGAACACAGAGCCAACACTGAACAAAGAGCCCTCACTGGACACAGAGCTCACAATGAACACTGAGCCCATTCTAGACACAGTGCCCACATTGAACAAAGGGCCTGCTCTGAACACAGGGCCATCTCTGAAAACAGGGCCAGCACTGAAGACAGAACTCCAAACTGAACACCGAGCCCAGACAGAGAACAGGCACCAGACTGAACACAGAGTGCACAGTGAACAGAGAACTCAAAACGGAACAAAGAGATCACACAGAAAACATGGCCCACACTGCACACAGAGCCCACACTGAACATAGAACCCACACTGAACTCAGGCCCACACTGAACACAGAATCCACACTGAATACAGAGCCCAAGCTGAACACAGGACCCAAACTAAACACAGAACTCTCACCGAACTCAGGGCCCACACTAAACAGAGGGCGCAATCGGAACACCGGGACCATTTTGAACACAGTGCCCAGATTGAACACCGGGCCCACTCTGAAGGCAAGGCGTTCTCTGAACACAGGGCCCAATGTGAACACAGAGCCCTCTCTGAATACAGGGCCCACACTGACTCCAGGGCCCACAGTGAACACTGACAACACAGTGAACACAGAGTCCACTATGAAAACACAGCCCACAGTGAACCCAGTGCCAACACTGAACACAGAGACCCAACTGCACACAGAGTTTACACTAAACATAGAGCCCACTCTGAACACGGGGCCAACTCTGAACATAGGGTTCGCTCTGAACACAGGGACTACAATGAACACAGATCCCGCACAGAACACAGGGCCAACACTGAACACAGAGACCACACTGAAAACAGAGCCAACGCTGAACGCAGAGCCCACACTGAACACAGAGCCAACGCTGAACGCAGAGCCCACTCTGAATGCAGGTGCCGGTCTGAACACAGAGCTCACACTGAACGTAGAGTCCACACTGAACACACAACACACACAGAACAGAGGACCCACAATGAACACAGAGCCCACACAGAACACGCAGCCAGCACTGAATGCATAGGCTACAGTAAACAAAGAGCCCAAAGCTGAACACAGAGCTGACACTGAACACATGGCCCACACTGACCACAGAGCCCACACTGAACACAGAGCCCACACTGAAAACAGTGCCCACAATGTAGACAGAGCCTACACTGGACAGAGGGCCCACACTGAACACTGTGACCACACTGAGCACAGAGCCCACATTGAACACAGAGTCCGCACTGTACACAGAGACCCACTGAACAATGGGCCCACACTGAACAAAGGATCCACACTGAACACAGAGCCCGCTCTGAACTTAGAGCTCACGCTGAAAACAGAGCCCAAACTGAACACAGGGCCGACACTGAACACAGAGCCCATGCTGAACACGGAGCCCACGCTGAACTATACAAACTGGAACAAGGGGACAGAGAGCTGTTTGTAATGTAAGAACAGGAGAAGGTCATACTTTCCCTTAGCCTTGTTCCAGGGTTCAGGCTGCCGACCGCTGCCTTCACGTGTATTATTGCAACAGTTAAACAGCTTTCACCCAGAACATGTAATAAACTTACACAACAGAAACCCATCAATCTATGTCTTGACTTTCCTAATTGACACACCAAACAGCTTTCCACTGTTTAGTGTGTGATTCTGTGGTTCCTGACTTTAACCCTAAATGGCCCAAATCTAATTTGAAGTATGTTTCCGTCGGGAGTAGGTCACTCAGTGACCTCAATAGAAGGGCAACAGATTATGCCTCCATGTTACGATCACTGCTTCAGTATATTCAGCCGACAGTAGAGAACTCCCTCAATACATACCACCCGACAGTCCAGGAGTAATTCTGGACTTACTCTCTGACAGTGCACCACTCCCACAGCACTGATCCTCTCACAGTCCGGCACTCACCCATTACTGTCCACTGACAGTGCCGCGCCCCCTCAGTAGTGACCACCCCAACAGTGCAGCACTCGCTCAGTACTGACCCTCCGACATTGCGGCACCTCCTCAGTGCCGATCCTCAGACATTGCGGCGCTCCCTCATTATTAAACCTCAGGCATTGCACAACCTCCTCAGCAATCACGAACTCACAGTGAAGTGCTCCCTCAGTACTGACCAATACTGAGGCTAGTAAGCCATTCTGGAAAACCCATGGGGTCATATTAATTGAATTTCTCCTCTATTTGCACACTGGGTTGCCATCTCTCTCACCAATTTATAAACTGCATTCGTTATCTATTTGCACACGGCATTGTTCTCTATTCCCCTGTATTTATTTAATTGCATTCAACCTGTATTTGGACAATAGGTTGCTCTCTCTGTGATTAATTACTTACATTCGCTCTCTATTTTCACACTGGATTGCTCTCTCACTAATTTCTAAGTTATACGTCTACCCCATTTTCCCAGTGGTCTGCGTAGTCTCTCTTCCCAATTTATCCACTGCATTCTTCATTTGGGTAGAATTTAAACTAAATTGGCAGGGCGATGGGATCATGAAAGAAGGTTCAGCAGGGGGAGATGCACAACAAAAATTAGAAGAGAGGGCAAGTGAGTTTGAAAGGCATATAAATTATGGGGCAGTTAAAGCACAAGGGAGTTTGGCAGGGTTGGATGGTATTTATTTCAATGCATGGAGACTGACGAATTAGGCACACAAGTCGAGGTCACAAATAAACACATGGAATTATGAAGTATTTGCTGTCACAGAGACATGGTTGAGAGAGGGGCAGCATTAGCAGCTCAATGTTCCAGGATATCGGGACTTCAGGCGAGACAGAGAAGGAGTTAAATGAGGAGGGATTTTCGCAATATTGAACAAGGAATCAATTACAGCAGTAAGGATTGATGACACCTTTGAAGACTCCTCAAGAGAAGACATATAGGTATAACTGAATAACAAAAAAGGAGAAATAACATTGTTGGGAGTGTCCTTTATGCCGCCAAATAGCCAGAGAGAAGAGCAGATGTTTAGGAACATTTCAGAGAACTGTAAAAATAATAGGGCACTACTTTTAAGGGATTTAAAATTTCCCAACATTATCTGGTTTGATCATATTGTGATACGATTATAGTTAGTAGAATTCTTCAAATGCTTCCAAGAGAAATTTTTAAGCCAGCATGTAGAGGGTCCTACAAGAGAAGGAGCGTTCCTGGACATAATATTAGGGAATGAAGCAAATCAATTAACAGAGGTATCAGTGGGGAACATTTAGCAAATAGTAACCATAACTACGTTAGATTCAAGGTTGTTATGGAAAAGGACAAGGTCAGGAATCAGAGTTCGAACTTGGGGGATGGCCGATTTTAATACGGTCAGATATGATTTGGCCAGCCTGATTTGGGAGCAGCTACTTTCAGGTAAATCTGCGTCAGAGCAGTGGGGCTCATTCAATAGGGAAATAGGGAGAGTGCAGGGCAAACATATTCCAAGAAAGACAAAGAGTTGAACCAACAAATCCAGGGAAACCTCTACGTCAAGGGATATACTGGATTGGATAATGAGATAAGGGGAGGCTTATCGCAGCTACAAAGGGCTCAAAGCAGCGGAAGCCCCAGAGGAGAATAGGGCATGTAGAGGGGGCACTTAAAAAGGAAATTAGGATAGCATAAAGGGGGCCTGAGAAAACATTGGCTGGAAAAATAAAGGAAAATAGAAAGTTATTTTAAAATTACATTAAGTGTAAGACGATAACGAGGGAAAGAATCGGGCCCATTAAGAATCATAGAGTTAATTTGTGTGTGGAGCCGGAAGACGTAAGTCGGGTTTTAAGTGAGTACTTTGTGTCGGTGTCCACAAGTGAGAGGATCGACATGGGTGCGGAAATCAAGCAGAAGTCCTGTGATATAATTAATGAAATTAGCATTGAAATGAAGTAGGTTCAAAGTGGCCTGGTAGGCTTCTAGTAGATAAATCTCCACGCTCGGATGAAATGTATCCCAGCCTGTTGCGTGAGGCAAGTGAGGAGTTGGGAGGGGCGCTGGCAATCAATTTCAATACGCCTCTGGCCACAGGAAAGTTACCAAAGTACTGGAGTGCAGAAAATGTGGTACCGTTATTCAAGAAGGGAGGGGGGAATAAAGCAGGTAAATACAGACCAACCTGTCTAACCTCAGTGGTGGGGAAACCATTGGAAGCAATTCTGATGGACAGAATTAATCTACGCTTGGACAGGCAGGGATTAATCAAGGAGAGTCAACATGGAATTGTTAAGGAGAGATCATGTCTGATCATTTTGATTGATTTTTTTCGAAAGTTTGACCTAGTTTATAGAGGATAATACATTTGATGTAGCCCACTTGTACTTCAGAAAGACTTTTGATAAGGTCCCGCATGGGTGACTGTTAACGAAGGTAAGAGTCCATGGGATCCAAGACTATTTGGCAAATTGGATCCACAATTTGCTGAGTGGCAGGAAGCAGAGGTTGACGGTCGAGGGGTGGTTTTGTGACAGGATGCCTGCGTACAGTGGTGTCCACAGGAATCGATGTTGAGCCCCTTGCTGTTTGTTGTATATATAAACGATTTAGACTTGAATGTCGTGGGGTGATCAGTATGCTTGCATATTACACGAGAATTGGTGGGGTGGTAAACATTTGGAAGGATAGACTCAGATTACAGTAAGATGTAGACTGGATGTTCAGATGGCTAATGGAATTTAATCCAAATAAGTGTGAGATGAGACACTTGTGCAGGGCATACAAGGCCCGGGAACACACGATGAATGGTGGGACCCTTGGAAGCACTAAGGATCAGACCGATCTTGGTGTTCATGTTCCACCGCCCCCTTAAGGTAGTGGGAAAGGGAGACAAGGTGGTTAAGAAGGCAATGATTGAGGTGTATAATATTGTCAGAGGCATAGATAATGTAGACAGGAAGGAACTGTTCTCCTCGGTGGAGGGATCAAAAACCAGGGTGAATAGATTTAACGTAAGGGGAAGAAGGTTTAGAGGGGATGTGAAGAAGATTTTTTTCACCCAGAGAGTGGTGGAAATCTGGAACTCAAAGCCTGAAATGGTGGAAGAGTCAGAAACCCTCAGAACATTTAAGAAGTGTTTGGATGTGCACTTGCAATGCCAGTGCTGGAAAATTGGATTAGCATACTTAGGTAATAGTTTGACCGGCACAGGCTCGATGGACCGAATGGCCTTTTTCCGTGCTGAAGACCTCTGTGACTCTATGACTCCCCTCTCCGTTAATATGCTTGCTCTCGACCCCTCTCCCATTCATTTATGAACTGAACTCCTCATGCATTTGCAGACTGGGTTGCTCCCTCTCTCTCAATATGAATTACAGTCCTCCTCTCTTTGCACACTAGGTTTCTCTATTACTCTAAATTATTAGTTAGATCCCTCCTCTATTTTCGCAGAGAGTTGCTCTCTTTCTCTAATTCATTAATTTCATTCATCCTCTGTTTGGGCTCTGGGTTGCTACATATCGTTCATTAATTACATTGCTCCTCTATGAGCAAAATGGGTTGCTGTCTCTCTAATGTATAAAATGCATTCCTCTGTTTGCACAATGGGTTGCTCTCTCTCTCTCTCTCTCTCTCTCTAAATTATTAATTACATTCCTTCTCTATTGGCACACTGGGTTGTCCTATCTGTCTTTAAACGATTACATTCATCCTCTATTTGCAGACGGGGCTCACTATCTAATTGATTAATTACGTTCCTCCTCTATTTGCACGCTGGTTTTCTCTGTATCCCCCTCTCTAATTGACTAATTATATTCGTGTTATATTTGCGCACTGGGTTGCTCTCTCTCTATATATATTTTTAAAATGCATTACTGCATTATTTGCACAGAGGGTTGCTCTCTCTTTCTCCATAATTCTTTAATTTCATTCCTTCTCTTTTTCCATACGGGATTTCTCTCTCTCTCTATAACGTATTAATTACATTTCTCCTCTATTTCCACACTGGGTTGCTTTCTCTCTCTCTCTCATTTATTAAAGACATTCCGCCTCGATCTGCACACTGGGTTGCTCTTTCTTCCTCTCTCTCTATCTCTCTCTAACTAATTACAGTCCTCCTCTAAGGGCACTGTGTTCCTCTCTCCCTCTCTAAATTGGTAATCACGCTCCTCATCTATTTGCACACTGGGTTAGCCTATCACCAATTCATTAGTTTCATTCCTCTTCCACTTTCGCACTGGGATGCTCTCTCTCTCTCTCTCTCTAATTTAGTTATTGCATTCCTCCTCTATTTGCACACTGGGTTTATCTATCTCTTTTTCTCTCGCGCTCTCTCTTTCTCTCTCTCGCTCTCTCTCTCTAATTAAACAATTACTTACCCCCTCTATTTTCACACTGGGTTCTCTAACTGATTAATTACATTCCTCCTCAATTTGCACATTGTGGTGCTCTGTCTCTCTAATTGTTTAATTACAGTCCTCCTCTATTTGCACTCTGCGTTGCTCTCTCTCTCTCCCTTTAATATGTTCATTACATTCTTGATTTTCACACCGGGTTACTCTCTCTTTCACTCTCTCATTTGTTAATTTTATTCTTCCTCTATTTGCACACTGGGTTGCTTCTCTCTCTCTAATTTATTCATTACATTCCCCCTATATTTGTGCACTGGGTTGCTGTCTCTCGCTCCCTCTCTTCTACATTTATATTCCTCATTGCTTTGATCAATGGCTTTTTCTCTCTGCAATTTATTAATTCTGTGATTTAAAAACCATATGCCACTTAAACATGCCCTTGGCTATTATTAACAGTATTAGTAAAAAAAAGATTAAAGTACTTAAATCTGTACTTAGAATATAAAATAACATTTAAATAATCACTTTCAGTTAATCTAACCTTACATTTGCAACATTTTAATGGCCGAATCTTGAATAAATAACGAATCACTTTCACTGAATTAATCAACTTTAAGCTCGAAAAAATGACCATGGGTTAATCTCTAATAATCAGTAAAAGTGGCGTTCGGAATGAGCAGATGAGTGCCGGGGAGACCACGGCCTCACAGGGCGAAACCGAGACAAGTACAAAGACCAGTGAAAGGACATGAGGCCAGGGCAAGCCAGTGGGGAGGGCTGGCAACTCGAGGGAGCTTCACTCTCTATCTAACACCATGTTTTACATGTCCTTGGAGTGTTGGATGGGGACAGTGCAAAAGGAGCTTTACTCTGTATCTAAACCCGTGCTGTACCTGTCCTGGGAGTGTTTGCTGGGTGCAGTGCAGAGGGAGATTTACTCTGTATCTAACCACTTGCTGTACCTGTCCTGGGAATATTTGATGGGGACAGTGTAGAGGGAGATTTATTCTGCATCTAACCCTCATGCAGCAGCTGTCCTGGGATTGTTTGATGGTGACATTTTAGAGAGATCTCTATGTTGTATCTAGCTTCGTGCTATAACTGTCCTGTTTGTCCAGAGACTGAATTTAAATTAAAATACTCAAACTTCAGGAAACAATTTGAAGTCAAACTCTGTGGATTAGTAGCCATTTGACGGACTGATTTTAAATCTCACTCACACTCCCCCATTTGTCCATTGCCTGGCCCCCAGTAATCTTCATCAATTCACATTCTCACCAAATTTACAATCTATATTAATGAATTAATGAGGGGACGGAGTGTTCTGTGCCCAAGCTTGGTCACATCACCAAGCTGGATAGCAAATTGACCTCACATTCGGCTGTCCCTCGATTCGAGAATGACGTCTACTCGGGGTTGTCACTTCCTGCCCTGGGTATTCATGTGGATGATTCTCGAGCGTGATGCAGAAAGATGGACACGTTGTCACCATTTTGACTGATTGGTGGTGAGCTCCTTCAGATCATTAACACCAATGTGTTAACGTTTCAACTGTGAGCCTGGCAGCAATACTTTGAAAAATACACTTTTCTTTTTGTCTCCCCTTATTAGATATTTCATAGATTAGAAATAATTCTGCAAGTTGGTTGATGAATCTTTGATTGTCTTATAAGGGCATTGTATTTTGATTGTGCTTCTGTTCAATAAACGACAGTATTATTCGTTAATTCAGTATGTGAGACTCTGCCTGATGGTTCTGTCTCTGTTGTGCTAAGTCATTTTGAAGGTTTAATTCAGGTTCCAGTGATCAGACTGCTAAATTAATTGAAATCTAATTGATCAAAGCAAACGGCCCCTTTCAATAGTACAGGGTGAAATTAACCTCCTCCTACCGCTATTGCCAATGTTCTTGTTCAGTGAGATAACTCCAGGGTGCTGGGTAGTTTTTCAGCTCACCCTCCGCCCACACTATGGGGGTATTGTCAATACTGAGATAGCCTGATGGAGAGAGGCTCTATGCCGAGCAGAGTTGAATCTGCACACCGTGTTTCAGGAACAAGAAAATGTCAGCCTATATATATTTGTGGCGTTATTGTGTTTGGCAGCAATTGTTTACAAGAGAGGTGGATATAAGATCACTCAGATACCACACATCCAGAAACATGTATAAACAGGAGCAAGGGAACAGAGAGCTGTTTCAAATATGAGAACAGGAGAAGGTAAAACATTCCCTTAGCCTTGTTCCAAGTTTCAGTGAGTCTACAGACCATCTGTGTTATTACAGCAGTGACCCAGCTGGCACACAGAACCTTTAATATCCTTATGTAACACAGATCCTTCAATTTATTTCTTGACTTTCGGAATTGAAACATCAAACAACGTCCTAAAGCTTGTGTCTTTCTGTCTGCTTTCACACCTTAACCCTCAATGGCTCAAATCAAATTTTAAGCTGATGTCTCTACGGAGCAGACAATTCCGTGATCCCAATACATGGCCAACAGATTATTTCTGCATGTAAGAATTACTGCCAAAGCAGATCCCCCTTTGTGCGGGGCTCCCTCACTGCTGCCACTCCGACAGTGCAGCACTCCCACTGCACTGGCTCTCTTAATTCCTCAAATTAGATACTCCGACATTGCGGCGCACCCTTAGTCCTGACTATCCAGCAGTGTGGCGCTCCTTGAGTGCTGTTACTCGGACAGTGCAGCACTCCCTCTCTACTGAATCTCTGAAAGCGCGGTACGCCCTGAATACTGACCCTCGGACAGGGCGACACTCCCTCAGTAATGACCCACCGACAGTGAGTCAATCCATCAGCACTAAGCCTCCGACAGTGCGGTACCCTCTCCACACAGAACATCGAACAGTGTGGAACTTCCTTAGCATATCCCATCTGACATTAATGCACTTCGCCAGCACTGACCCATCGGCTGTGCGGCACTTCCTCTGTACTGGCCCTCTGACAGTGCGCCGCTCCCTAGAAACTGACCCTCCAACTGCGTGATGCACCCTAATTATTCATTCTCTGTCAGTGCCACGCTCCCTCAGTGCTGGCCGTCCGCCAAGGCTGCACTCGCTCAGTACTGATACTCCGAATTTGCGACACTCCTGCAGGTCCTACCATGCAAAAGTGCAGTAATCCCCCAGTACTGGGACAGAGCTGAGGGAGGTTTACTCTGTATCTAATCCCGTGTTGTACCTGTCCTGGGAGTGTTTGATGGGGACAGAGCTGAGGGAGGTTTACTCTGTATCTAATCCCGTGTTGTACCTGTCCTGGGAGTGCTTGATGGGCAGAGTGTAGAGGGAGCTTCACTCTGCATCTTACCCCGTGTTTGTACGGGTCTTGTGATTCTTTGATGGGGACACTGTAGAGGGAGCTTTAGTCTCTATGTAACCCCCGTGCTGTACCTGTCCTGGGAGTGTTTGATGGGGGCAGTGTAGAGGGAGATTTAATCTGAATCCAACCCTCATGCTGCAGCTGTCCTGGGATTGTTTGATTGGTGATATTTTAGAGAGATCTTTAATTTGTATCTTGCTTCGTGCTATAACTGCCCCGTTTGTACACAGAATTAATTTAAATTAAAATTATCAAACCTCCGGGATGCAATTTCATGTCAAACTCTCTGGATTAGTAGCCATTTGACGTATTGATTTTAAATCTCACACACACACACCCCCCCCACCACTTGTCCTTCGCCTGGCCCCCAGTAATTTTCATCAATCCACAATCTCACCAAATTTACAATCTATATTAATCAATTAATGAGGGGACGGAGTGTTCTGTGCCCAAGCTTGGTCGCATCACCAAGCCGGATAGCAAATTGACCTCACATTCGGCTGTCCCTCGATTCGAGAATGATGACTACTCGGGGTTGTCACTTCCTGCCCTGGGGATTGATCTGGATGAACAGGCCGATTCTCGAGCGTGACGCAGAATGATGGACACCTTGTCACCATTTTGACTGATTGGTACTGAGTTCCACCAGATCATTATCACCAATGTGTTAACGCTTCAAATGTGAGTCTGGCAGCATTACTTTGAAAAATACACTTTTCTTTTTGTCTCCTCTTATTAGATGTTTCATAGATTATAAATAATTCTGCAAGTTGGTCGATGAATCTTTGAATGTTTTATAAGGGCATTGTAGTTTTATTTTGATTCTGTTCAATAAACGTCAGTATTATTCGTAAATTCAGTATCTCAGACTCTGCCTGATGGTTCTGTCTCTGTTGAGCTAAGTCATTTTTACGGTTTAATTCAGGTTCCAGTAATCCTACTGCTAAGTTTATTGAAATCTAATTGATCAAAGCAAATTTAACTGTACAGGGTGAAATTAACCTCCTCCTGCCCCCATTTCTAATGTTCTTCTTCAGTGAGCTAACTCCAGGGTGCTGGGTAGTTTTCCAGCTCACCCTCCGCCAACATTATGGGGGCATTGTCAATACTGAGGTAGCTTGATGGAGAGATGCTCTGTGCCGAGCAGATTTGAATCAGCACACCGTGTTTCAGGAACAAGAAAATGTCAGCCTATATAGATTAATGACGTTAATGTGTTTGGCAAGCAGTTGTATGCAACAGAGCCGCAGGTAAGATCTCTCAGATACCACACACCCAGGAACATGTACAAACAGGAGCAAGGGAAAACAGAGCTGTTTCAAACATGAGAACAGGAGAAGGTAAAACATTCCCTTAGCCTTGTTCCAAGACTCAGGGAGTTTACAGCACATCTGTGTTATTACAACAGTGTCCCAGCTGGCACACAGAAACTTTAATATTCTTACGTAACACAGACCCATTAATTTATGACTTGACTTTCGCAATTGAAACATCAAACAACGTCCTACGGGCTTGTGTCTTTCTGTCTGCTTCCTGACATTAACCCTGAATGGCCCAAATCTAATTTTAAGCTTATGTCCCTACGGAGCATACAATTCTTTGATCTCAATACATGGCCAAAAGGTTATTTCTGCATGTTAGAATTGCTGCCAATACCGATCCCACTTAGTGCGGGGCTACCGCAGTTCTTCAACTCCGACAGTGTGGCACTCCCTCTGTGCTGACTCCCTGACATTGCGGTACTTCATCAAATTAGATACATCAACATTGCGGTGCTCCTTCAGTAATTACCATCCAGCAGTGTGTGGATCCTTCTGTGAAGTTACTCGGACAGTGCAGCACACCCTCAGTACTGATGCCTGAAGGCTCGGTATGCCCTGAACACTGACCCTCGGACAGGGCGGCAATCCCTCATTATTGACCCTTCGAAAAGGTGGCACAACATCAGCACTGAGCCTCCGACAGTTTTGCATCCTCTTAATAAAGACCATCCGACAGCGTGGCACTTCCTCAGGACATCCCATCTGACAGTAATGCACTTAGTCTGCACTGACCGTCCGGCTCTGCGACACTCCCTCTGTACTGGCCCTCTGACAGTGCGGCGCTCCCTCGGAACTGCCCAACAAACTGTGCGACGCTCCCTCATTAGTGATCCTCTGACAGTGCCACAATCACTCAGTACTGACCCTCCACAAAGCGGGACTCCTGTGGCACATACCCTGCAAAAGTGCAGTGATACCCCAGTACTGAACCTCCGATAGTTTGTTGCTCCCCAGTACTGATCCTCTGACAGTGTGGCACTTCCTAAAAACTGAAACTCTGACATTGTGGCAGTCCCTCAGAACTGACCCTCCGACAGAGCGACACTTCCTCATTACTGACCATCGGACAGCGAGGGGCTTCCTCAGTAATAACCTTCCGAATGTGCAGCGCTCCCTCAGTCAGAGAGGTACACCCTTAGTAGTGGCTCTCCAACAAGGAACCAGACCCTAAGTAATGACCAGGCGACAGCGCATTACTCCCTCAGTAATGATCTTCTGACAGTGCAGCACTCTCTCAGCACTGACCCTCCGACAGTGCGGCGCTTCCTGAATCTTGAGCCTGTGGCAGTCAGTCGCCCCCTGAATACCGACACGTTGAAGGTGCGGCCGGCCCTCTGTGCTGACTATCCGATAATGCAGCACACCTTCAAGTCGGACTCACCAAGCGTGTGGCACTACTTCAGTTCTGACTCTCCGACAGTGCGACAATCGCTCAGAACTGAGCCGAACGGCATTGTGGCGCTCCCTCAGTACTGACCCTGCAAAAGTGCTTTGCTTCTCGAAAGCAGACCCTTCGACACTGAGGCGCTTTTTCTGTACTGAACATCCGACGGTGCAGCTGTCCCTCAGTACAGACCTTCAGAAAGTGGGGCACTACCTCAGAGCTGACCATCCGACATTGGGGTGCTTCCTCAGAACTGACCCTCTGACAGTGCGACACTCCATCATTCGTGACCCTCCCACAGTGCAGCTCTCCCTCAGTACTGACCGTCCGACAGTGTTGCACTCCGTTTGTACTGACCCTCCAATTGTCCAGCAGAACCTCATTACTCAACCTCCGGCAGTGCAGCACGCTCTTAGCACTCACCATCCAACAGGGAGGTTCGCCTTCATCAATGACCCTCCAACAATGGTGCACTCCCTCAGTAATGCACCATGAACACCAGCAGCCTTATGTCCCAGCTGCGGATCATGCTGTATTCAAATTATGATCAGAATAAACAGTGCAAACATTTCAACATTCACAATTCATTCAGAGATGAGGTAGAGCATTTTGACACAGAGCGTCGGGGGTCTTTGGAACTGTCTTCCACAGAATGTTGTGGGAGCACAGCCTTTGAATATATTTTAGACCAAGCGAGATAGAATCTCGCTTAACAAGGTTGCGAAAGGTTATTGGCGTGCTGTGGGCATGTGGGGTTGAGGAATATTTCAGATCAGACGTGTTCTTATTGAATGGCGGAGTGGTTCGAGGGGCCTAGTCGCCCACTCCTGCTCTTAATCGATCTGTTCGTAGGTATAGCTATTAATCAATTTCAACAATATATTTTTAATTAATATGTTGAATTATTAATAAACTACGATATATTATGCGTTAATGCATCCAATTCTTAACTTTATCATTAGCATATTATCTATTATTGGTCTAAATATTAATTAAGTTAAACATGTATTATCAAATAATACACCTGATTATTAATTAGTTCCAACAGCATATTATGAATTGTCATCCAATTTATTACATTAAATTAAGAATTTAAAAGTCAAAATATTCATTATAAATTGAACATCTAATTATCAATTAATTTCTAAACATATATTATACATTATTGGACTTTTTATTAATCAAATGCAACAAAGTATTATACATAACAATCCAATTATTCAATAATCTTATTCCACCTCTAGTATACCTAATGATTATTTAATATCGATGCTTTATGATTTGTGCATCTTCTTTATAATTAAAAGGTCCACCTTTAAGATTTGTTATTATAAGGTAATCTCAATTTTTTATCAACAGCAGAAACAATTAGTTACTCTTAATCTGTTATTAACATTGCATTAATTATTTTCATTTATTTTCATTGATACATTTAATCATTATTTAGTTTAATAACCCGTCAGAGAGTGCGTACTGTTGGAGCGTATATACTTGGGGTGTGCCGCACTGTCAGATGATTATTATTGAAGGAGTGCCATACTGACAGAGGGTCAGTACTGTATAAGTGTCGCACTGTCGGAGGATCAGGGCTGAGATAGCGCTGCACTGTCGGACGGTCAGTGCTGAGGGAGCGCTGCATTGCTGGAGTGTCAGTACGGAGGGAGCGCCAAACTGTCAGAATGCCAGTATGGAGGCAGCGCCGCACTGTCGGTGAGTCAGTATGGAGGGAGTGCTGTACTGTAGGAGGGTAAGTTCTGAGGGAGTGCCACGCATTTGGAAAGTCAGTTCTGAGGCAGTGCCGCACTCTCGGAGGGTCAGTGCTCAGGGTCTGTTGCACTGTTAGAGGATCAGGACACATGGCATGCTTGCCTTCATTGGCAGGGGCATTGAATATAAAAGCTGGGAAGTCATGCTGCAGCTGTATAGAATTTTGGTTAGGCCACACTTGGAATATTGCGTGCAATTCTGGTCGCCACATTACCAGAAGGATATGGAGGCGTTGGAGAGGGTGGAGAGGATGTTTACCACAATGCTGCCTGGTCTGGGGTTCATTAGCTATGAGAAGTGTTTGGAGAAACTCGGATTGTTTTCACTAGAGCGACGTAGATTAAGGGGCGACTTGATAGAAGTTTACAAAATTATGAGTGGCTTCGAAAGAGTAGATAGTCAGATGCTTTTTCCCAGCTTGGAAGAGTCAATTACAAGGGGGCATAGAATTAAGGTGAGAGTAGCAAACTATAGAGGAGATATGCGGGACAAGTTTTTTTTATGCAGAGGGTAGTGAGTGTCTGGAATTCTCTGCCATAGGAGGTGGTGGAAGCTGGTGCGACAGTGGTGTATAAGAGGCAGCTTGACATGTACATGAATAGGATGGGAATAGAGGGATAAGGAGACTGGAAGTGCAAATGTTTTAGTTCACGGGCAACATGATTGGCGCAGGCTTGGAGGGCAGAAGGACCTGTTACTGTGCTGTACTTCTCTTTATTCTTGTTCTTTGTTCTATAGACTGGGGCTTTTACTATAGTATTAGATTGCATAGACTGTCAGCATTTTGAGAGAGCCGCGGGCCACTGACCATAATAATAGAGTGCTTCGACTGTCCGCAAGTTGACTGGGTCGGGAGGCTTTCACTATTGCAATTGAATGCATAGACTGTCAGCATGCTGACAGAGCCGGGTTTCTGTCACTATATTAATAGAGAGCATAGACTGTCAGCATGTTGACTGGGCCGGGCGACTGTCACTATAGCAATAGAGAGTATAGACTGGTATCTTGTTGAGAGAGCCGGGGGTCTGTCAGTATATTAATAGAGCGCATAGATTGTCAGCATTACAATAGAGCCGGGGTTCTGTCCTTACAGTAATAGAGAGCATAGACTGGTATCTTGTTGACAGAGCCGGGGGTCTGTCACTATAGTATTAGAGTGCTTAGACTGTCCATATATTGACAATTCTGGTGTCTGCCACTATCTTATTAGAGTGCCTATACTGTCCATATGTTGACAGAGCCATGGGACTGTCGGTATATTAGTAGACTGCATAGACGGTCAGAATTTTGACTGGCCCGGGTGGCTTTCAATATAGTGATAGTGTCCATAGACTGTCAGCAGGTTGTGAGAGCCGGGGGGCTGTCACTATTGTAATAAAGCACATAGACTGTCAGCATGTTGACAGAGCTGGGGGGCTGTCACTATAGTAATAGAGTTCATAGACTGTCAGCATGTTGATAAAGTCGGGGACCTGTCATTCTTGTAGTTTTGTGCCTAGACAGGCTTCTTGCTGACAGAGCCGGTTGTCTTTCACTGTAGTAATAGTTTGCAGACACTGTTAGTATCTTGACAGAGCCGTATACTGTCACTATATTATCAGAGTGCAGTGACTGTCAGCATGTTGACAGAGCCGGGGGTCTGTCACTATAGTAATAGCCTGCAGACACTGTCAGTATGTTGACAGAGCCGTGGCTGTAACAAGAGCACTAGAGTGCATTGACTGTTAGCATGTTGACAGAGCCGGGAGGATATCACTATTGCAATAGACTGTATAGACTGTCAGAATGTTGTCAGAGCCCTGGTGATGTTACAAGGGTAATAGAGTGTATAGACTGTCAGCATGTTGACAGAGCCGGGGTGCTTTCACAAGAGTAATACAGTGCATTGGCTGTAAGCATGTTGACAGAGCCGGGGGTATGTCAGTATAGAAATGGAGTGCATAGACTGGTTGCAAGTTGACAGAGCGGGAGGGCCTGTCACTATAGTAATTGACTGCATAGAATGTCAACATGTTGACAGAGCCGTGGGCCTGTCACTATAGTAATATAGTGCATGCCCTGTAATTATGATGACAGAGCCGGCGGGCTTTCGCTCTGGTATTAGATTGCATAGACTGTCAGCATTTCGACTGATCCAGGCATCTGTCACTATAGTAAGAGTCCATGGAGTGTCAGCATGTTGACAGAGCCGGGTGTCTGTCACTATAGTAATAGAGTTCATAGAGTGTCAGCATGTTGAAAGAGCCTGGGCGCTATCAATCTAGTATATGAGAGCATAGACTGTCAGCAATTTGAAAGAGCCCGGAGACTGTCACTATAACAATAAAATGCATAGACTGTCAGCATGTTGACAGAGGCGGGGGGCTGTCACTATAGTAATAGAGTGCTGCACTGTAATTATGATGACATAGCCGGGGGGCTTTCACTATTGTATTAGATTGCATAGACTGTCAACATTACGACAGATCCAGTTGTCTGTCACTATACTAAGAGTTCATAGAGTGGCAGCATGTTGACAGAGCCTGGGCGCTGTCAATCTAGTATGAGAGTGCATAGACTGTCAGCAATTTGAAAGAGCCCGGAGACTGTCACTATAACAATAAAATGCATAGACTGTCAGCATGTTTACAGAGGCGGGGGGCTGACAGTAGCTTATTAGAGTGCCTACACTGCCCGTATGTTGGCAGAGCCGTTTGGCTGTCACTATAGTAATAGAGTGCGTAGTCTGTCAATATGTCGACATAGACGGTGGTCTGTCACTGTAATAATACAGGGCATACACTGTCAGCACGTTGACGGAGCCGGTGGGCTGTCAATTTATTAATATAATGCATAGACTGCCAGCATGCTTACAGAGCCAGGGGACTGTCACTATTTGTAATAGAGTGCATGGATTTTCAGTTATTTGACAGAGCCGGGGGCCTGTCACAATTCTAATAGGGTGGGGGATTGTCAGTATGTTTTTAAAGCCTAGAGCCTTTCATTGTTGTATTATCGTGCATAGACTGTTAATTGATTTACAGAGCCGAGGGCCTGACGCTATATGAATGCAGTGCTATTCTGCCTGCTTGTTTACAGAGCAGGGGACCTATCACTAAAGGTACATAATGTTATTCTGTCAGTATGTTTGCAAAGCCAGGGGTCTGTCACTGTAGTAGAAGCCTGGGCCGATTCTCCTTCTGTTTACAGATTCGGCGGCCTGTCACAATAGCAATCGAAATTGAGACTGTAAGCATGATTATAGACTTGGGGGCTTGTCAGATAACTCATAGAGTAGGGAGTCTCACTGTATAATTAAAGAGCTGGGACACTGTCAATGTAGTAATAGAGAGCCTAGAATGTCACTAGTATTACATAACCCGTGTTCTGTCCCGTAAGTAGTAAATCTTGACAGAACCAGCGTCTTGTCAATATAGAAAATAAGTGCGGAGACTCTAAGTTTGCTTACAGAGCCAGGCGCTGTCACTAAAGTAAATAATTGGGGAGACTGCGGGCATGTTTGGAGAGCCAGCGCCTGTTTTTTTTAATAATTATATAGAGGGGAGGCTCTTGATATGTTTACAGAGCCGGGGCCTAACTTCACATTAATGGAGTGCGGAAGCATCAGTAAGTTTAGAGAGCGGGGGCTTTATTAATAATAATAATAGAGCGGAGAGATTGTCACTGTCCTCACAGAGCCAGGAGAATAATTTACACTAAGGAGAGTGTCAGTATTGTTACAGAGCCTGAGGACTGTGACGATACTAATAGTGTGTTTAAAGGGCGGGGGACTGTCACCATACGAATATGGTGATGAACTGTCTGAATGTTTACAGAGCCGGGGATCTCTCACTATCGTGATAGAGTGGAGAGACATTCAGCAGGTTTAAAGAGCAGGTGGCCTCACAATATAGTTATAGACGGGGTAAGTGTCAGTATGTTCTCATTGCCAATGGCCTGTTACTATATTAATAGTGCGAGGAGACTGAATGTTTAAAGAGCTGTGGGCCTGCTACTATATTAGGAGAGTGGGGAGACTGTTGGTATGTTAAATTAGCCCGGAGCCTGTCGCTATAGTACTGGAGTAAGGAAACTGTCTCTATATTTACAGAGCCTGGGAGCTGTCACTATAACAATAGTGTGGGCAGTTGGTCAGTAATTTTATAGAGACGTGGACCTTTCACTTAGCTAGTATCGTGGAGAGAATGACATAAAATGTACAGACCTGGTGACCAGTCACTGTAGTAATAAATTGGGAAGACTCTCGGTATGTTTACAGACCCGGGCACCTGTCAGTGTAGGAATAGGTTGTTTAGGTTGTCAGCATGCTTGAAGGACCGGGGCCAACCACTGCAGTAAGTGAGAATCTAGACTGTCAGTGTTTTACAGAACCAGGGTCTTGTTACCAGAGTAATTGAGTGGGGAGACTGTCAGGATGTTTACAGAGCCAGGGGCCTGTAAGTGGATTTGGAGCTGTCAGTATATTTCCCGCTCGGCAGCCGGTCACAACAGTAATATAGTGGAGAGACTGTCAGCAGCTTTACAGACCGGGTTTTGTCACTATAGTATTAGAATGAGGAGACTGTCTGTATGTTTACAGAGGTCGGGACCCTGTCACTAGTGTAATAGAGTGAATAGTCTGTCAGCATGATTACAGAGCCGGTGGCCTGTAACTACAATGCTAGACTGGGTAGGCTGTCATTATGTTTAGAGAGCTGGGGGTTCTGTCTCTATAGTAATAGATTGGGTAGACTGTTAGTATGATTACAGAGCGGGGGGTTCTGTGATTAAAGTGTTAGAGTGGGTAGACTGTCATTATAATTGCAGAGCCGGGGGCCTGTCACTATAGTAACTGAGTGTGCAGGCTGTCAGCATGTTTGCAGAGCGGGGGGTTCTACCTATATTGTAATAGAATGGGTGGACAGTCAGTATTATTACAGAACCGGGGGCCTGCCACTATAGTTGGTGAGTGTGCAGGCTGTCAGCATGTTTACAGAGTGGGGGGTTCTATCAATATAGTAATAGAGTGAGTAGACTTCAGCATTATGACAGAGCTGGGGGCCTATCACAATAGTCACAGACTGTCATAGGCTGTCGATATGGTTACAGAGCTGGGCGTTCTGTCATTCTGTCAATATAGCAATAGAGTGGGTAAAATGTCAGAATGCATAAAGAACCCTGGGCCTGTACACTATAGTAACAATTTGTGGTTACTTGCTCTACGCCTGAAGGGCTGGGCGCCTATAACAATTGTAATATCGTTGGGAGACTGTCGATATGTTAACAGAGCTGGGGGCCTGTTACTATAGTAATGGAATGGGGAGACTGTCAGAATGTTGACTTGGCCTGGGGGCTGTCACTATAGCAATAGAATGCATAGACTGGCAGCATGTTGACAGAGCCGGGGGTCTGTCACTGGGCTAGGGTGAGTAATCCAGAGACACAAAATAATTCTTTGGGGATCCGAGTTCGAATCTCACCATGGTGTGTGGCAAAATTCAAATTCAATTAAAATCGTCAATTAAAAAAATAAGCAGAATTAAAATCTGTAATGATGAACATCAAACCAATACCAATTGTTGGAAAAAAAACATCTGCTTAGCTAATGTCCTTTAATGAAGGCCCTGCTGTTCTTTCTTCATCCGGACTATATTTGAATCCAGGCCAACAGAAATGTGGCTGACTCTTAAATACCATCTGTATGAGGGAAATTAGGGATGGGCAATAAATGCTGGCACAGCCAAGAACGCCCATATCCCATGAACGATTTTTTAAAAAAAAGTAGCATAGGGGAATTGTCAAAATATTTATAGTACCTGGGACATAATTCTGTACGAATAGATTGTTTAGACTCTCAGTAATTTACAGGGCCAGGGAGCTGTTAATGTAATAATTGAGTGGCAAACTGTCAGTATTTTACAGGGACAGGGGTCTGTCCATATATTAATTAAATGGGTAGACTGTCAGTATTTTACAGAACCAGTGGCCTTTGAATATAATAATTCAGTGGGTGGATTTCCAGTATTTTACAGTACCATGGGCCTTTCTATATAGAAATTGTGTGGGTAGACTGTCAGTATTTTACAGGGCCATGGGCCTTTCTATATAGTAATTGAGTGTGTAGACTGTCAGTATTTTAATGGACCAGGGACCTGTCACTGTAGTAATTGTGTGGGTAGGCTGTCAGGATTTTAAAGGGCCAGGGGCCTTTCTATATAGTAATTGAGTGGGTAGACTGTTTGTATTTTACAGGGCCAGGGACCTGTCACTATAGTAATTGAGTGGGTAGGCTGTCAGTATTTTACAGGACCAGGGACCTGTCACTGTAGTAATTGAGTGGGTAGGCTGTCAGTATTTTACAGGACCAGGGGCCTGTCACTGTAGTAACTGAGTGGGTAGGCTGTCAGGATTTTACAGGGCCAGGGGCCTGTCCCTATAGTAATTGAGTGGGTAGGCTGTCAGGATTTTACAGGGCCAGGGCCTGTCACTGTAGTAATTGAGTGGGTAGACTGCCAATATTTTACAGGGCTAGGGCTTTTCACCATAGTAATTGAGTGGATAGACTGTCAGTATGTAACAGGGCCAGGGGCCTGTCACTTTAGTAATTGAGTCGGTAGACAGTCAGTATTTAACAGGGCCAGGGGCCTGTCAATATAGTAATTGAGTGGGTAGACTGTCAGTATTTTACAGGACCAGGGGCCTGTTACTTTAGTAATTGAGTGGGTAGACTGTCAGTATTTTACAGGACCACGGGCCTGTCACTGTAGTAATTGTGTGGGTAGAATGTCAGTATTTTACAGGGCCAGGGACCTGTCACTGTAGTAATTGAGTCGTTAGACTGCCAATATTTTAAAAGGGCCAGGGCCTGTCACTATAGTAACTGAGTGGGTAGACTGTCAGTATTTAACAGGACCAGGGGCCTGTCACTTTAGCAATTGAGTGGGTAGACTGTCAGTATTTTACAGGGCCAGGGACCTGTCACTATAGTAATTGTGTGGGTAGACTGTCAGTATTTTACAGTACCAGGGACCTGTCACTATAGTCATTGAGTGGGTAGACTGTCAGTATTTTACAGGACCAGGGGCCTGTTTCTGTAGTAATTGAGTGGGTAGACTGTCAGTATTTTACAGGGCCAGGGACCTGTCACTATAGTAATTGAGTGGGTAGACTTTCAGTACTTTACAGGACCAGGGGCCTGTCACTGTAGTAATTGAGTGGGTAGACTGTCAGTATTTTACAGGACCAGGGGCCTGTCACTATTGTATTTGAGAGGGGAGACTGTCAGTAATTTACATGACCAGGCGCCTGTCACTGTAGTAATCGATTGATAAGACTGTCAGTATTTTACAGGGCAAGGGGCCTGTCACTATAATAATTGAGTGGGTAGACTATCAGTATTTCAATTTGCGAATTCCTAAAACCTGCTGAACAGGCTCTTGTATTTAGTGGGCGAAGTCGGGGCCGTGAATTTGGATCTTTCTACGTGATGACGCAGATTGAACTGCGAAAGCAGCCTATTTAACCCGTATTGCAAGATGGTGAGTTTGGATTGAATGTTCACGGAATTCTAGGTGAGTGTTTTGTTATTCAGTATTTGTTACTCTCGGGAGCAGTGTATATGTGTTCTATTGTATTTCTGTCGGTCATTTCCCGATATTGTTAACAATTTTGTCCGCATTGTGAAGCTGCCGTTTGCACTGCAGTTGTGGAAGTATATTTCTCTATCAGTCAGTTTCTGTTACTGTAAGCACGTCTTGGTTTCATTCGCTATCTGCCATTCTCTGGTACTGCAAGCGGGTGTCTCATTCATTCCGCATTGGTCACTATCTTGTTGCCGTAAACGAGTGTTATATCCAATCTCAATCAGTTCCTGGAACCATGTCAAGTTTTTTGTGTAATTGTCAATGTGTGATTAGATCTTTATCATTCCTTACAACTGGATAAGGGTGTGGGGCGTCATTCTGATTCTGAATGTCAGTGGTTTTGCGTGCGAGCCTCGTTTTCAGTCTGCAGCAAAAATTCCCTGGAACCGTGCATCATATTGATAGTCGTTTCACTAATAGCATTTGAATATCAGAATCGTTATCTATATTTCATTGTGTATTGGATTTTCATTCTTTGCCTGGTGTTTGATATCCATTATATATCTCTCTGATGTATCCTAGTTCAACGATTTGGTTGTCACTTATGGGATTATATGTATTTGTCAGTCTCTTGTGTTGTGTGAATGTTTGAGATTCAATCTATACTTGTCAGTGGTGGATTTGTATGTTCGGGATTAATTCTGTACGTGTCAAAGTTATACATGGGAGTGATAAATTCATTTTCTATCCCACCATCAGTTCACTCTGGCCTGGGATTTAGCGATGACCAGAGGACGAAGCTGGTTGTGGTATCCGTAGTGGTTCTGCCGTCCAGGAGCTGCCAGTAACTGATTGGCCGGCAGCTCTCGGTGGGCTTGGTTTCCACCGCTGAAATCCCTGAACATGGGGAAACCCCGACATAATTAAGTTGAGTGCCTGAGTGGCCCTAAATTCAGTGGGACTTCACTCAAGGCGGTGACGCAGGGCTCAAACCTGCTCTCCGGGTATCAACTCAGACCTCCATCGTCTTCATTAAATACAGCGCAGTGGATGGGAAAGGGGGTCAGGTGCAGAGTGAATCTATCAAGTTGCTGCATAAGATGCCTGGAGATCAGGACAGGGTACACAGAATGTGCAAGTTGTTGAAAGATTGGGACAGCTGCATAGGTGCTGGGAATAATAAAATCAAGGGATGAGTAAGAGTTTTTGGGAAGTCGCTGAGGGGATGGAGCATCTCAGGAGATGTGGAATAACTTCAGGAGGGGCGGAGTTGCATGCCGTGGCCAGAGGGGCTTACGGTAGGTGGAATTATTCAGTGCGTTTGGAGGAGGGGGCAGGGGAGGGGAAGAGTTTCAGTGGGTGTGGAGGCGGCGTTTAGGGAGGGACAGGTTTTCAATGAATCGGGTTGCAGGAACCGGGGAGGGGAGGAGTTTCAGTGGCTGAGTAAAGGGATAGGGGTGACCAAACATTTCAGTGAGTGAACAATATGGTCAGGACGAGAGGAACAATTTCACTCGGTAGGACGGGAATGTCATTGCGTTTGAACGGTGGTCTTTTTATGCAAAAATCTTTTTACTGGATGTGGTAATAACCCATCCAGCAGCGTTTAACTCTCCCTGACTATTTCCCTCACTCTGTTTTTATGGTTCCAACCTCTGCTGGATGCTTATTTCCATATGTCACCCATGCCTATTACTAAATATATTTTCTCACATGTCATATTGCATTGAAGTATATTCCATCTTCATCACACACTTCTCGGTGATTCTTTTCGGCGTAATGAATAAGCCAAATCTGATAGTGGGGGAACAAAAATAAGAATATCAAAATGAAGGGTCACTCTGGATAATAGCCTGCAAACCGCGAGGAAACCAGTGTGAACATATTTTACAACTTGAACAATTGGCATCAGAATATTGAATGTTCCGGGAAATAAAACAAGAACAAGAACAGGTGTATTGTACCAGAATGCCTTGGGGAAAATGCACGCTTTGAAACAAAATTGACACTGAAGGAGGTTAAAGCTTAGTAATAGATCCGGAATTGTCTTCTTAAATGGCAATGGACAATAAGGGCTGAATGGCTACTGTTGTTTCGGTTTCTGGTGTCCATGTGCATGTGATGTACTTTGCTCAGTAATTTACCTGGATGCTGTATTTTTTTTATTATTCTCCTTATCCCTGGCAGTTTGACCATGCAACTGACGCTGTCTCGTCAACGTGCAAAAGTACCTTAATTATTTGAATATGTTGTAAGCAATTGCTGCTGAACTACTGACCATATTATTATCTTCGAGGACAGATGTGCAGAGGAAGGGTGTGCCAGGGCAAGTTTAAATATCAGGGGAAGGGCAGGTCAAGAGACCACCAAATAATGGAAGGGGCTCCGAGGAAAATCCGGGAGAAAAGTTATGAGCTGAGTAAATATTACACGTTGAGTACAGGAGGAGATTGCAACTACACAATGGATCTGTGAAAGGCGGGCAGGGAAAAGGGGAAATGCGGTGAGGTATTTACTGTGTAGGACAGGACGCAATGCTTAGTCCGTGGATGAGAAATCTACCAACTCAGCTGTCAGGAAGTTATACCTTTAAAAAACCTTACCAGAATGGAGGGGTAGAGGTAGACGGAGAGAGAGAGAGAGAGAGAGAGAGAGAGAGATCTAGAGAGAGCGAGAATAGAGAGAGAGAGAGAGAGACTATGTCATTGCTTTCGAGCTGATATTCACCGAATGCATTCTATTTATCTCGGTTCACACCCTGATTTACCCTTTGTTAATTCTGACTTTAAGATATTATATTACTTCTTTCATTTATCCATTCATCATTTAATTTCGAAGCTTTTATTTGCCTTCCTTCTTTCGAATTCTTCCCTAACGCTGTGCTTTCTTTTCATCGTCTTCTCCTTTATTCTCATTCTGTTTATTGCATGTGATTCACTTGAATTTCTATTTCATTATCCCATCCATTTATTCACCCAGGAACGTTGATTAAAAGCTATTTTTCTGGTTGTTTTAATGGAACATACTATTCCAGATGCCTATTCATTCCGTATAAATATATATTTCGCGCCGTTATTCTCTCTTTATATAATTAATAATCGACTCCAGTTTATAAGCACAAATTTGCATTTGCATTGCCACAATATCAGCTCCTTACTGTCTAGTTTTATTTTGGCAGTTTTTTTTTTCCCTTACATATTTAACAATGTTTACCAAAAATATCTAATTATATTCTGATTGGTGGTGCCCCTATCCCACGCTTAAAGGATTTATTATACCTGTTTCTGTGATTTTTCAAAGTCTTGATTTATGACCACTGCGATGGTGGATTTCCCATCTATGGGATCAGCATTGCGCCCGTTAGTACCCGTTCAATTCCTCACTTTAAATTTGCTCCAAGATTAGTTGTGCTGCAGAATGTATTTCACATTATTTAAACTGCCTCTGATCTTGGTCGAGCGGCCTGTCTCCAACATGGAAATACGTATTCAAGTCGGAATCAATCACATGCCAATTATTTTAGAGTTGAGAAAAAAATGGAAACGGACGTAATCACTTCAGTTACAGAGACGGGCTGTGAAAAATAAGGGTACAAAACACAGAGGATGAATAGAGCGAAACACATTGAAGCATCTTATCACCAGTACATAACTTTACCGCATCAGGAGCTTATTTGATCACCTCAGCTTGCAGCCCCTATCAATTATTTTGTATCTAATCATTTACTTATTTCCAAACGCTGACACTTTCCATGAAGCCTTTCACCCCAATCACATCCAAAAGTTGGATTAAACCAGGCCCTGTTTACACTAAATGACCGAGAAATCTGCTGCTTTCTGTGGCAGAAAAGTCCAAAGATTCACAACGCTTTAAGTGTCAAAAAGATATCCGAAATGTATTCATAAATGACTGAAACTTGTTCCTTTCCTCCAAGGTTTAGGTTACCCTAAAAACATGTAGACACAGGCGAGCAGATTTCTATCCTTGTAAAATGAAATATAACAAAACGAGATCAGGACCGGAAGTGGGTGAGATGCTCAGGCAGATCTACTCCACAGGTTAAAAGCAAAAGGAATCTTTCCTCGAAAGAAATGACAGGAAGTTATCTTGCCGGCGATGGAAAAGCTGAGGTCGTCGCGTTAAATGTTTTCATTGTGTTTTCTTTGCTTGTGTGGAATTCAATGCGACAAAATTAATCGTATGTTAGAAAGTCGACCCGGCGAAACAGGGGCAGCGAGAGAGAGACAGACAGACAGAACGACAGACAGATAGACAAAGAGAGAGAGGGAGAGACAGACAGACAGGCTGATATTTTGAGAGAGAGGGAGGGAGAGATTGAGAGAGAGGGAGGGAGAGAGAGAGAGAAAGAGAGAGAGAGAGAGAGTCAGATACAGAGGGAAAGAAAGAGAGAGAGGGAGGGAGAAAGACGTCGGGCCAACTATCTCCCAATAAAAGAGAAAGCAAGTAGTTAATCATAAAACAATAGGATGAATTAATGAATCAGAGGGACTATATAAATGACAGCAAGGATCATTGACTAAGTACAAGGGCGAAAATGAACAGGAGGACGAAATGCAGATCAAGAGGTTAGGAAGATTTTGTAAAAAGAATGGCATATGCCACGGCAGTAATTCAGGAAGGAATAAATCAAAAAATTCTCACAATATCCAACCAAACATAAAAAAATACAAATCAGAATGTTGAGAGTGACAATAAAAATTCATCAGAAAGAATAAACTTAAGAGACATGGACAAAGATATTCGGTGTCTCTATTTAGCATTCTCTCCGTCGTTCTATCTCTATCTCTCTCTCTCTCTCTCTCTGTCTGACTCTCTTTTCAGTCAGGATTGTTACTGTATTATTAAATCATTAGATAAAAACTTTCAAAGTTGTCCAGCAAACGGCCTACACATTTTGAATCTGCGATCATCAGCTTCCAGGAAACATTTTTATTAGAAATCAGCTTCTCTGGACTGCCACAGTGACATTGCCTCCTATAGGATTTGGCGATTCATCCAGAGGATGGTTTACTTTTGTGTTTAACCTCTGCTGCAGACCTGGCTCTCCAGCTAACAAATCATTCCTAATTCCATTTTGTAACATTTCATTTGGCACTAACATGTCTGCTTGCTGACATGTGCCGGATGGTTACATAATCGATACCTTACTTGTACGATGCGAGGAAATTTCTTCAATCAAAGGATCATGAATATTTGAAATCCTCCACCGTAGAGAGTTGCAGATGATCGGCCATTGAACATGTACAAAATATAAATTCACTGGTGTTTTGGGCACAAAGGACATTAAAAATGTGGGGAATTTATGAGAAGTGAGGCTGAGGTAAAAAGAAAAACACAGGAATGTTTAAATTACGTGGGAAAGTAAGCTGCAAGGAACAAGTAGCCTTCCCCAGCACCTATTACTGAAGTTCATATAACCACATGTCTGCAAAAAGTTTCGCCCTGTTGAGCTTCTCTGCCATTTTAGCTAATTTTTCACAGCATTCTTCTCTCTAAATGAAACTCCCTGGACTGTGTCGTGCCACGCTAAAGCTTAAAGCGCAAGGTCAGCCTTTGCACGGTCAGGGTATTATTGATGGAGAATTGGTAACAGGGGAGCGGCAGGGAGGTGAAACAGGTGGGGAATTTTCAACTTCTCTGGCTGGAACTCGTGGAGAGCTGCAGGGATGACTGCTGGAGAATCCGCTAAGCACAACCTGTATTAACGATGAATTGATGGAGATTAATAAATTCACTATGGATAACAGACAAAACAGGGTGAGAATTGTAAACTGCAAGGAGGGCACAAATTGGCTGCAAAGAGGTAGACACGTGTTAAATAAGCGGGAACAAGATATTGAAAGGAAGGAATTGATACAGATTGTTAGAAAATATAGGAAACGGGAGATTTTTCAACTTTTGAAACGCCTTAATATGGATCTTCACAGGGACTTGGTTTTACTCATACTGGAACAAGGAAAGCAGGAAGTTTGCATGGGGCTAAAGAAGGCCACTGGGTAGGCCAATTCAATGCTGGTGTACACTGAAAGGGCATTCTTGCACAAGAATAACGTAACTCATCCACAAATTTACAGGGCTTTGATCAGAGCAGGTCAGGAGTTGTGTGCGTAATGTTGGTCTCCTTATGTAAGTAGAAGCGAAATTGCACAGGAAATGGGAGATAAAATATTCACTAGATTGTCTCCTGGGATGAAAGTGTTGCCCAATGATGAAAAGTTGTCTGAAGTAGGCCTCTCTGCAGTGTATAAGAGTGTGGGGTGATCTCATTGAAAAGTGCATCATTTTGACTCGGATATGCTAGAATAGGCAATTACAATTTCTTCCCCTGGGTGGGCAACTAGAGCACATGGGAGCAGTCACTGAAAAAGGGGTCAATCTTTCTGGGGTGAGATGAGTTACAATTTCTGTGTTGGGCTGGTTGTGGATCATTGGAATTCTCGACACGAGTATGTTTCAGAACTCACAATTGCCTACATTGTAATCCGCTTGTCACAGTTTTGACCATTCAATTCAGCTGACAAAATCTCTTTCAAATGCGATGCTTCTGTCTAAAATGGTTGAAATTAAGAAAAATGTATGCCATTGGCAATTTAACATTCGTGGTTTTCTAATCGCCACCTAAATTATTAGTATCTCGAGTGAATAGTTGAGATCCTTCTGTGCTCCGGTAGTCACAGCCTGCCAATCGTATTAATTGCCGTTTGCTCCTAGCATCTGGTTTATCCCAAATGAGCCGTGACCAAGGGAATAGTTTGCCTCCAATTCCATTAGTGTGACGTTTAGCTAATAGTCACTTAGGCAGGAATTTATCAGAAATACTCTGGATGTTGGTACACATAAAACCCATAGACATCGCACAGTCAATTAATTGAGTAAATCCTTCAATAAATTCAATGAATTCCTCAGGCACGACCTACTCTTTAAAACCCAGTGTTGGCATACGCTGATTGGCTGACGCATCTCAAGGCGTTCACACACTAGATCGATCATAGTGACCTTTCTTATTTGCTTTACAACAAACCATAGTCTAAGTGTTCTATAATTCCCTGGTATCCTTCTGACACCTTTCTTAAATGGCGGAGTGACAGGCAACATTTTCCAAAACAACGTGTGTTATCCAACTGTAGCAAACTGTGCAAGTTTTTATTTCGTCAGAGACATGTGCCATGCGCCTGATGGCATCCTTTAAAATCCTGCAATCAACTGTTGCCATTGTTTAGCGCCAATTATTTCTCCATTAATTTCAACCTGCTTACGTGAACTATGTTGAGCCTTTGTTCCTGATTCACTAATTGTTTCTCTGGGACTCCTGGCAAGTTGAGCTCTCCCTTCACTGCGAATACTGAAGGAATGTAAGTACTCAGCATGCCTGCAACCTCCTTATTTCTGTTGACAATGGAGTCATTCTCAGATCTATTTTGCCTCACATTGCGTCTGGCTATTATTTTCCTAGAAACGTGGAATATCAGAAGGGAATTAGTTTATTTGTCTCTTCGAACCTGCTCTGTCATTCAATAGCATAATTGTTGATTCTCTGGCTTAACGCGGTGCTCTCGCGCTCTCCACATGCCCCGTCTCACGTTAGCTCCAGAAATTTATTTCCCTCTTAAATATATTTAGTGACCTGGCTGACAATGCCCCCTGTGGTCGAGAATTCTATATGTCCACACACTCTGAGTGAAGGATTTTCACCTCATCTCAGTCGTAATTTCCCTGTCACATATCCAGAGACTGTTAACCCTTTTTCTCCAATCCTCAGCCAGAGCAAACACAATCACAGGAACATATCAGTCCCTGCCTGTCAGAATGTTACACATTCCAATGTTATCCCCTCTGATCTACCTAAACACCAATAAATAAAAGCGTAATCTTCCCAATTCCACCTCATCCGACAATCCTGATATCAGATGAATCATTCTGCTGAACCTCCGTTGCACTCCCTCTCTGGAAATGCACCATTCCTTAGGTGAACTCGGTGAAAGACGCGCTTTGGTCTGCGCGAAACTTGTTGGTCTTCCAGCACAAAGAGTTTTCCCCGACAGAGTGTTGCGGACAGGCTCAATCCAAAGTCCAGGATTACGTGCTGAGGGATGCACTAAAGCTTGGGGCAGCTGCCGCAAAGGCGCAATGGGGAAGGGTCGCTGTCTAAGACCTTTCTGCCACAGCGCACCGAGGGTCTGGGAGCTGTACAGCTCAAGATAAAAGGCTGTAAATGATTGTAATATTGTTTGTACTGATGCACCTGGTGATACATTTTGTAAAAGTTGAATCGGATTGTACCTTTGTAATGCTGTTTTTGGAATGGTTTGGAATGTGATTGAAGATATTTTATGAATAAAGTATATTTTTGCAAAAAAAAAAGTATGTTTCAGAACTCACAATTGCCTACATTGTAATCCGCTTGTCACAGTTTTGACCATTCAATTCAGCTGACAAAATCTCTTTGAAATGCGATGCTTCTATCTAAAATGGTTGAAATTAAGAAAAAATTATGCCATTGGCCATTTTACATTCGTGGTTTTCTAATCGCCACCTAAATTATTGATATCTCCAGTGAATAGTTGAGATCCTTCTGTGCTCCGGTAGTCAAAGCCTGCCAATCGTATTAATTGCCGTTTGCTCCTAGCATCTGGTTTATCCCAAATGAGCCGTGACCAAGGGAATAGTTTGCCTCCAATTCCATTAGTGTGACGTTTAGCTAATAGTCACTTAGGCAGGAATTTATCAGAAATACTCTGGATGTTGGTACACATAAAACCCATAGACATTGCACAGTCAATTAATTGAGTAAATCCTTCAATAAATTCAATGAATTCCTCAGGCACGTTCTACTCTTTAAAACCCAGTGTTGGCATACGCTGATGGGCTTACGAATCTCAAGGCGTTCACACCCTATATTGATCATAGTGACCTTTCTTATTTGCTTTACAACAAACCATAGTCTAAGTGTTCAATAATTCCCTGGTTTCCTTCTGACACCTTTCTTAAATGACGGAGTGACAGGCAACATTTTCCAAAACAACGAGTGGTATCCAACTGTAGCAAACTGTGCAAATTTTTATTTTGTCAGAGACATGTGCAACGCGCCTGACAACATCCTTTAAAATCCTGCAATCAAATGTTGCCATTGTTTATTTCTCCATTAATTTCAATCTGCTTAAGTGAACTTTGCTGAGCCTTTGTTCCTGTTTCACTAATTATTTCTCTGGGACTCCTGGCAAGTTGAGCTCTCCCTTCACTGCGAATACTGAAGGAATGTAAGTACTCAGCATGCCTGCCACCTCCTTATTTCTGTTGACAATGGAGACATTATCAGATCTATCTTGCCTCACATTGCGTCTGGCTATTCTTTTCCTAGAAAAGTGGAATATCAGAAGGGAATTAGTTCATTTGTCTCTTCGAACCTGATCCGTCACTCAATAGCATCATCGCTGATTCTCTGGCTTAACGCTGTGCTCTCGCGCTCTCCACATGCCCCTTCTCACCGTTAGCTCCAGAAATATATTTCCCTCTTAAATATATTTAGTGACCTGGCTGACATAGCCCTCTGTGGTCGAGAATTCTATATGTCCGCACACTCTGAGTGAAGGATTTTCACCTCATCTCAGTCGTAATATTCCTATCACGTGTCCAGAGGCTGTTAACCCTGTTTCTCCACCACTCAGCCGGCGCAAATACAATCACAGCATCAAGTCAGTCCCTGCCTGTCAGAATGTTATACATTCCAATGTTATCCCCTCTTATCTACCTAATAACCAATAAATACAAGCGTCAGCTGCCTAATTCCACCTTATCCGACAATCCTGATATCAGATGAATCATTCTGCTGAACCTCCGTTGCCCTCCCTCTCTGGAAATACTTCATTCCTTAGTGGTGTAGACGAGATATACAAAAATACACCAAGTGTTGACTCACCAAGGGCCTGCAATACTACTTAAAACGTCCTTGATCCTCTGCTCAAACCCTCTCGCAATGAAGCCAAAATGTCATTTGCCTTCTCAATTGCTTCCTGCACCTGCTTGCTTGTTTTCATTAGTTGGTGTATCAGGGCTTGTATGTCCTTTTAAAAATCAACAATTCCAAATCTCTCATCACCTTTAAAAGTCTCTACATTTCTGCTTCCCTGCCATAGTTGATAACTCACACCTACCACGTTATTTTGCATCTTCCATGAGTTTCTCACACACTTGACTTGCCTACATCACCTAGAAACCTCTGGGCGCCATCTTTACCCCGCATATTCTCACAAAGTTTCTTCTCGTCAGCAGCTTGGAATTATGACGTTTGTTTCCCTCATCCAAACCATTGATATATATTGTGAATAGCTAGGACCCAAACACTGATCGCCATGGTATGCCACTAGTTACTGCCTCCCCCTCCGAAACTTACCTGTGTCTTCCTATACTCCATTTTCTGTCCGCTCACCAATTCATAATCCAGGCCAACATATTACCCCCATTGGCGTGTGCTTTAATATTACACACTAACCTCTTCGTTGGGAATTAAACAAAAGCCTGATAATATTCCTAATACAGCACTTCCAATGTTTCTCCCTTATCAATTCTGCTACTTACATGTCATTGTAACAGTTTACATGGTGATTTTTATATTAATTTCAAGTTCGCGAAATATTAACAATTTATTATTCTTCATTTCTTTTCTGTCACCGTATGCTGCTCTTTATACCATCCCCATGCACCGGGACCTGAGCTTTCTGCATTTATTTACGTTTTTGAAAAATTGTCTTTTCATCTTTTTCTTCAATCCTGCTGTTCCATTAATTTTATTTGGAAAGTAGATTGGTCTATAAGTTGCACCCCTTAAATATCTTTGGCCAGCCCGAAATGTCGTTTTCCTTCTCATTCACAGCTTTGCCCCCCTGTTTTTTGTCAGAGGGAAAATTATCTCAGACACCCTCAAGAACCTTCGTACTTTTCATACATATGCTAGGCAGCGTATCAGAATCTTCTTGGAAGGTGCATTGACAAAGGTGTACGTAAGGAAAAGATGCCGTCGTTAGCTATAAAACAGCTGATGAACAGGGAACGGGGATGGGTCTCAGGAAGGAATGCAAAAAAAAGTAATGAACAGCAAGAGATAGAATGACAACTTGTATTGCTTTATAATGTGAACGACGGATTGCGGAGTAATAAATATCCTGCTAAAAGAACAAGAACTATCTGATCACAATGAAACACGATCGGCCAAATTCACTCCTTTCAACAGAATTTAAACTAAAGAGAAAGGAATCCTCAAGTTGAATGCACAGAAAGTAAAATACAGCAAAAAATGAACAGGAAGTCTTCGGAAAGATAATATGAAGTATGAAAATTACTTTTTGCCTAAGATAACCAGAATTAGTACAGCTTTAAATCATCTGATTTAAAAATCATTTTCCACTTAAACAGGTGTCAGCGGGGAGGGTTGGCAACTAAAGGGAGATTCACTCTGCAAAGAACCCCATACTGCACCTGCCCTGTGAGTTTTCATGGGGACACTGTGGATGGAGATTTACTCTGTATCTAACCCCGTGCTGTACTTGTCCTGGGGGTGTTTGATGAGGACAGTTATGCGGGAGCTTTACTCTGTATCTAACCCCGTGCTGTACCTGTACTGGGAGTTTCTGATGGGGACAATGTAGAGCTAGCTTCACTCTTTTTCGAAGACCATACTGCACCTGCCCTGTGAGGCTTGTTTTGGACAGTGTAGAGGGAGCTTCACTTTGTATATATACCAGTGCTGTTCCTGTCCTGGGAGTGTTTGTTAGGGAAAGTGTAGAGGGAGCTTTACCATGTATCTAACCAAGGACTGTGCATGCACTGACAGCGTTCGATGGCGGCAGTGAAGAGGAAACTTTACTCTGTATCTAACCCCGTGCTTTATCTGTCCTGCGTCTGTTTGATGGGGACAGTGTAGAGGGAGATTTTCTCTGTATCTAACCCCGTTCTGTACCTGCCCTGGGGTTTTTGTATGCAGACAGCGTAGAATAAGTTTTTCTCAGTGACTAACACCGTGCTGCACCTGTCCTGGGAGTGTTTGATGGGGACGGTAAGGAAAAAGTTTTACTCTCTATCTAACCCCGGGCTGTAAATTTCCTGGGAGTGTTTGATGGGGACGGTGAAGAGGGAGCTTTGTGCTCGGTGTATAACCGAGTGCTGTGCCTATCCTGGGAATGTTTGATGGGGAGTGCGTAGATGGAGCTTTACACTGTCAATAACGCTTTAATTTAACTCTCTTATTTATGAACAGACTTGTTTTTAAATTCAAATTCTTAAACTTCAGTAATGCAATTGGAAGTCACACTCCCTGGAGTAGTAGCCCTGTGACGTACTGGCTTTGCATCTCACTCCCAACCCCCGCATTGTCCATCGCCTCCCAATAATCTTCATCAATTACCATTATCATCAAGTTCCCAATCGATACCAATGACTTAATGAAGGGACTGAGTGTTTTATGTCCAAGCTTGGTCACAATACCAACCTGGATAGTAAATTGTCCTCATCTTCGGCTGTCTCTCGAGTTCAGGATGATTTCTCGTTGGGCTGGTCACTTCCTGCCGTGGGTCTTCATGTGGATGAACAGGCCGAATCTCGAGATGCGGAGCTTCGGACACATGGGACAGGGCGTGCCACCAAGTAGTTGGATCCGGAGAGCAGGAATTGGTTCCTTCCCTTCCCTTCCCTGCGGTCGCTCTGCTTCATCATTAAGAGATGGCGGCTCAAGGCGTGCTGCAGAATGATGGACACGTTGTCGCCATTTTCTCCGATTGGTAGTGAACTCCTCCAAGTCATTAACATCAAAGCGTTAGAAATTCGAATGTGAGTCCTGTAGGGGTTCGGTGATAAATATACTTTTCCCTTTGTCCACTCTTATCAGTTACTTGAAGTGTTATGAATAATTATCAAAGTTGATTGATGAAACTTTCATTGTTTGATAATTGCGTTGTTGTTTGATTTTCCTTCTGTTCAGTAAACGTCAGTATTATTCGTTAATACAGTGTCTGAACCTCTGTCTGATGCTTCTGTCACTGTTGGAATAAATCAGTTTGAAGGATTAATTCTGGTTCCAGTAATAAGCCTCTTCACTGCTAAATTAATTCAAGTCTAAGTTTATAAAAACATACAACCCTGTTAAAAAGTACAGGGTGAGATTAAATTCCTTTTCTTCTTATTTTTTAATGTTCTTCAATGGCCGGTTGAGTGAGCTAACGCCAGGGTGCACGGTAGATTTTCAGCTCCTCCCACCCCATACTCTTCGGCCATTGTCCATCCTGAGGTTGTGTGATGGAGACAGGCTCTGTGTTGAGCAGATTTGAATGCTGCACGTCATATGACAGAAACAAGAAAATGACAGCTGCTTGAAAAGTTGTCTGGCACTGTGTTTGGCAGCAAACTGTTCACAACAGAGGTGGAGAAAAGATCTCTCAGAAACCACAAACCCAGGAAAATGTACAAACTGGAACAAGGGGACAGAGAGCTGTTTGTAATGTAAGAACAGGAGAAGGTGATACTTTCCCTTAGCCTTGTTCCAGGGTTCAGGCTGCCTACCGCTGCCTTCACGTGTATTATTGCAACAGTGAAACAGCTTTCACCCAGAACATGTAATAAACTTACGCAACAGAAACCCATCAATCTATGCCTTGACTTTCCCAATTGACACAACAAACAGCTTTCCACTGTTTAGTGTTTGATTCTGTGATTGCTGACTTTATCCCTAAATGGCCCAATACTAAGCTGAAGCATGTTTCCGTCGGGAGCAGGTCACTCAATGATCTCCATAGAAGGGCAACCGATTATGCCTCCATGTTACGATCACTGCTTCAGTATATTCAGCCGACAGTAGAGAACTCCCTCAGTACATACCATCTGACAGTCCAGGAGTAATTCTGGACTTACTCTTTGACAGTGCACCACTCCCACAGCAGTGATCCTCTGACAGTCCGACACTCACCCATTACTGTCCACTGACAGTGCCGTGCCCTCTCAGTAGTGACCCCGCAACAGTGCAGCACACGCTCGGTACTGACCTTCCGACATTGCGGCACCTCCTCAGTGCCGACCCTCAGACATTGTGACGCTCCCTCATTGTTAAACCTCAGGCATTGCACCACCTCCTAAGCAATCACGAACTCACAGTGCAGTGCTCCCTCAGTACTGACCAATAATGAGGCGAGTAAGCCATTCTGGACAACCCATGGGGTCATATTAATTGAATTTCTCCTCTATTTGCACACTGGGTTGCCATCTCTCTCACCAATTTATAAACTGAATTCGTTATCTATTTCCACACGGCATTGTTCTCTATTCCGCTTTATTTATTTAAAGCATTCAACCTGTATTTGGATACTAGGTTGCTCTCTCTGGGATTAATTACTTGCATTCGCTCTCTACTTTCACACTGGATTGCTCTCTCATTATTATGTATGTTATATTTCAACCCCATTTGCCCTGGGGTCTGCGTAGTCTCTCTTCCTAATTTATCAATTGCATTCGTCGTCTGGGTGGAATTTAACCTAAATTGGCAGGGGGATGGGATCATAGGTTCAGCAGGGGGAGAAGCACTACAAAAATTAGAAGAGAGGGCAAGTGAGTCTGGAAGGCATAGGAATTATGGATCATTTAAGGCACAAGGGGGTTTGGTAGGGTTGGATAGTATATATTTCAATGCATGGAGACTGACGAATTGGGCACATGAGTTGAGGGCACAAATAAACACCTGGAATTATGAAGTCATTGCTGCACAGACACATGGTTGAGAGAGAGCCAGCATTAGCAGCTCAATGTTCCAGGATATCGGGACTTCAGGCGAGACAGGGAAGGAGGTAAATGAGGAGGGGTATTCGCAATATTGAACAAGGAATCAATTACAGCAGTAAGGATTGATGGCACCTTAGAAGGCTCCTCAAGAGATGCTATATAGGTAGAACTGAATAACAAGAAAGGAGAAATAACATTGCTGGGAGTGTTCTATATGCCGCCAAATAGCCAGATAGAACAGCAGATGTTTAGGCATATTTCAGAGAAGGGTAAAAATAATAGGGCAATACTATTAAGGGATTTTAAATTCACCAACATTAGCTGGTTTGATCATGGTGTGATAGGATTATAGTTAGTAGAATTCTTCAAATGCATCCAAGAGAAATTTTTAAGCCAGCACGCAGAGGGTCCTACAAGAGACGGAGCGGCTCTGGACTTAATATTATGGAATGAAGCCGGTCAATTAAGAGAGGTATCAGTAGGGAATATTTTGCAAATAATGATCATAACACCATGAGATTCAAGGTTGTTATGGAAAAGGAGAAGTTCAGGAATCAGAGTTCGAAATTGGGGGAAGGCCGATTTTAATAAGATCAGATATGATTTGGCCAATCTGCGTCAGAGCAGTGGGGGTCATTCAATAGGGAAATAGGAAGAGTACAGGGCAAACGTATTGCAAGAAAGACAAAGAGTTGAGCCAACAAATCCAGGGAAACCTCTATGTCAAGGGATATACTGGATTGGATAATGAGATAAGGGGAGGCTTATGCCAGATACAAAGGGCTCAAAGCAGCGGAAGCCCTAGAGGAGAATTGGGCATGTAGAGGGGGCACTTAAAAAGAAAATTAGGAGAGCATAAAGGTGGCCTGAGAAAACATTGGCTGGTAAAATAAAGGAAAATACGAAGTTAATTCAAAATTGCATTAAGAGTAAGACGATAACTAGGGAAAGAGGCGGGCCTATTAAGGATCATAGTGGTAATTTGTGTGTGGAGCCGGAAGACGTAAGTCGGGTTTTAAGTGAGTACTTTGTGTCGGTGTCCACAAGTGAGAGGATCGACTTGGGTATGGAAATCAAGAAGAAGTGCAGTGATATAATTAATGAAATTAGCATTGAAATGAAGGAGGTTGAAAGTGGTCTGGCAGGCTTCTAGTAGATAAATCTCCACGCTCGGATGAAATTTATTCCAGGCAGTTGCGTGAGGCAAGGGAGGAGTTGTCAGGGGCGCTGGTAATAAATTTCAATACTTCTCAGGCTACAGGAGAGTTACTGGAGTACTGGAGTGGGTGGGGTGGTGGGGTGGGGGTGGGGGTGGGGGGAGATGGTGGGGTGGGGGTTGGGGGGGTGTGGTGGTGGGGGGTGGGGGGGTTGGTGGGGTTGGGGGGGGGTGGTGGTGGGGGGGTGGTGGGGGGGGGTGGGGTGGGGGGGGTGGTGGGGTGTTGGCTTGGTAGATTTAGGTGTATAATATTCTCAGGGGCGTAGATAGTGTAGAGAGGAAGCAACCTTTCCCCTCGGATTTCCCCTTGGAGGGTTAGAGGGTATGTGAAGATTTTTTTTTTCACCCAGAAAGATGTGGAAATCTGGAACTCAAAGCCTGAAAGGGTGAAAGAGTCAGAAACCCTCAGCACATGTAAGATGTATTTGGATGTGCACTTGCAATGTCAGTGCTGGAAAATGGGATTAGCATATTTAGGCAATAGTTTGACCGGGACAGGCTCGATGGACCGAATGGCCTTTTTCGGTGCTGAAGACCTCAGTGACCCTATGACTCCCCTCTCCGTTAATATGCTTGCTCTCGATCCCTCTCCCACTCATTAATGAACTGAACTCCTCATGTTTTTGCATACTGGGTTGCCCTCTCTCTCTCTCATATATGATTTACAGTCCTCCTCTCTTTGCACACTAGGTTTCTCTATCACTCTAAATTTTTAGTTAGATCCCTCCTCTATTTTCGCAGCGAGTTACTCTCTTTCTCTAATTCATTAATTTCATTCATCCTCTCTTTGTACTCTGGGTTGCTACATATCGTTCATTAATTACATTGCTCCTCTATTTGTAAAATGGGTTGCTGTCTCTCGCTCTCTCTAATGTACTAATCACATTCCTCCTCCATTTGCACAATAGCTTGCTCTCTCTCTAATGTATAAAATACATTCCTTGCACACTGGGTTGCTCTCTCTCTCTCTAATTTATTAATTACATTCCTTCTCTATTGGCACACTGGGTTGTCCTATCTATCTTTAAACGATTACATACATCCCCTATTTGCAGGCTGGGCTCGCTAGTTAATTGATTAATTACGTTCCTCCTCTATTTGCACGCTGGTTTTCTCTGTATCCCCCTCTCTAATTGACTAATTATATTCGTGTTATATTTTAGCACTGTGTTGCTCTCTCTCTATATCTATTTTTAAATTGCATCCCTGCATTATTTGCACACTGGGCTGCTCTCTCTTTCTCCATCATTCTTTAATTTCATTCCTCCTCTTTTTGCATACAGGATCTCGCTCTCTCTCTCCCTCTCTCGCTCACTCTCTCTCTCTCTCTCTCTCTCTCTCTCTCTCTCTAACTTATTAATCACATTCCTCCTGTATTTGCACAATGGGTTGTTTATCTCTCTCATTTATTAAAGACATTCCGCCTCGATGTGCACAGTGCATTGCTCTTTCTTTCTCTCTCTCTATCTCTCTCTTACTAATTACAGTCTTCCTCTAAGTGCACTGTGTTGCTCTATCCCTCTCTAAATTGGTAATCAAGTTCCTCATCTATTTGCACACTGGGTTAGCCTATCTCCAATTCATTAGTTTCATTCCTCTTCCACTTTCGCACTGGGCTGCTCTCTTTCTCTCACTCCCTCTCTCTCTAACTTAGTAATCACATTCCTCCTCTATTTGCACACGGTTGTTTATCTCTCTCATTTATTAAAGACATTCCGCCTCGATGTGCACAGTGCATTGCTCTTTCTTTCTCTCTCTCTATCTCTCTCTTACCAATTACAGTCCTCCTCTAAGTGCACTGTGTTGCTCCATCCCTCTCTAAATTGGTAATCACGCTCCACATCTATTTGCCTAGCTCCAATTCATTAGTTTCATTCCTCTTCCACTTTCGCACTGGGCTGCTCTCTTTCTCTCTCTCTCTCTCTCTCTCTCGCTCTCTCTCTCTCTAATTAAACAATGACTTACCTCCTCTATTTTCACACTGGGTTCCTCTCTGTCTCTCATTCTCTAATTGATTAATTACATTCCTCCACCATTTGCACATTGTGCTGCTCTGTCTCTCTAATTTAATAATTACAGTCCTCGAGTATTGGCACTCTGCGTTGCTCTCTCTCTCTCTCTTTAATATGTTCATTACATTCCTGATTTTCACACTGGGTTACTCTCTCTTTCACTCTCTCATTTATTAATTGTATTCCTCCTCTATTTGCACACTGGGTTGCTCTCTCGCTCTCTAACTGATTAATTACATTCCTCCTATATTTGCACACTGGGTTGTTGTCTCTCGCTTCCTCTCTTATACATTTATATTCCTCATTGATTTGCTCAATGGCTTTTTATCTCTGCAATTTATTAATTATGTAATTTAAAAACCATATGCCACTTAAACATGCCCTTGGCTGTTATTAACAATATTTAGTAAAATAAAGTTTAAAGTACTTAAATCTGTATTTAGAATATCAAATAACATTTAAGTAATCACATTCAGTTAATATAAACTTACATTTGCAACCTTTTAATGACCGAATCTTGAATAAATAATGAATCGCATTCATTGAATTATTCAACTTTAAGCTGTAAACAGTGACCATGGGTAAATCTCTAATAATCAGTAGAAATGGCATTCGGTATGAGCAGATGAGCGCAGGGGAGCCCACGGCCTCAGCGGGCGAAACCGAGACAAGTACAAACACCAGTGAAAGGACATGAGGCCTGGGAGAGCCAGCGGGGAGGGCTGGCAAATCGAGGGAGCTTAATTCTGTATCTAACATCATGTTATACCTCTCCTTGGAGTGTTTGATGGGGACAGTGCAAAGGGAGCTTTACTCTTTATCTTAAAGCCGTGCTGTACATGTCTTTGGAATGTTTGTTGGGGACAGTGCATCGGGAGCTTTACTCTATGTCGAACCCCGGGCTGTACCTTTCTTGGAGTGTTTCATGGGGATAATGTAGAGGGAGCTTTTGTCTTTATCTCACCCCCGTGATGTACCTGTCCTGGGATTGTTTGATGGGGAGAGTGTAGAGAAGCTTTACTCTCTATCTAACCCCCGTGCTCTACCTGTCCTGGGAGCGTTTGCTGGATGCAGTGTAGAGGGAGATTAACTCTCTATCTAACCCAGTGCTGTACCTGTCCTGGGAATGCTTAAAGGGTACAGTGTAGAGGGAGATTTAATCTGCATCTAACGCTCATGCAGCACCTGTCCTGGGATTGTTTGATGGTGACATTTGAGAGAGATCTCTATTTTGTATCAAGCTTCGTGCTATAACTGTCCTGTTTGTCCACAGACTTAATTTAAATTAAAATACTCAAACTTGAGGGAAGCAATTTGAAGTCATACTCTCTGGATTAGTAGCCATTTGACGGACTGATTATAAATCTCACTCACACTCCCCCATTTGTCCATTTCCTGGCCCCCAGTAATCTTCATCAATCCCCATTCTCACCAAATTTACAATCTATATTAATGAATTAATGAGGGGACGGAGTGTTCTGTGCCCAAGCTTGGTCACATCACCAAGCTGGATAGCAAATTGAACACACATTCGGCTGTCCCTCGATTCGAGAATGACGTCTACTCGGGGTTGTCACTTCATGCCCTGGGTATTCATGTGGATGATTCTCGAGCGTGATGCAGAAAGATGGACACATTGTCACCATTTTGACTGATTGGTGTTGAGCTCCTTCAGATCATTAACACCAATGTGTTAACGTTTCAAGTGTGAGCCTGACAGCAATACTTTGAAAAATACGCTTTTCTTTTTGTCTCCCCTTATTGGATATTTCATAGTTTATAAATAATTCTGCAAGTTGGTTGATGAATCTTTGATTGTCTTATAAGGGCATTGTATTTTGATTGTGCTTCTGTTCAATAAACGACTGTATTATTCGTTAATTCAGTATGTGAGACTCTGCTTGATGGTTCTGTCTCTGTTGTGCTAAGTCATTTTGAAGGTTTAATTCAGGTTCCAGTGATCAGACTGCTAAATTAATTGAAATCTAATTGATCAAAGCAAACGGCCCCTTTCAATAGTACAGGGTGAAATTAACCTCCTCCTACCCCTATTGCTAACGTTCTTGTTCAGTGAGATAACTCCAGGGTGCTGGGTAGTTTTTCAGCTCACCCTCCGCCCACACTATGGGGCATTGTCAATACTGAGATAGCCTGATGGAGAGAGGCTCTATGCCGAGCAGAGTTGAATCTGCACACCGTGTTTCAGGAACAAGAAAATGTCAGCCTATATATATTTGTGACGTTATTGTATTTGGCAGCAATTGTTTACAACAGAGGTGGAGATAAGATCTCTCAGATACCACACATCCAGAAACATGTATAAACAGGAGCAAGGCAACAGAGAGCTGTTTCAAATATGAGAACAGGAGAAGGTAAAACATTCCCTTAGCCTTGTTCCAAGATTCAGTGAGTCTACAGCACATCTGTCTTATTACAACAGTAACCCAGCTGGCACACAGAACCTTTAATATCCTTATGTAACACAGATCCTTCAATTCATTTTTTGACTTTCGGAATTGGAACATCAAACAACGTCTTGTGTCTTGTGTCAAATCAAATTTTAAGCTTATGTCATTACGGAGCAGACAATTCCGTGATCCCAATACATGGCCAACAGGTTATTACTGCATGTAAGAATTGCTGCCAAAGCAGATCGCCCTTTGTGCGGGGCTCCCTCACTGCTGCCACTCCGACAGTGCAGCACTCCCACTGTACTGACTCTGTGACAGTGCAGTACTTCCTCAAATTAGATACGCCGACATTGGGCGCTCCCTTAGCCCTGACTATCCAGCAGTGTGGCGCTCCTTGAGTGCTGTTACTCGGAGAGTGCAGCACTCCCTCTCTACTGAATCTCTGAAAGCCCGGTACGCCCTGAATACTGACCCTCGGACAGGGCGACACTCCCTCAGTAATGGCCCACCGACAGTGAGTCAATCCATCAGCACTAAGCCTCCGACAGTGCGGTACCCTCTCCATACAGAACATCCGACAGTGTGGCACTTCCTCAGCATATCCCATCTGGCATTAATGCACTTCGTCAGCACTGACCCATCGGTTGTGCGGCACTTCCTCTGTACTGGCCCTCTGACAGTGCGCCGCTCCCTAGAAACTGACCCTCCAACTGCGTGATGCACCCTAATTACTCATTCGCTGTCAGTGCCACACTCCCTCAGTACTGGCCCTCTGCCAAGGCGGCACTCGCTCAGTACTGACCCTCCGAATTTGCGGCACTCCTGCAGGACCTACCCTGCTAAAGTCCAGTAATCCCCCAGTACTGACCCTCCGCTAGTTTGTTGCTCCCCAGTACTGACCATCTGAAAGTGTGGCACTTTCTCATAACTGAAATTCTGACTGTGTGGCATTCCCTCAGAACTGACCCTCCGACAGAGAGGCACTTCCTCATTACTGACCATCAGACAGCAATGTGCATCCTCAGTGCTAACCCTCCGTCAGTGCAGCGATAAGTCTGTACTTAATCTCCGACAGTGAGGTACTCCCACAGTAGTGGCTCTGGGCTGCTCTCTTTCTCTCTCCATAGTTCTTTAATTTAATTCCTCCTATTTTTTGCATAATGGATTTCTCTCTCTCTCTCTCCCTCTCTCTCTCTCTCTCTAAAAATTATTTACAGTCCTCCTCTATTTACACACTGGGTTGCTTTCTATCATTCATTTATTAATGCCATTCCGCCGCATTGTGCCCACTGGATTGCTCTTTCTCTCTCTCTCTCTATCTCACTCTTACTAATTACAGTCCTCCTCTATGTGCACACTGTGTTGCTCTATCTCTCTCTCACTCTCTCTCTCTTTCTCTCTCTCTCTCTATCTCACGCTTACTTTTTACACTCCTCCACTATTTGCACTTTGGGTTCCTCTCTATCTCTCTCTCTCTCTCTCTCTCTCTCGCTCATGTATTAATTACATTTCTCATCTATATTCACACTGTGTTGCTCTCTCCATTTCTAATTTGGTAATCATGCTCCTGCTCTATTTGCACACTGGGTTACCCTACCTCCAATTAATTAGTTTAATTCGTCATCCACTTTCGCACTGGCTGCCCTCTTTCTCTCTCTGTCTCTAGTTTAGTTATTGCATTTCTCCTCTATTTGCACACTGGGTTTCTCTCTCTTGCTCTCTCTCTCTCTCTCTCTCTCTAATTAATCAATTACATTTTTCCTTTTTTGCACACTGGGTTCCTCTCTGTCTCTCGTTCTCTAACTGATTAATTACATTCCTCCTCCATTTGCACAGTTTGCTGCTCTGTCTCTCTTATTTATTAATTTCATTCCTCCTCTATTGGCACTCTGTATTGCACTTTCTTTAATTTGTTCATTACATTCCTCGATTTTCACACTGGGTTACTCCCTCTCTCACTCTCTCATTTGTTAATTGTATACCTCCTCTATTTGCATATTGGTTTGCTCTCTCGCCCTCTCTAATTTATTAATTTCATTCCCCCGGTATTTGCACACTGGGTTGTTGTCTCTCCCTCTTATACATTTATATTCCTCATTGCTTGGCTCACTGGCTTTCTCTCTCTGCAAATTATTAATTATGTGATTTAAAAACCATATGCCACTTAAACATGCCCTTGGATGTTAGTAACAATATTTAGTAAAATAAAGTTTAACGTCCTTAAATTTGTATTTAGAATATCTTATAACATTTAAATAATCACATTCAGTTCATCTAACCTGACATTTTCAACATGCTAATGACCGAATACTCAATAAATAATGTATCATTTTCATTGAATTATTCAACTTTAAAATGTAAACAATAACCATGGCTGAATCTCTAATAATCAGTGAACAGAGGCGTTCGGAATGCGATGATGAGCAGATGAGTGCCGGGGAGACCAAGGCCTCATCGGGCGAAACCGAGAGAAGCATGATCACCAGTGAAAGGATAAAAGGCCAGGGAGGGCCAGCGGGGAGGGCAACCTACTCGAGGAGCTTCACTCTGTATCTTATCCCGTGTTGTATATATCCTGGTAGTGTTTGATAGGGACAGAGCTGAGGGAGCTTTGCTCTGTATCTAATCCCGTGCTGTACCTGTCCTGGGAGTGTTTGATGTGGGCAGTGTAGAGGGAGATTTAATCTGAATCCAACCCTCATGCTGCAGCTGTCCTGGGATTGTTTGATGGTGATATTTTAGAGAGATCTTTAATTTGTATCTTGCTTCGTGCTATAACTGCCCCGTTTGTACACAGAATTAATTTAAATTAAAATTATCAAACCTCCGGGATGCAATTTCATGTCAAACTCTCTGGATTAGTAGCCATTTGACGTATTGATTTTAAATCTCACACACACACACGCCCCCCCGGCCCTTGTCCTTCGCCTGGCCCCCAGTAATTTTCATCAATCCACAATCTCACCAAATTTACAATCTATATTAATCAATTAATGAGGGGACGGAGTGTTCTGTGCCCAAGCTTGGTCGCATCACCAAGCCGGATAGCAAATTGACCTCACATTCGGCTGTCCCTCGATTCGAGAATGATGACTACTCGGGGTTGTCACTTCCTGCCCTGGGTATTGATCTGGATGAACAGGCCGATTCTCGAGCGTGACGCAGAATGATGGACACCTTGTCACCATTTTGACTGATTGGTACTGAGTTCCACCAGATCATTATCACCAATGTGTTAACGCTTCTAGTGTGAGTCTGGCAGCATTACTTTGAAAAATACACTATTCTTTTTGTCTCCTCTTATTAGATGTTTCATAGATTATAAATAATTCTGCAAGTTGGTCGATGAATCTTTGAATGTTTTATAAGGGCATTGTAGTTTTATTTTGAATCTGTTCAATAAACGTCAGTATTATTCGTAAATTCAGTATCTCAGACTCTGCCTGATGGTACTGTCTCTGTTGAGCTAAGTCATTTTCACGGTTTAATTCAGGTTCCAGTAATCCTACTGCTAAATTTAGTGAAATCTAATTGATCAAAGCAAATTTAACTGTACAGGGTGAAATTAACCTCCTCCTGCCCCCATTTCTAATGTTCTTCTTCAGTGAGCTAACTCCAGGGTGCTGGGTAGTTTTCCAGTTCACCCTCCGCCAACATTATGGGGGCATTGTCAATACTGAGGTAGCTTGATGGAGAGATGCTCTGTGCCGAGCAGATTTGAATCAGCACACCGTGTTTCAGGAACAAGAAAATGTCAGCCTATATAGATTAATGACGTTAATGTGTTTGGCAAGCAATTGTATGCAACAGAGCCGCCGGTAAGATCTCTCAGATACCACACACCCAGGAACATGTACAAACAGGAGCAAGGGAACACAGAGCTGTTTCAAACATGAGAACAGGAGAAGGTAAAACATTCCCTTAGCCTTGTTCCAAGACTCAGGGAGTTTACAGCACATCTGTGTTATCACAACAGTGTCCCAGCTGGCACACAGAAACTTTAATATTCTTACATAACGCAGACCCATTAATTTATGACTTGACTTTCGCAATTGACACATCAAACAACGTCCTACGGGCTTGTGTCTTTCTGTCTGCTTCCTGACATTAATCCTGAATGGCCTAAATCTAATTTTAAGCTTATGTCCCTACGGAGCATACAATTCTGTGATCTCAATACATGGCCAAAAGGTTATTTCTGCATGTTAGAATTGCTGCCAATACCGATCCCACTTAGTGCGGGGCTACCGCAGTTCTTCAACTCCGACAGTGTGGCACTCCCTCTGTGCTGACTCCCTGACATTGCGGTACATCATCAAATTAGATACATCAACATTGCGGTGCTCCTTCAGTAATTACCATCCAGCAGTGTGTGGATCCTTCTGTGAAGTCACTCGGACAGTGCAGCACACCCTCAGTACTGATGTCTGAAGGCTCAGTGCGCCCTGAACACTGACCCTCGGACAGGGCGGCACTCCCACATTATTGACCCTCCGAAAGGTTGGCACTACATCAGCACTGAGCCTCCGACAGTTTTGCATCCTCTCAATAAAGACCATCCGACAGCGTGGCACTTCCTCAGGACATCCCATCTGACAGTAATGCACTTAGTCTGCACTGACCGTCCGGCTCTGCGACACTCCCTCTGTACTGGCCCTCTGACAGTGCGGCGGTCCCTCGGAACTGCCCCACAAACTGTGCGACGCTCCCTCATTAGTGATCATCTGACAGTGCCACAATCACTCAGTACTGACCCTCCACAAAGCGGGACTCCTGTGGCACATACCCTGCAAAAGTGCACTGATACCCCAGTACTGAACCTCCGATAGTTTGTTGCTCCACAGTAATGATCCTCTGACATTGTGGCACTTCCTAAAAACTGAAACTCTGACATTGTGGCAGTCCCTCAGAACTGACCCTCCGACAGAGCGACACTTCCTCATTACTGACCATCGGACAGCGAGGGGCTTCCTCAGTAATAACCTCCCGAATGTGCAGCGCTCCCTCAGTCAGAGAGGTACACCCTTAGTAGTGGCTCTCCAACAAGGAACCAGACCCTAAGTAATGACCAGGCGACAGCGCATTACTCCCTCAGTAATAATCTTCTGACAGTGCAGCACTCTCTCAGCACTGACCCTCCGACAGTGCTGCGCTTCCTGAATCTTGAGCCTGTGGCAGTCAGTCGCCCCCTGAATACCGACACATTGAAGGTGCGGCCGGCCCTCTGTGCTGACTATCCGATAATGCAGCACACCTTCAAGTCGGACTCACCAAGCGTGTGGCACTACTTCCGTTCTGACTCTCCGACAGTGCGACAATCGCTCAGAACTGAGCCAACGGCAGTGAGGCGCTCCCTCAGTACTGACCCTGCAACAGTGCTTTGCTTCTCCAAAGCAGACCATTCGACACTGAGGCGCTTTTTCTGTACTGAACATCCGACGGTGCAGCTGTCCCTCAGTACAGACCTTCAGAAAGTGCGGCTCTACCTCAGAGCTGACCATCCGACATTGGGGTGCTTCCTCAGAACTGACCCTGTGACAGTGCGACACTCCATCAGTCGTGACCCTCCCACAGTGCAGCTCTCCCTCAGTACTGACCGTCCGACAGTGTTGCACTCCGTTTGTACTGACCCTCCGCTGCTGCGGCAAACTCTTAGTACTGACCCTCCAATTGTACGGCAGAACCTCATTACTCACCCTCCGGCAGTGCAGCACGCTCTTAGCACTCACCATCCAACAGGGAGGTTCGCCTTCATCAAGGACCCTCCAACAATGGTGCACTCCCTCAGTAATGCACCATGAACACCAGCAGCCTTATTTCCCAGCTGCGGATCATGCTGTATTCAAATTATGATCAGAATAAACAGTGCAAACATCTCAACATTCACAATTCATTCAGAGATGTGGTAGAGCATTTTGACACAGAGCGTCGGGGGTCTTTGGAACTGTCTTCCACAGAATGTTGTGGGAGCACAGCCTTTGAATATATTTAAGACCAAGCGAGATAGAATCTCGCTTAACAAGGTTGCGAAAGGTTATTGAGGTGCTGTGGGCATGTGGGATTGAGGAATATTCCAGATCAGACGTGATCTTATTGAATGGCGGAGTGGATCGAGGGGCCTAGTCGCCCACTCCTGCTCTTAATCGATCTGTTCGTAGGTATAGCTATTAATCAATTTCAACAATATATTTTTAATTAATATGTTGAATTATTAATAAACTACAACATATTATGCGTTAATGCATCCAATTGTTAACTTTATCATTAGCATATTATTTATTATTGGTCTAAATATTAATTAAGTTAAACATGTATTATCAAATAATACACCTAATTATTAATTAGTTCCAACAGCATATTATGAATTGTCATCCAATTTATTACATTAAATTAAGAATTTAAAAGTCAAAATATTCATTAAAAATTGAACATCTAATTATCGATTAATTTCTAAACATATATTATACATTATTGGACTAATTATTAATCAAATGCAACAAAATATTATACATAAAAATCCCATTATTCAATAATCTTTTTCCACTTCTAGTATACCTAATGATGATTTAATATCAATGCTTTATGATTTGTGCATCTTCTTTATAATTAAAAGGTCCACCTTTAAGATTTGTTTTTATAAAGTAATCTCAAATGTTTATCAACAGCAGAAACAATTAGTTACTCTTAATCTGTTATTAACATTGCATTAATTGTTTTCATTTATTTTCATTGATACATTTAATCATTATTTAGTTTAATAACCCGTCAGAGAGTGCGTACTGTTGGAGCGTATATAGTTGGGGTGTGCCGCACTGTCAGAGGATTATTATTGAAGGAGTGCCATACTGACAGAGGGTCAGTACTGTAAAAGTGTCGCACTGTCGGAGGATCAGGGCTGAGATAGCGCTGCACTGTCGGACGGTCAGTGCTGAGGGAGCACTGCATTGCTGGAGTGTCAGTACGGAGGGAGCGCCAAACTGTCAGAATGCCAGTATGGAGGCAGCGCCGCACTGTCGGTGAGTCAGTATGGAGGGAGCGCTGTACTGTAGGAGGGTAAGTTCTGAGGGATTGCCACGCATTTGGAAAGTCAGTTCTGAGGCAGTGCCGCACTCTCGGAGGGTCAGTGCTCAGGATGTGTTGCACTGTTAGAGGATCAGGACACATGGCATGCTTGCCTTCATTGGCAGGGGCATTGAATATAAAAGCTGGGAAGTCATGCTGCAGCTGTATAGAATTTTGGTTAGGCCACACTTGGAATATTGCGTGCAATTCTGGTCACCACATTACCAGAAGGATAAAGAGGCGTTGGAGAGGGTGGAGAGCATGTTTACCAGAATGTTGCCTGGTCTGGGGTTCATTAGCTGTGAGAAGTGTTTGGAGAAACTCGGATTGTTCTCACCAGAGCGACGTAGATTAAGGGGCGACTTGATAGAAGTTTACAAAATTATGAGTGGCATCGAAAGTGTAGATAGTCAGATGCTTTTTCCCAACTTGGAAGAGTCAATTACAAGGGGGCATAGAATTAAGGTGAGAGTAGAAAACTATAGAGGAGATATGCGGGACAAGTTTTTTTTATGCAGAGGGTAGTGAGTGTCTGGAATTCGCTGCCAAAGGAGGTGGTGGAAGCTGGTGCGACAGTGGTGTATAAGAGGCAACGTGACATGTACATGTATAGGATTTAAATAGAGGGATAAGGACACTGGAAGTGCAAATGTTTTAGTTCACGGGCAACATGATTGGCGCAGGCTTGGAGGGCAGAAGGACCTGTTACTGTGCTTTACTTCTCTTTATTCTTGTTCTTTGTTCTATAGACTGGGGCTTTTACTATAGTATTAGATTGCATACTGTCAGCATTTTGACAGAACGGCGGGCCACTGACTATAATAATAGAGTGCGTAGACTGGCAGCATGTTGACCGGGCCGTGGGAGTTTCACTATTGCAATTGAATGCATAGACTGTCAGCAAGTTGACAGAGCCGTGTGTCTGCCACTATATTAATAGAGTGCATAGACTGTCAGCATGTTGACTGGGCCGGGCGACTGTCACTATGGCAATAGAGAGTAGAGACTGGTATCTTGTTGACAGAGCCGGGGGTCTGTCAGTATATTAATAGAGCGCATAGATTGTCAGCATTACAATAGAGGCGGGGTTTTGTCCTTATAGTAATAGAGAGCATAGTCTGTCAGCATGTTGACATAGCCGGGGCTCTGTCACTATAGTACCAGAGAGCATAGACTGGTATATTGTTGACAGATCCGGGGGTCTGTCACTATAGTATTAGAGTGCTTAGACTGTCCATATCTTGACAGAGTCTGGTGTCTGCCACTATCTTATTAGAGTGCCTATACTGTCCATATGTTGACAGAGCCATGGGACTGTCGGTATATTAGTAGACTGCATAGACGGTCAGAACTTTGACTTGCCCGGGTGGCTTTCAATATAGTGAAAGTGTCCATAGACTGTCAGCAGGTTGTGTGAGCCGGGGGGCTGTGAATATAGTAATAGAGTGCACAGACTGTCAGCATGTTGATAAAGCCAGGGGGCTGTCTCTATTGTAATATAGCACATAGACTGTCAGCATGTTGACAGAGGCGGGGGGCTGTCACTATAGTAATAGAGTGCTTGCACTGTAATTATGACATAGCCGGGGGGCTTTCACTTTTGTATTAGATTGCATAGACTGTCAGCATTTCGACAGATCCAGTTGTCTGTCACTATACTAAGAGTTCATAGAGTGGCAGCATGTTGACAGAGCCTGGGCGCTGTCACTCTAGTATGAGAGAGCATAGACTGTCAGCATTTTGAAAGAGCCCGGAGACTGTCACTATAACACTAAAATGCATAGACTGTCAGCATGTTTACAGAGGCGGGGGCTGTCAGTAGCTTATTCGAGTGCCTACACTGCCCGTATGTTGGCAGAGCCGTTTGGCTGTCACTATAGTAATAGTGTGCATAGTCTGTCAATATGTCGACATAGACGGTGGTCTGACACTGTAATAATACAGGGCATACACTGTCAGCATGTTGACGGAGTCGGTGGGCTGTCAATTTATTAATATAGTGCATAGACTGCCAGCATGCTTACAGAGCCAGGGGACTGTCACTATTTGTAATAGAGTGCATGGATTTTCAGTTATTTGACAGAGCCGGGGGCCTGTCACAATTCTAATAGGGTGGGGGATTGTCAGTATGTTTTTAAAGCCTAGAGCCTTTGATTGTTGTATGAGCGTGAATAGACTGTTAATTGATTTACAGAGCCGAGGGCCTGACGCTATATGAATGCAGTGTTATTCTGCCTGCTTGTTTACAGAGCAGGGTACCTATCACTAAAGGTACATAATGTTATTCTGTCAGTATGTTATCAAAGCCAGGCGTCTGTCACTGCAGTAGAAGCCTGGGCCGATTCTCCTTCTGTTTGCAGATTCGGTGGCCTGTCACAATAGCAATCGAAATTGAGACTGTAAGCATGATTATAGACTTGGGGGCTTGTCAGATAACTCATAGAGTAGAAAGTCTCACTGTATGATTAAAGAGCTGGGACACTGTCAATGTAGTAATAGAGAGCCTAGAATGTCACTAGTATTACATAAACCGTGTTCTGTCCCTTAAGTAGTAAATCTTGACAGAACCAGCGTCTTGTCAATATAGAAATTAAGTGCGGAGACTCTAAGTTTGCTTACAGAGCCAGGCGCTGTCACTAAAGTAAATAATTGGGGAGACTGCGGGCATGTTTGGAGAGCCAGCGCCTTTTTTTTTAATAATTATATAGAGGGGAGGCTCTTGATATGTTTACAGAGCCAGGGCCTAACTTCACATTAATGGAGTGCGGAAGCTTCAGTAAGTTTAGAGAGCGGGGGCTTTCTTAATAATAATAATAGAGCGGAGAGATTGTCACTGTCCTCACAGAGCCAGGAGAATAATTTACACTAAGGAGAGTGTCAGTATTGTTACAGAGCCTGAGGACTGTGACGATACTAATAGTGTGTTTAAAGGGCGGGGGACTGTCACCATACGAATATGGTGATGAACTGTCTGAATGTTTACAGAGCCGGGGATCTCTCACTATCGTGGTAGAGTGGAGAGACATTCAGCAGGTTTAAAGAGCAGGTGGCCTCACAATATAGTTATAGACGTGGTATGTGTCAGTATGTTTTCATTGCCAATGGCCTGTTACTATATTAATAGTGCGAGGAGAATGAATGTTTAAAGAGCTGTGGGCCTGCTACTATATTAGGAGAGTAGGGAGACTGTTGGTATGTTGAATTAGCCCGGAGCCTGTCGCTATAGTACTGGAGTAAGGAAACTGTCTCTATATTTACAGAGCCTGGGAGCTGTCACTATAACAATAGTGTGGGCAGTTGGTCAGTAATTTTATAGAGACGTGGACCTTTCACTTAGCTAGTATCGTGGAGAGAATGACATAAAATGTACAGACCTGGTGACCAGTCACTGTAGTAATAAATTGGGAAGACTCTCGGTATGCTTACAGACCCGGGCACCTGTCAATGTAGGAATAGGTTGTTTGGGTTGTCAGCATGCTTGAAGGACCGGGGCCAACCACTGCAGTTAGAGAGAATCTAGACTGTCAGTGTTTACAGAACCAGGGTCTTGTTACCAGAGTAATTGAGTGGGGAGACTGTCAGGATGTTTACAGAGCCAGGGGCCTGTAAGTGGATTTGGAGCTGTCAGTATATTTCCCGCTCGGCAGCCGGTCACAACAGTAATATAGTGGAGAGACTGTCAGCAGCTTTACAGACCGGGTTTTGTCACTATAGTATTAGAATGAGGAGACTGTCTGTATGTTTACAGAGGTCGGGACCCTGTCACTAGTGTAATAGAGTGAATATTCTGTCAGCATGATGACAGAGCCGGTGGCCTGTAACTACAATGCTAGACTGGGTAGGCTGTCATTATGTTTAGAGAGCTGGGGGTTCTGTCTCTATAGTAATAGATTGGGTAGACTGTTGGTATGATTACAGAGTGGGGGGTTCTGTGATTAAAATAATAGAGTGGGTAGACTGTCATTATAATTGCAGAGCCGGGGGCCTGTCACTATAGTAACTGAGTGTGCAGGCTGTCAGCATGTTTGCAGAGCGGGGGGTTCTACCTATATTGTAATAGAATGGGTGGACAGTCAGTATTATTACAGAACCTGGGGCCTGCCACTATAGTTGTTGAGTGTGCAGGCTGTCAGCATGTTTACAGAGTGGGGGGTTCTATCAATATAGTAATAGAGTGAGTAGACTTCAGCATTATGACAGAGCTGGGGGCCTATCACAATAGTCACAGACTGTCATAGGCTGTCGATATGGTTACAGAGCTGGGCGTTCTGTCATTCTGTCAATATAGCAATAGAGTGGGTAAAATGTCAGAATGCATAAAGAACCCTGGGCCTGTACACTATAGTAACAATTTGTGGTTACTTGCTCTACGCCTGAAGGGCTGGGCGCCTATAACAATTGTAATATCGTGGGGAGACTGTCGATATGTTAACAGAGCTGGGGGCCTGTTACTTTAGTAATGGAGTGAGGAGACTGTCAGAATGTTGACTTAGCCTGGGGGCTGTCACTATAGCAATAGAATGCATAGACTGGCAGCATGTTGACAGAGGCGGGGGTCTGTCACTGGGCTAGGGTGAGTAATCCAGAGACACAAAATAATTCTTTGGGGATCCGGGTTCGAATCTCACCATGGTGTGTGGCAAAATTCAAATTCAATTAAAATCGTCAATTAAAAAAATAAGCAGAATTAAAATCTGTAATGATGAACATCAAACCAATGCCAATTGTTGGAAAAAAAAACATCTGCTTAGCTAATTTACTTTAATGAAGGCCCTGCTGTTCTTTCTTCATCCGGACTATATTTGAATCCAGGCCAACAGAAATGTGGCTGACTCTTAAATACCATCTGTATGAGGGAAATTAGGGATGGGCAATAAATGCTGGCACAGCCAAGAACGCCCATATCCCATGAACGATTTTAAAAAAAAAAGTAGCATAGGGGAATTGTCAAAATATTTATAGTACCTGGGACATAATTCTGTACGAATAGATTGTTTAGACTCTCAGTAATTTACAGGGCCAGGGAGCTGTTAATGTAATAATTGAGTGGCAAACTGTCAGTATTTTACAGGGACAGTGGTCTGTCCATATATTAATTAAATGGTTAGACTGTCAGTATTTTACAGAACCGGTGGCCTTTGAATATAATAATTCAGTGGGTGGATTTCCAGTATTTTACAGTACCAGGGGCCTTTCTATATAGAAATTGTGTGGGTAGACTGTCAGTATTTTACAGGGCCATGGGCCTTTCTATATAGTAATTGAGTGTGTAGACTGTCAGTATTTTAATGGACCAGGGACCTGTCACTGTAGTAATTGTGTGGGTAGGCTGTCAGGATTTTACAGGGCCAGGGGCCTTTCTATATAGTAATTGAGTGGGTAGACTTTTGTATTTTACAGGGCCAGGGGCCTGTCACTATAGTAATTGAGTGGGTAGGCTGTCAGTATTTTACAGGACCAGGGACCTGTCACTGTAGTAATTGAGTGGGTAGGCTGTCAGTATTTTACAGGACCAGGGGCCTGTCAATGTAGTAATTGAGTGGGTAGGCTGTCAGTAATTTACAGGGCCAGGGGCCTGTCCCTATAGTAATTGAGTGGTTAGACTGCCAATATTTTACAGGGCTAGGGCCTTTCACTATAGTAATTGAGTGGATAGACTGTCAGTATGTAACAGGGTCAGGTGCCTGTCACTTTAGTAATTGAGTCGGTAGACAGTCAGTATTTAACAGGGCCAGGGGCCAGTCACTATAGTAATTGAGTGGGTAGACTGTCAGTATTTTACAGGACCAAGGGCCTATCACTGTAGTAATTGAGTGGGTAGACTGTCAGTATTTTACAGGACCACGGGCCTGTCACTGTAGTAATTGTGTGGGTAGAATGTCAGTATTTTACAGGGCCAGGGACCTGTCACTGTAGTAATTGAGTCGTTAGACTGCCAATATTTTAAAAGGGCCAGGGCCTGTCACTATAGTAACTGAGTGGGTAGACTGTCAGTATTTAACAGGACCAGGGGCCTGTCACTTTAGTAATTGAGTGGGTAGACTGTCAGTAATTTACCGGGCCAGGGACCTGTCACTATAGTAATTGTGTGGGTAGACTGTCATTATTTTACAGGACCAGGGACCTGTCACTATAGTAATTGAGTGGGTAGACTGTCAGTATTTTACAGGACCAGGGGTCTGTTTCTGTAGTAATTGAGTGGGTAGACTGTCAGTATTTTACAGGGCCAGGGACCTGTCACTATTATAATTGAGTGGGTAGACTGTCAGTATTTTACAGGACCAGGGGCCTGTCACTTTAGTAATTGAGTGGGTAGACTGTCAGTATTTTACAGGACCAGGCGCCTGTCACTGTAGTAATCGAGTGATAAGACTGTCAGTATTTTACAGGGCAAGGGGCATGTCACTATAATAATTGAGTGGGTAGACTATCAGTATTTCAATTTGCGAATTCCTTAAACCTGCTGAACAGGCTCTTGTATTTAGTGGGCGAAGTCGGGGCCGTGAATTTGGATCTTTCTACGTGATGACGCAGATTGAACTGCGAAAGCAGCCTATTTAACCCGTATTGCAAGATGGTGATTTTGGATTGATTATCAGCGGAATTATAGGTGAGTGTTTGGTTATTCAGTATTTGTTACTCTCGGGAGCAGTGTATATGTGTTCTATTGTATTTCTGTCGGTCATTTCCCGATATAGTTAACAATTTTGTCCGCATTGTGAAACTGCCGTTTGCACTGCAGTTGTGGAAGTATTTTTCTCTATCAGTCAGTTTCTGTTACTGTAAGCACGTCTTGGTTTCATTCGCTATCTGCCATTCTCTGGTACTGCAAGCGGGTGTCTCATTCATTCCGCATCGGTCACTATCTTGTTGCCGTAAACGAGTGTTATATCCAATCTCAATCAGTTCCTGGAACCATGTCTAGTTTTTTGTGTAAATGTCAATGTGTGATCAGATCTTTATCATTCCTTACAACTGGATAAGGGTGTGGGGCGTCATTCTGATTCTGAATGTCAGTGGTTTTGCGTGCGAGCCTCGTTTTCAGTCTGCAGCAAAAATTCCCTGGAACCGTGCATCATATTGATAGTCGTTTCACTAAGATAGTATTTGGATATCAGAATCGTTATCTATATTTCATTGTGTATTGGATTTTCATTCTTTGCCTGGTGTTTGATATTGATTATATATCTCTCTGATGTATCCTAGTTCCACGATTTGGTTGTCACTTATGGGATTATATGTATTTGTCAGTCTCTTGTGTTGTGTGAATGTTTGAGATTCAATCTATACTTGTCAGTGGTGGATTTGTATGTTCAGGATTAATTCTGTACGTGTCAAAGTTATACATGGGAGTGTTAAATTCATTTTCTATCCCACCATCAGTCACCTCTGGCCTGGGATTTAACGATGACCAGAGGACGAAGCTGGTTGTGGTATCCGTAGTGGTTCTGCCGTCCAGGAGCTGCCAGTAACTGATTGGCCGGCAGCTCTCGGTGGGCTTGGTTTCCACCGCTGAAATCCCTGAACACGGGGAAACCCCGACATTATTAAGTTAAGTGCGTGAGTGGCCCTAAATTCAGTGGGACTTCACTCAAGGCGGTGACGCAGGGCTCACACCTGCTCTCCGGCTATCAGCTCAGACCTCCCTCGTCATCATTAAATACAGCGCAGTGGATGGGAAAGGGTGTCAGGAGCAGAGTGAATCTATCAAGTTGCTGGGTAAGGGGCCTGGAGATCATGACAGGGTACACAGAATGTGCAAGTTGTTGAAAGATTGGGACAGCTGCTTAGGTGCTGGGAATAATAAAATCAAGGGATGAGTAAGAGTTTTTGGGAAGTCTCTGAGGGGAAGGAGCATCTCAGGAGATGTGGAATAAGTTCAGCGAGGTGCGGAGTTGCATTCCGTGGCCAGAGGGGCTTACGGTAGGTGGAATTATTCAGTGGGTTTGGAGGAGGGGAGAGGGGAGGGGAAGAGTTTCAGTGGGTGTGGAGGCGGGGTTAAGGGAGCGACAGGTTTTCATTGAATCGGGTTGCAGGAACCGGGGAGGGGAGGAGTTTCAGTGGCTGAGTAAAGGGATAGTGGTGACCAAACCTTTCGGTGAGTGAACAATATGGTCAGGACGAGAGGAACAATTTCACTCGGTAGGACGGGAATGTCATTGCGTTTGAACGGTGGCCTTTTTATGCAAAAATCTTTTTACTGGATGTGGTAATAACCCATCCAGCAGCGTGTAACTCTCCCTATTTCCCTCACTCTGTTTTTGTGGTTCCAATCTCTGCTGGATGCTTATTTCCATATGTCACCCAGGCCTATTACTAAATATATTTTCTCACATGTCATATTGCATTGAAGTATATTCCATCGTCATCACACACTTCTCGGTGATTCTTTTCGGCGTAATGAATAGGCCAAAATCTGATAGTGGGGGAACAAAAATAAGAATATCAAAATGAAGGGTCACTCTGGATAATAGCCTGCAAACCGCGAGGAAACCAGTGTGAACATTTTTTACAACTTGAACAATTGGCATCAGAATATTGAATGTTCTGGGGAATGAAACAAGAACAAGAACAGGTGTATTGTGCCAGAATGCCTTGGGGAAAATGCACGCTTTGAAACAAAATTGACACTGAAGGAGGTTAAAGTTTAGTAATAGATCTGGAATTGTCTTCTTAAATGGCAATGGACAATAAGGGCTGAATGGCTACTGTTGTTTCGGTTTCTGGTGTCCATGTGCATGTGATGTACTTTGCTCAGTAATTCACCTGGATGCTGTATTTTTTTTTATTACTCTCCTTATCCCTGGCAGTTTGACCATGCAACTGACGCTGTCTCGTCAACGTGCAAAAGTACCTTAATTATTTGAATATGTTGTAAGCAATTGCTGCTGAACTACTGACCATATTATTATCTTCGAGGACAGATGTGCAGAGGAAGGGTGTGTCAGGGCAAATTTGAATATCAGGGGAAGGGCAGGTCAAGAGACCACCAAATAATGGAAGGGGCTCCGAGGAAAATCCGGGAGAAAAGTTTTAAGCAGAGTAAAGATTATGCGATGAGTACAGCAGGAGATTGGATTACTCAATGGATCTGTGAAAGGCGGGAAGGGAAAGGGGGAAATGCGGTGAGGTATTTACTGTGTAGGACAGGACGCAATGCTTACCCCGTGGATGAGAAAGCTGTCATGAAGTTATACCTTTAAAAACTCACCAGAATGGAGGGGTAGAGGGAGACGGAGAGAGAGAGAGAGAGAGAGAGAGAGATCTAGAGAGAGCGAGAAGAGAGAGAGAGAGAGAGACTATGTCATTGCTTTCGAGCTGATATTCACCGAATGCATCCTATTTATCTCGGTTCACTCACTGATTTACCCTTTGTTAATTTTGACTTTAAGATATTATATTACTTCTTTCATTTATCCATTCATCATTTAATTTCGAAGCTTTTATTTGCCTTCCTTCTTTCGAATTCTTCCCTAACGCTGTGCATTATTTTCATCGTCTTCTCCTTTATTCTCATTCTGTTTATTGCATGTGATTCACTTAAATTTCTATTTCTTGATCCTATCCATTTATTCACACAGGAACGTTGATTAAAAGCTATTTTTTTGGTTGTTTTAATGGAACATACTATTCTAGATGCCTATTCATTCCGTATAAATATATATTTCGCGCCGTTATTCTCTCTTTATATAATTAATAATCGACTCCAGTTTATAAGCACAAATTTGCATTTTCCTTGCCACAATATCAGCTCCTTACTGCCTAGTTTTATTTTGGCAGTTTTTTTTCCCCTTACCTATTTAACAATGTTTACCAAAAATATCTAATTATATTCTGATTGGTGCTTCCCCTATCCCACGCTAAAAGGATGTATGATACCTGTTTCTGTGATTTTACAAAGTCTGGATTTATGACCACTGCGATGGTGGATTTCCCATCTACGGGATCAGCATTGCGCCCGGTAGTACCCGTGCAATTCATCACTTTAAATTTGCTCCAAGATTAGTTGTGCTGCAGAATGTATTTCACATTATTTAAACTGCCTCTGATCTTGGTCGAGCGGCCTGTCTCCAACATGGAAATACGTATTAAAGTAGGAATCATTCACATGCCAATTATTTTAGAGTTGAATAAAAAATGGAAACGGACGTAATCACTCCCGTTACAGAGACAGGTTGTGAAAAATAAGGGTACAAAGCACAGAAGATGAATAGAGTGAAACACATTGAAGCATCTTATCACCAGTACACAACTATACCGCATCAGGAGCTTATTTTGTCACCTCAGCTTGCAGCCCCTTTCAATTATTTGTATCGAATCATTTACTTATTTCCAAACGCTGACATTTTCCATGAAGCCTTTCACCCCAATCACATCCAAAAGTTGGATTAAACCAGGCCCTGTTTACACTCAGTGACCGAGAAATCTGCTGCTTTCTGTGGCAGGAATGTCCAAAGATTCACAACGCTTTAAGTGTCAAAAACATATCCGAAATGTATTCATAAATGACTGAAACTTGTTCCTTTCCTCCAAGGTTTAGGTTACCCTATAAACATGTATACACAGGCGAGCAGATTTCTATCCTTGTAAGATGAAATATAACAAAACGAGATCAGGACCGGAAGTGGGTGAGATGCTCAGGCAGATCTACGCCACAGGTTAAAAGCAAAAGGAATCTTTCCTCGATAGAAATGACAGGAAGTTATCTTGCCGGCGATGGAAAAGCTGAGGTCGTCGCGTTGAATGTTTTCATTGTGTTTTCTTTGCTTGTGTGGAATTCAGTGCGACAAAATTAATCGTATGTTAGAAAGTTAACCCGGCGAAACAGGGGCAGCGAGAGGGAGACAGACAGACAGAACGACAGACAGATAGACAAAGAGAGAGAGGGAGAGACAGACAGACAGGCGGATATTTTGAGAGAAAGGGAGGGAGAGATTGAGAGAGAGGGAGGGAGAGAGAGAGAGAAAGAGAGAGAGAGAGAGAGAGAGTGAGATACAGAGGGAAAGAAAGAGAGAGAGGGAGGGAGAAAGACGTCGGGCCAACTATCTCCCAATAAAAGAGAAAGCAAGTAGTTAATCATAAAACAATAGGATGAATAAATAAATCAGAGGGACTATATAAATGAAAGCAAGCATCATTCACTAAGTACAAGGGCGAAAATGAACAGGAGGACGAAATGCAGATCAATAGGTTAGGGAAGATTTTGTAAAAAGAATGGAATATGCCAAGGCAGTAATTCAGGAAGGAATAAATCAAAAAAATCTCACAATATCCTACCAAAAATAAAAAAATACAAATCAGAATGTTGAGAGTGGCAATAAAAATTCATCAGAAAGAATAAACTTAAGAGACAAGAACAAAGATATTCGGTGTCTCTCTTTATCTTTCTCTCCGTCGCTCTCTCTCTCTCACTCTCTCTCTCTCTCTCTCTCTCTCTCTCTCTCTGTCTGTCTCTCTTTTCAGTCAGGATTGTTACTGTATTATTAAGTCATTAGATAAAAACTTTCAAAGTTGCCCAGCAGGCGGCCTAAACATATTGAATCTGCGAGCATCAGCTTCCAGGAAACATTTTTTTTAGAAATCAGCTTCTCTGGACTGCCACAGTGACATTGCCTCCTATAGGATTTGGCGATTCATCCAGAGGATGGTTTACTTTTGTGTTTAACCTCTGCTGCAGACTTGGCTCTCCTGCTAACAAATCATTCCTAATTCCATTTTGTAACATTTCATTTGGCACTAACATGTCTGCTTGCTGACATGTGCCGGATGGTTACATAATCGATACCTTAGTTGTACGATGCGAGGAAATTTCTTCAATCAAATTTCTTCAATCAAATGAATATTTGAAATCCTCCACCGTAGAGAGTTGCAGATGATCGGCCATTGAACATGTACAAAATATAAATTCATTGGTGTTTTGGGCACAAAGGACATTAAAAATGTGGGGAATTTATGAGAAGTGAGGCTGAGGCAAAAAGAAAAACACAGGAATGTTTAAATTACGTGGGAAAATAAGCTGCAAGGAACAAGTAGCCTTCCCCAGCACCTATAACTGAAGTTCATATGACCACATGTCTGCAAAAAGTTTCGCCCTGTTGAGCTTCTCTGCCATTTTAGCTAACTTTTCACAGCATTCATCTCTCTAAATGAAACTCCCTGGACTGTGTCGTGCCACGGTAAAGCTTAAAGCGCAAGGTCAGCCTTTACACGGTCAGGATATTATTGATGGAGTATTGGTAACAGGGGAGCGGCAGGGAGGTGAAACAGGTGGGGAATTTTCACCTTCTCTGGCTGGAACTCGTAAAGCGCAGCAGGGATTACTGCTGGTGACTCTGCTAAGCACAACCTTTATTAACGATGAATTGATGGAGGTTAATACATTCACTATGGATAACAGACAAAACAGGGTGAGAATTGTAAACTGTAAGGAGGGCACAAATTGGCTGCAAAGAGGTAGACACGTGTTAAATAAGCGGGAACAAGATATTGAAAGGAAGGAATTGATACAGATTGTTAGAAAATATAGGAAACGGGAGATTTTTCAAGTTTTGAAACGCCTTAATATGGATCTTCACAGGGACTTGGTTTTACTCATACTGGAACAAGGAAAGCAGGAAGTTTGCATGGGGCTAAAGAAGGCCACTGGGTAGGCCAGCTCAATGCTGGTGTACACTGAAAGGACATTCTTGGACAAGAATAAGGTAACACATCCACAAATTTACAGGGCTTTTATCAGACCAGGTCTGGAGCAGTGTGCGTAGTGTTGGTCTCCTTATGTAAGTAGAAGCGAAATTGCCCAGGAAGTGGGAAATAAAATATCCACTGGATTGGCTGCTGTGATGAAAGTGTTGCCCAATGATGAAAAGTTGTCTCAATTGGGCCTCTCTGCAGTGTATAAGAGTGTGGGGTGATCTCATTTAAAAGTGCACCATTTTGACTCGGATTAGCGAGAATAGGCAATTACAGTTTCTTCCCCTGGGTGGGAAACTAGAGCACATGGGAATCGTCACTGAAAAAGGGGTCGATCTTTCTGGGGTGAGATGAGTTACAATTTCTGTGTTGGGCTGGTTGTGGATCATTGGAATTCTCGACACGAGTATGTTTCAGAACTCACAATTGACTACATTGTATTCCGCTTGTCACAGTTTTGACCATTCAATTCAGCTGACAAAATCTCTTTGAAATGCGATGCTTCTATCTAAAATGTTTGAAATTAAGAAAAAATTATGCCATTGGCAATTTTACATTCGTGGTTTTCTAATCGCCACCTAAATTTTGGTATCTCGAGTGAATAGTTGAGATCCTTCTTTGCTCCGGTAGTCACAGCCTGCCAATCGTATTAATTGCCGTTTGCTCCTAGCATCTGGTTTATCCCAAATGAGCCGTGACCGAGGGAATAGTTTGCCTCCAATTCCATCAGTGTGTCATTTAGCTAATAGTCTCTTAGGCAGGAATTGATCAGAAATACCCTGGATGTTGGTACACATAAAACCCATAGACATTGCACAGTCAATTAATTTAGTAAATCCTTCAATAAATTCAATGAATTTCTCAGGCACGACCTACTCTTTAAAACCCAGTGTTGGCATACGCTGATGGGCTGACGAATCTCAAGGCGTTCACACACTATATTCATCATAGTGACCTTTCTTATTTGCTTTACAACAAAGCATAGTCTAAGTGTTCAATAATTCCCTGGTTTCCTTCTGACACCTTTCTTAAATGGCGGAGTGACAGGCAACATTTTCCAAAACAACGAGTGGTATCCAACTGTAGCAAACGGTGCAAGTTTTTATTTTATCAGAGACATGTGCAACGCGCCTGACAACATCCTTTAAAACCCTGCAATCAAATGTTGCTATTGTTTATTTCTCCATTAATTTCAACCTGCTTAAGTGTACTTTGTTGAGCCTTTGTTCCTGTTTCACTAATTATTTCTTTGGGATTCCTGGCAAGTTGAGCTCTCCCTTCACTGCGAATACTGAAGGAATGTAAGTACTCAGCATGCCTGCCAGCTCCTTATTTCTGTTGACAATGGAGACATTATCAGATCTATCTTGCCTCACATTGCGTCTGGCTATTCATTTCCTAGAAAAGTGGAATATCAGAAGGGAATTAGTTCATTTGTCTCTTCGAACCTGCTCCGTCATTCAATAGCATCATCGCTGATTCTCTGGCTTAACGCTGTGCTCTCGCGTTCTCCACATGCCCCTTCTCACCGTTAGGTCCAGAAATATACTTCCCTCTTAAATATATTTAGTGACCTGGCTGACATTGCCCCCTGTGGTCGAGAATTCTACATGTCCGCACATTCTGAGTGAAGGATTTTCACCTCATCTCAGTCGTAATATTCCTATCACGTGTCCAGAGGCTGTTAACCCTGTTTCTCCACCACTCAGCCGGCGCAAATACAATCACAGCATCAAGTCAGTCCCTGCCTGTCAGAATGTTATACATTCCAATGTTATCCCCTCTCATCTACCTAATCACCAATGAATACAAGCGTCAGCTGCCTAATTCCACCTTATCCGACAATCCTGATATCAGATGAATCCTTCTAATGAACCTCCGTTGCTCTTCCTCTCTGGAAATACTTCATTCCTTAGGGGCGTAGTCGAGAAATACAAAAAGACACCAAGTGTTAACTCACCAAGGGCCTGCAATACTGCTTAAAACGTCCTTGCTCCTCTGCTCAAACCCTCTCGCAATGAAGCCAAAATGTCATTTGCCTTCTCAATTGCTTCCTGCACCTGCTTGCTTGTTTTCATTAGCTGGTGTATCAGGGCTTGTATGTCCTTTTAAAAATCAACAATTCCCAATCTCTCATCACCTTTAAAAGTCTCTACATTTATGCTTCCCTGCCACAGCTGATAACTCACACCTACCACGTTTTTTTGCATCTTCCATGAGTTTCTCACACACTTGACTTGCCTACATCACCTTGAAACCTCTGAGCGCCCTCTTTACCCTGCATATTCTTACAAAGTTTCTTCTCGTCAGCAACTTGGAAATATGACGCTTGTTTCCCTCATCCAAACCATTGATATATATTGTGAATAGCTAGGACTCAAACACTGATCGCCATGGTATGCCACTAGTTACTGCCTCCCCCTCCGAAACTTACCTGTGTCTTCCTATACTCCATTTTCTGTCCGCTCACCAATTCATAATCCAGGCCAACATATTACCCCCTTTGGCTTGTGCTTTAATATTACACACTAACCTCTTCGTTGGAATTAAACAAAAGCCTGATAATATTCCTAATACAGCACTTCCACTGTTTCTCCCTTATCAATTCTGCTACATACATGTCATTGTAACAGTTTACATGGTGATTTTTATATTAATTTCAAGTTCGCGAAATATTAACAATTTATTATTCTTTATTTCTTTTCTGTCACCGTATGCTGCTCTTTATATCATCCCCATGCACCGGGACCTGAGCTTTCTGCATTTATTTACGTTTTTGAAAAATGGTCTTTTCATGTTTTTCTTCATTCCTGCTGTTCCATTAATTTTATTTGGAAAGTAGATTGGTTTATAAGTTGCACTCCTTAAATATCTTTGGCCAGCCCTAAATGTCGTTTTCCTTCTCATTCACAGCTTTGCCCCCTTGTTGTTTGTCAGAGGGAAAATTATCTCAGACACCCTCAAGAACATTCGTACTTTTCATACATATGCTCGGCAGCGTATCACAATCTTCTTGGAAGGTGCATTGACAAAGGTGTACGTAAGGCAAAGATGCCGTCATTAGCTATAAAACAGCTGATGATCAGGGTAAGGGGATGGGTCTCAGGAAGGAATGCAAAGAAATGTGATGAACAGCAAGAGATAGAATGACAACTTGTCTTAGTTTATAATGTGAACGACGGACTGCAGAGTAATAAATATCCTGCTAAAAGAACAAGAACTATCTGATCACAATGAAACACGATGGGCCAAATTCACTCCTTTCAACAGAATTTAAACTAAAGAGAAAGGTACCACCAAGTTGAATGCACAGAAAGTAAAATACAGCAAAAAATGAACAGGAAGTCTTGGGAAAGAAAATATGAAGTATGAAAATTACTTTTTGCCTAAGATAACCAGAATTAGTACAGCATACCACAGGCATCCTAATATAAACAGGGAATCAGCATTAATTCAGAATCATTAAAGGATGGACAGGGCAAAGTCAGGTAATGGCAGTGAAATGGGAGAAATAACTCATATATATTGTGCCTATATTTCAGCAGTCGACATGACATTGCACCATTGCAAAAATTATAAATTTCAAACTCCCTTGTGGATGCTTCAAAGCCTCTCAGCCAAGGTTTCCCTTTCTATCGGTCTCAGTTATATTCTTCTGTATGTTTCGTCTTCATTTGCTACTTGATCGCTGCCAGTCTCCCTCTGTCTGCGCCAACGCTCTAAATTATGACTGCTCCTGTATTATTTCTGTGCCAATGCAAAAACCTCTTGTTATATTATTCTTTGGTCGGCAGCGCTGCCAAGCCAGCATTTGCTGACCAACCCTAATTTCCCTTGAACTGTGTGGCCAGCTGGGCCTATTCAGTTGGTAATTAATTCCGCCAACTGATTATTTGTGCCCATTACTGAGACTAGCTTCTAAATGCCTGATTATCACTTCCCTTGGTCTTATCCGTTACTAGCATTGGGACTTTACCGCAATGCCACCTCCTCTGCAGACCGCACCCGGTATCACTTTAAATCATTTGATACAGCACCAGTTTTATAAAGACTTGGCATGAATTTGCCAAAGTGTCTTTGAGTCTTCCAAGTTATTTCTGTTAACCTGAGGGAATTTTATGTTTGGATTTAAATTCTGATGCAGTTCTGCTTCCCCCCATCCCCAAGCACAATTTCAGAAAGCATTTTATCCCATATCATTTGAATGGAATTCATTCAATCGTTTATCAATAACTAGCGATTCCAGAATGACATCAAAACGTTTGAGAATAATTTCACTGCCGAGTGCTGAGGTTTGGAGCAATATCTGTACACAAACGTTTTTCATTTTTGATAATTTACACCACAAAAGGCTGTGGATGTTCAGTTGCTGTACATATTTAGGACTGAAATTAATAGCTTTGGGAGATTAAGTCATGAAAAGACACTGCAGACCGGTACTTTTAATGATTTACCAAGGGGAGGGAATGGATATAGCTATAGTATAGCTCGGCTAGTAATCCGAAAACATATGGTAATGCTCTTTAGATCCAGTTTTGAAACCCACTGCAGCAGATGGCGAGAATAGAATTCACTGAGGGGAAATTAATGTACATTGTGCACTTGTTGTTTTCAAAAATCCATCTGCTTCACCTGTTATCCTTAACTGGCTTGGCCTGCATGTGACTCCAGACCCACAGCAAAGTGTATGACTCTGCAAATAGTCGGGCAAGCCACAAGCTGCTCAGTTGTAAAGGAATAAAACCGGCCGGATCATCCAGCATCGACCAAGGCACTAGAAACAACAAAGGCAGTCAGAGCCCTTTTGGCCCTGCAAGGTCCTCCTTACTAATTAATAGGCAACAATGCCAAAAGTGGGAGAGTTGCCTCACAGATCAGTCAAGCGACAGCCGGACACATTCATCCTCAAGCAATAAAACCATTCAGATAATGTCCCAAGTCCCAGGCTCCAACATCACCATGCCTGTGTATGTCCTGCCCCACGAGCAGAGGCGGTGACACAGAGGTATGCAGTGAGGCAGGGGTACAGAGTTGCCCTGGAGTCCTGAAAATCGACTCTAGCGTCCTCAACATCGACTCCGAAGCCCACGAAGACCCCATCTGATCAAAAATGGGAACATCCTGCTAATTACCATCTATAAACTCAAGGCTGAGCTTCCATGAGGCGATTGGTCCAACAAAAGCAGCAGTTGTACTCGAACACAATCTGTAAACTCATGGACAGGCTCCATGCATGACTCTACATGTGGATCTTCACAGGGACTTAGTTTTACTCATACTGGAACAAGGAAAGCAGGAAGTTTGCATGGGGCTAAAGAAGGCCAGTGGGTATGCCAACTCAATGCTAGTGTACACTGAAAGGGCATTCTTGCACAAGAATAATGTAACACATCCACAAATTTACAGGGCTTTGATCAGACCAGATCTGGAGCAGTGTCCGTAATGTTGGTCTCCTTATGTAAGTAGAAGCGAAATTGCCCAGGAAGTGGGAGGTAATATATTCACTAGATTGGCTCCTGGGATGGAAGTGTTGCCCAATGAAGCAAAGTTGTCTCAATTGGGCCTCTCTGCCGTGTATAAGAGTGTGGGGTGATCTCATTGAAAAGTGCACCATTTTGACTCGGATTTGCGAGAATAGGCAATTACAGTTTCTTCCCCTGGGTGGGAAACTAGAGCACATGGGAACAGTAACTGAAAAAGGGGTCGATCTTTCTGGGGTGAGATGAGTTACAATTTCTGTGTTGAGCTGGTTGTGGATCATTGGAATTCTCGACACGAGTATGTTTCAGAACTCACGATTGCTTCCATTGTAATCCGCTTGTCACAGTTTTGACCATTCAATTCAGATGACAAAATCTCTTTGTAATGCGATGATTCTATCTAAAATGGTTGAAATTAAGAAAAATTTATGCCATTGGCAATTTTACATTCGTGGTTATCTAATCGCCACCTAAATTATTGGTATCTCGAGTGAAGAGTTGAGATCCTTCTGTGCTCCGGTAGTCACAGCCTGCCAATCGTATTAATTGCCGTTTGCTCCCAGCATCTGGTTTATCCCAAATGAGCCGTGACCAAGGGAATAGTTTGCCTCCAATTTCATCAGTGTGTCATTTAGCTAATATTCTCGTAGGCAGCAATTTATCAGAAATACCCTGGATGTTGGTACACATAAAACCCATAGACATTGCACAGTCAATTAATTTAGTAAGTCCTTCAATAAATTCAATGAATTCCTCAGGCACGACCTACTCTTTAAAACCCAGTGTTGGCATACGCTGATGGGCTGACGTATCTCAAGGCGTTCACACACTATATTCATCATAGTGACCTTTCTTATTTGCTTTACAACAAAGCATAGTCTAAGTGTTCAATAATTCCCTGGTTTCCTTCTGACACCTTTCTTAACTGGCGGAGTTACAGGCAACATTTTCCAAAACAACGGGTGGTATCCAACTGTAGCATACTGTGCAAGTTTTTATTTTGTAAGAGACATGTGCAACGCGCCTGACAACATCCTTTAAAACCCTGCAACCAAATGTTGCCATTGTTTATTTCTCCATTAATTTCAACCTGCTTAAGTGAACTTTGTTGAGCCTTTGTTCCTGATTCACTAATTATTTCTTTGGGACTCCTGGCAAGTTGAGCTCTCCCTTCACTGCGAATACTGAAGGAATGTAAGTACTCAGCATGCCTGCCACCTCCTTATTTCTGTTGACAATGGAGACATTATCAGATCTATCTTGCCTCACATTGCGTCTGTCTATTCATTTCCTAGAAAAGTGGAATATCAGAAGGGACTATTTTCATTTGTCTCTTCGAACCTGCTCCGTAATTGAATAGCATCATCGCTGATTCTCTGGCTTAACGCTGTGCTCTCGCGCTCTCCACATGCCCCTTCTCACCGTTAGGTCCAGAAATATATTTCCCTCTTAAATATATTTAGTGACCTGGCTGACATTGCCCCCTGTGGTTGAGAATTCTACATGTCCGCACACTCTGAGTGAAGGATTTTCACCTCATCTCAGTCGTAATATTCCTATCACGTGTCCAGAGGCTGTTAACCCTGTTTCTCCACCACTCAGCCGGCGCAAATACAATCACAGCATCAAGTCAGTCCCTGCCTGTCAGAATGTTATACATTCCAATGTTATCCCCTCTCATCTACCTAATCACCAATGAATACAAGCGTCAGCTGCCTAATTCCACCTTATCCGACAATCCTGATATCAGATGAATCCTTCTAATGAACCTCCGTTGCTCTTCCTCTCTGGAAATACTTCATTCCTTAGGGGCGTAGTCGAGAAATACAAAAAGACACCAAGTGTTGACTCACCAAGGGCCTGCAATACTGCTTAAAACGTGCTTGCTCCTCTGCTCAAACCCTCTCGCAATGAAGCCAAAATGTCATTTGCCTTCTCAATTGCTTCCTGCACCTGCTTGCTTGTTTTCATTAGCTGGTGTATCAGGGCTTATATGTCCTTTTAAAAATCAACAATTCCCAATCTATCATCACCTTTAAAAGTCTCTACATTTATGCTTCCCTGCCATAGTTGATAACTCACACCTACCACGTTATTTTGCATCTTCCATGAGTTTCTCACACACTTGACTTGCCTACATCACCTTGAAACCTCTGAGCGCCCTCTTTACCCCGCATATTCTTACAAAGTTTCTTCTCGTCAACAAACTTGGAAATATTACGTTTGTTTCCCTCATCCAAACTATTGATATATATTGTGAATAGCTAGGACCCAAACACTGATCGCCACGGTATGGCACTAGTTACTGCCTCCCCCTCCGAAACTTACCTGCGTCTTCCTATACTCCATTTTCTGTCCGCTCACGAATTCATAATCCAGGCCAACATATTACCCCCTTTGGCTTGTGCTTTAATATTACACACTAACCTCTTCGTTGGGAATTAAACAAAAGCCTGATAATATTCCTAATACAGCACTTCCAATGTTTCTCCCTTATCAATTCTGCTACTTACATGTCATTGCAACAGTTTACATGTTGATTTTTCTATTAATTTCAAGTTCGCAAAATATTAACAATTTATTATTCTTCATTTCTTTTCTGTCACCGTATGCTGCTCTTTATACCATCCCCATGCACCGGGACCTGAGCTTTCTGCATTTATTTACGTTTTTGAAAAATGGTCTTTTCATGTTTTTCTTCATTCCTGCTGTTCCATTAATTTTATTTGGAAAGTAGATTGGTCTATAAGTTGCACTCCTTAAATATCTTATGCCAGCACTAATTGTCGTTTTCCTTCTCATTCACAGCTTTGCGTCCCTGTTGTTTGTCAGAGGGAAAATTATCTCAGTCACCCTCAAGAACCTTCGGACTTTTCATACATATGCTGGGCAGCGTATCACAATCTTCTTGGAAGGTGCATTGACAAAGGTGTACGTAAGGCAAGGATGCCGTCATTAGCTATAAAACAGCTGCTGATCAGGGAACGGGAATGGGTCTCAGGAAGGTATGCAAAGAAATGTAATGAACAGCAAGAGATAGAATGACTACTTGTATTAGTTTATAAAGTCAACGACGGACTGCAGAGTAATAAATATCCTGCTAAAAGAACAAGAACTATCTAATCACAATGAAACACGATGGGCCATATTCACTCCTTTCATCAGAATTTAAACTAAAGAGAAAGGTATCCACCAAGTTGAATGCACAGAAAGTAAAATACAGCAAAAAATGAACAGGAAGTCTTGGGAAAGAAAATATGAAGTATGAAAATTACTTTTTGCCTAAGATAACCAGAATTAGTACAGCATACCACAGGCATCCTAATATAAACAGTGAATCAGCATTCATTCAGATTCATTAAAGGATGGACCGGGCAAAGTCAGGTAATGGCAGTGAAATGGGAGAAATAACTCATATATATTGTGCCTATATTTCAGCAATCGTTGTGACATTACACCATTGCAAAAATTATAAATTTCAAACTCCTTTGTGGATGCTTCAAAGCCTCTCAGCCAAGGTTTCCCTCTCTATCTGTCTCAGTTATATTCTTCTGTATGTTTCGTCTTCATTTGCTACTTGATCGCTGCCAGTCTCCCTCTGTCTGCGCCAACGCTCTAAATTATGACTGCTCCTGTATTATTTCTGTGCCAATGCAAAAACCTCTTGTTATCTTATTTTTTGATCGACAGCGCTGCCAAGCCAGCGTTTGTTGACCATTTCCCTTGAACTGGGTGGCTTGCTGGGCTTTTTCAGTTGGTAATTAATTCTGCCAACTGATTACTTGTGCCCATTACTGAGACTAGCTTCTGAATTCCTAATTATCAGTTCCCTTGGTCTTATCTGTTACTAGCATTGGGACTTATCCGCAATGCCACCTCCTCTGCAGCCCCCACCCGGTATGAATTTAAATCATTTGATACAGCACCCGTTTTATAAATACTTGCCATGAATTTGCCAAATTGGCTTTTAGTCTTTCAAGTTATTTCTGTTAACCTGAGGGAATTTTATTTTTGGATTTAAATTGTGATGCAGTTCTGCTTCCCCCCATCCCCAAGCACAATTGCAGAAAGCATTTTATCCCATATCATTTGAAGCGAATACATTCAATCGTCTATCAATAACTAAACAGCAAAGTGATTGATTCTGCAAATAGTCGGGCAAGCCGCAAGCTGCTCAGTTGTAAAGGAATAAAACCGGACGGATCATCGAGCATCGACCAAGGCACTAGAAACAACAAATGCAGTCAGAGCCCTTTTGGCCCTGCAAGGTCCTCCTTACTAATTAATCGGCAACAATGCCAAAAGTGGGAGTGTTGACTCACAGATCAGTCAAGCGATAGCCGGACACATTCATCCTCAAGCAATCATACCATACAGATAATGTCCCAAGTCCCAGGCTCCAACATCACCATCCCTGTTTATGTCCTGCCCCACGAGCAGAGGCGGTGACACAGAGGTATGCAGGGAGGCAGGGGTACAGAGTTGCCCTGGACTCCTCAAAATCGACTCCAGCTTCCTCAACATCGACTCCGAAGCCCACGAAGACCCCATCAGAACAAAAATGGGAACATCCTGCTAATTACCATCTATAAACTCAAGGCTGAGCTTCCATGAGGCGCTTGGTCAAACAGAAGCAGCAATTGTACTCGAACACAATCTGTAAACTCGTGGACAGGCTCTATACATCACTCTCCCACTACCATCAAGCCAGGTCAGAAACTTCCGTTCAATGGGGAGTGCAGGGGGTGCATGCCAGGAGCAGTGCCAGGCATACCTAAAAACGAATCGTAATCCTGGTGGAGCTATAAAACAGGACTACTTGTGTGCCAAGTAGTAAATGCAGCAAGCGATAAACTGAGCTAAGCGAACCCACAACAAATGGATCATGCCTTTGATCTGCTATCCTGCCACATGTAGTCGTGAATTGTGGTGGACAATTAAGCAGCTCGTTGGAGGACGTGGCTCCACATATATCCCTATCCTCAACGATGGGGGAGACCAATACAACAGTGCAAAAGCTAAGGCTGGTAATTCTCAGCAATCTTTAGCCAGAAGTGACGAGTGGATGATCCATCCGGGCCCACTCTGGAGGTACAAAGTATCAGAAATGCCAATTTTCAGCCAGTTCAACTCCCTCCACATGCTCTCTAGAGGCGATTGAAGGCATTGTACATTGCAAAGTCTATGGGCCCTGACAACATGACAGCAATGGCTGTGAAGACGTGTGCTCCAGAACATCCCACACCGCTAACCAAGCTGTCCAGTACAGCTACAACACTGGCATCTATCCAGATATTTGGAAAATTGCCCAGGAATGTCCTGTACAGAAATAGCAGCAGTCATCCAGCCGCCGAGTTGCCGCCCCATCAGTCTACTCTCCATCATTCGTAAATTAATGGAAGAGGTCTTCCATAGTGCTATCAAGCGGTACTTCCATAGCACTAACCTGCTCACTGATGCCCAATTTTGGTTCCTCCAGTGCCACTCAGCTCCTGAACTCGATACAGCCTTGGTTCAAACATGGAAAAAAGAGCTGACCTAGCGAAGGGTGGTGAGAGTGACTGCCCTTAACATCAAAGCAGCTTTTGAGAGCGTGTGGAATCAATGAGCCCCACCTAAACTGGAGTCAATGGGAATCAGGGGCAGAGCTCTCCACCGGCTGGGGTGATACTTGGCTCATAGGACTATGCCTAGCGTTGTTGGATGTCAGTCCTCCCAACGCCAGGACATCACTGCAGTAGCTCCTGAGGGTAGTGTGTTAGGCCCAACCATCCTCAGCTGCTTCATCACTGACATTCCTTCCATCATGAGATCACAGGCGCGGATGTTCGCTTATAATTGCCCAATGTGCAGCACCATTGGCGGCTCCTCAGATGCTGAAGCCGTCCGTGTTCAGTGCAGCAAGGACTGGACAATATCAAGGCTTGTGCTGACATGTGGAAAGCAACATTCTCACTACACCAGTTTCAGGCAATGCCCATCTGTAACAAGATAAATTCCAGCCATCGCCCCTTGATTTTCAATGGCATTTTCATTACTGAATCCCCACTATCAATATCATGGGGTTACCATTGAACAGAAACTGAAATGAACTATCCATATAAATACCCTTTCTACAAAATCTGGCCAGAGTCTAGGAATCGTGCCATGAGTAACTTGCTCATGACTCCCCAAAGCCTGTCTACCATCTAAAAGGCACAAGTCAGGAATTAAATAGAAAACTCCTTGCTGGAATGGATGAGTGCTGTTCTAACAACACTGAAGAAACTGGAGACCGTCCACGACAAACCAGGTCACTTAATTGGCACCACATCCACAAACATTCACTCCCTCCACTACCACCAGACTGTAGCAGCAGTGTGCACCATCTACAAGATATAATTCGGGAATTCACCATGGCCCCTTAGACAGTAATTTCCAAACGCACGACCACTACCACCTATAAGGACAAGGGCAGCAGAGTTATGGGAGCACCACCATCATGAATGTCCCCTCCAAACCACTCACCATCCAGACTTGGAAATGTATCGCAATTCCTTCAATGTGGCTCGGCTAAAATCCTTGTACTCTCTTCCTAACTGCATTGTGTGTACATTTACCTCATAGGCTTCAGCCGTCCAAGGGGGCAATTACCAACACCTTCTCAAGGGCAACCAGGGATTGGCAATAAATGCTTCATCAAATAACGAAGCCCACACCCCGTGAATGAATAAAAAAGAAAATCAGCATTGTCATATTAATTGACACTGCAACACTGAAGGGCCAAATGGCATGCAGTTGCTTATATTCCTGATATTTGAATGCCTGCGCTGTGCATTGCTCTTTAAATCATCTCGCTTTCTGTTTTCACGTATTTCTGATAATCTGTCCCTCTAACTGAGTCTGGATTTGTCATCTTCATATTTTAGGCGATACATTTAGATAAAGTATTAGCAATTGCTTCTGATCTGCAGATCATAATTGGATATCGAGAACGAATGCCTCGGGGAAGGCTGCATCAAAGGCAGGTTAAATTACATTAATATGTTTGTTTTAGAAACCATAGCAATGTGGCAGGGGCTTGAAACCAAACAAGTTGATAAAGCTATGGAATAAATTTTATTCAAATGAAAATTATCATTTTGGATTTCAACTGCAACAATTACTCTGGCAAGGAGAGATTGGGAAAGGTACCCAAGTGGCTATGTTATGTACGTTAAAGGACACAAACCTTACTCATTTAATAGGAGACCCACCAAAATTTTGCTGAAGTAATTGGATTTCGAATATAAGCCACAGGAGAAATGGGTAAAGATTTTTTGGTGTAAATGAGATCATCATCTGTCAAAATTAATCGCTTGTTCTGACTAGGTTCAGGAAAATAGAAATAGAAGCATGAAAATCATTTTAAAAAAAGATTGCGTGAGAAAAAACCTTATATTCTGGCAATGGGAACGTAAATTGGATAAATAAACTGGAAGAGAATATTGACGAACAGAACTGAAACTATTTTCAAATGTTATCAATAGGAGAATTAATCAGGAGAAATAAATTCAACTACAATAAAAACAAAATAGCCAATAATAAAACACATTGATGAATAAATCGAACAGAACAAAACTAAATTTAAAGCCTGAAGCCTGCAGTAAGTAATATGACAATAAATGAGAGAGTGATGAAAAGCAGGCCTCACTCTCTCTCTCTCTTTATGTTTCTCCGGCCGTGCCTATCGCACATGATTAATTTTGCAACATTTATCATCACACAATTCCAGCAAACAGATTGAACACATTTAACAAGAAGACCTCAGCAATTACATCCCCGGCAATATATTTTTTTTCAGTCATTTTAGTCGAAGAAAGTTTAATTTTGCTTGGAGCCTGTGGCGCAGATCAGAGTCACCATTTCACCCACTTCCATTCCTGAACTCGTTTTGTTATGTTTCATTTTAAAGTGATATACATGTTCTCGCTTATGTATCCATGTTTTTAGGATAGAGATACGGAACAAGGGTCAGCCTTTTATGAGTAAGATGCGAAGATTTATTTGTCATTCAAAACAATCGATTTCTCGGTCGTTAAGTCTAATCAGGGCATGATTTAATCAATATTTTTAACGTTATTGGGATGAAAGGCTATATGGAGATTGTTAGCTTTGAAGAAAAATGTAAGATTAGATGCTACTGAATTGAACGGGACTGCAAGCTGAGATGACAAATTGAACAGCTCCTGCACCTTAGGCCCCGATGATTATATGTGTTCAATGTGTTTCATTCTGGTCAACTCCTATGCTTTTCCCTTTTATTCTTCACAGTCTGTCTCTGTAACTGAAGCGAATTCGTCAGTTACCAAATTTGCCTTCAATATATAAATAATTGGCAAACAATTCGTTCCTGCTGCAAACAGTAATTCTATGTAGGGGACAGACTGTTCGACGAATGGAGGATCGAAGACAGTTTACAAAATGCAATGGTCATTCTAAAGCCCAATTAATGTTAGAGGAATTTTACAGTGGGTTTTTTATATTGTACTACAGGACCCAATGCGTGCCCCGCAGATGGGAAATCTACCAATGCAGTGGTCGTGAACCCAGAGTTAAAAAAAAAAATCACTGAGGCAAATGTAAGAAATCCTTCCAGGTTGAAATAGATGCACTGCCAATCAGAGAACAATTACAAAATTCTGACAAAGATTGAGGAAGATGTAAGGAAATAACAAAACTCTAAAACAAAAGTAGATAGTTAAGGAGCTTATATTGTGGCAATGAAAATGCCAATTGTGCAGATAAACTGGAATGGAGAGTTGCTGATATATAGATAGAATAACACTGGTGAATATGTATTTATAAGTGATTAATAGCGTCTGGATTAATATGTTCAATTAAGATAAACAAAAACAAGCAGACAATAACATTTCCTTGATGACTAAAAGGGACGGGAGACAGAAATAGGAATTAAGGCAAAAAGCATGCAGTCAGTGCAATGACAATCAAGGAGAAAACGACGAAAACCAAACCTAGGTGTTTAGAAAAGAAAGAAAATAAAAAGGAAGACAAAGGAAAACTTGGAGATTAAATCGTGAACAAATACAACACAGGAGAATTAAAACATTCTAAAGGCCAAATTGACGAAGGGTTATTCAGAATAGGAGCATGAATAATAATGATGCATGGAGGAAATTGAAGCTAGAAAGCAATGCAAGAGATATTTTCAATCTCTCTATCTGCCTGTCTCTCTCTCTCTCTCTCTCTCTCTCTCTCTCTCTCTCTCTCCCCCCCCCCCCCCCCCCCCCCCCACTCTCTCTCTCTCTCTCTCTCTCTCCCGGCATCACAAGCTCTCTCTCTCATATTCCTGAGGCAATTTTCTTTCACTCCAACATAAATGCATCTATCAACCCATATATCTACAGGTGTTTTTTTTGCGAGGGGCGGGGTGTGCCAAGGCGTTGTGTTGTGGGAGGAGAGGGGAGCTTGGGTGTTCGAGTGTGTTGCCAGAATGAGGGGACAAACTCTGAGAATAAGAGTGGATATTTTGGGATAAGATGTGGAGCATTTCCTTCTCAAAATAGTTGTGAATCCAACCCCAAAGCTTCAGCTGCTGCAGAAATTCAAGGCTAGAAAATATTGGCTTTAGCTAATACAGGATTGCAAAATTCAGCAAGAAAGTTGATAAAAGTCATAGATCAGTTATCTTCATTTTAAAAATCAGTGGAATATCAAAGGCCGAATGGGCTTGTGTTCGGTTTATTTCTTATGTCAGTTGCGTGTGTTTCCACTTTGTTCTTATTCACATGCTATTCATGCATTTCTGGTAGCCAGTCAGTGCAATTGAAACGTGCTCTCCTAATTGTAAATAGATTTAAATATTTGACTATGTTGTAAACATTTGCTGTTGTTCGTGGAGCACATTTACATACCAGGAAGAAATGCCTCGAGGGAGGTCGTATCATAGTCGGTTGAACAGCATGAAGAATGACATTTTACAAAGCAGAAATATTGGAAAGGGATTAGAGAGAAATATATTAACTAAAGCTATGAATTGAGTAATATTCATGGATAGAAATCAAATACATTTCCAATACAGCAATCAGTCAGGGGCGGAGGGGTGGGGAAATGGGAAAATGAAATGAGGTCTTTACTGAGCGGAGGGCACAATCCTCAGCTAGTGGACAGCATTTCCGCAAAAGCAGTGGCTATGGATCTAGACATTTAAACCAAACCAGTGCAGATATGTGAACATTGATAGTTGAAACTCGAGGCATGAACCTCAAACCAAACACATCTATTTGTTTTGCAACGATATTGAAAGGCACTAGAAAGAACGAAGATAGGGAGAGAGGCATTGGGACAAATATGTCCCAATAAAAGAGAAACAAAATAGTAGGCAAAAAAACATCCAGGTGAATAAAGGAATCAGGAACAATATAACTGAAGGTAAAAATCATTCAGTAAGTAGAATGACGATAAAAGAGAGTATGGCAAACACCATGTGAAGAGGTGAGGTACCATTTTAACAACATGAGCTGCAGCAGTAAATCATGAAGGAATAAATCAAATAAATCCCACAAACATCACGTAATGTAATTTAAAAATAAAGCAAATCCAAATAGGACAGCGACAATAAGGTGCATTGGAAAGAATATATGGCGAGGTGTGGCAGATGTTTTCTATGTCTCTCTCTATCTCCACCCTCTCTTTCTCCCTCTCTCTCTCTCTCGGTCAGTCTTATTTCTGTACCATCCCGCCCTTGGATAAACGCGTTCACACAACCGAGAAAGCACACAAAGCATATTAAATAGAATGAACTCAGCATTCCAACCACATTTTATAAATCACTTTGTCTGGATGTGTCGGACTGCAACAGTGACATTGATTCCTGTATGATTTTGCGATTGAACAAAAGGAATGTTGACTGATTGCATTTAACCTCTGCCTCAGATATGCCACTCCATTTAACCAACCATCTTCCCTAAAATCATTATTTAAAATCTGATCTTGCACGAATGCATCTGCTGGCTGGATAATTGATAACTTGTAGTCACGAAATACCTGTCAGCGATTTAGGTGTAATATATGAAGAATTTTCTTCAATCAAAGGATTGTGAAACTTTGAATTTCTCTGCCGCAGAGAGATGCAGGTGCTCGGCCTATGAGTAAAATCAACACATAAAGTTAATATTTGTTTTGGGTACAAGTTGGGTGAAAGATGTTGGAATTTTTTTTAGAAATGGGGCTAAGGTAAAATATCTGTCATGTTAAAAGTATGTGGGTAAATAAAGTACAAGCAACATGTAACCTTCCCCAGCTCCGACATCTGACCTTCTTCTGACCACATGTCCAGCAAACCTGTAGCTCTGCAAGCCTTCTCTGTGTTTGTAGCTCATTTTTCCACAGCCTCTCTCTCTCTCTATCTCTCTGTCTAAATGAAGCTGTCTGGCCTGTGTCGTGCTGCGGAAAAGCGTAATGCGCAGAAGGATGTGGTCAGGGTCTTATTGAAGGAGCAGGGAAATGGAACAGGTGGGGCATTTTCAACTTGTCAGGCTGGGACTCGTGGAGCGCCGCCCTGCTGGCGAGTCCACTATTTACAACCTGTATTAACGATGACCTGTATTCACGTTTGGTGTAGAGACAAACACGGTGAGAATTGTAAATTTTAAGGAGGGAACGAATAGGCTGAAAAGAAATAAGCACATGTTAATTGAGGAGGAATTAAGAGGCCAGTTGCAGTCTGATACTATGAATTTATCAACGTTGTTTCTAAATTTAGAAAACAGTACATTTCTCAATAAGTAACTTTCACAGGATCATTGTCCTGTTGGTTTTCATCTTCAACAAATAATCTGGCAAGGGGCGGTTGGGAAATGGGGGGAATCTTGGAGATGATTTTATGTAAGTTAGAGGGCACTACCCTTACCGAGTTATTATGAAACCCAGCAAAATTGTACTGACGGAATTAGACTTCGAACATAAACCACAGGAGAAATGAACAATTGTTTTACGAGTAAATGGGAACTCCATTTATCTGAAATGAATGGCTTGTTCTGACTAGTATTTGGGAAAAAACAGGAGCAAGAAAATCCAGAAGAAAATAATAGAATCTCTTTGGGGAGAGGGTGGGTGGGGCGGGGGAACTCGTATTCTGGCAATGGGAATGCAATTTGTGTTATTTAACTGTAATGGAATATAGACGAACAGCATTGAAAGTTCTTTAAAAGTGATCAGTCATATTCAGGTGAAAAATGTTCAACTAAAATAAGAACAAAAATTGTCATTTATGAAACACACTGGATAAATTAATGGAGCAGAAAAAAACTAATTTTAAACTCTTAAGCCTGCATGGTACAATGACAATAAAGGAGATGATGCCGAAAAGCACATCTCTCTCTCTCACTCTCTCTCTTTCTCTCTGTCCCTCTTTCTCCGGGCCGACCTTCAAAGACAAGACTAATCTTGAATCATTTAACTTCACACAAGCCCAGAAAAAACATTGAAAATGTTTCACGCGATGACCTCAGCTTTTACATTCCTGGAAATATATATTTTTTTCTGTCATTATAATGCGAGGGAAGTTTCCTTTTGCTTTGAACCTCAGCCGTAGATCTGCCTCACCATCTCACCCACTTCCATTCCAGGCACCGTTCTGTTATATTTAACCTTACAGGGATATATATCTCTGCTCACTTATGTATAAATATGTGTAGCATTGTCTAAACCTTGGCGTTACGAGGCAAGGGACAGCCATTTATGAGTAAGATGTGAACATTCTTTTTTCACTTAAAGCGTTGTGATGCTTTGTACTTTTATGCCGCAGATAGCAGCAGATTGATCGGTGTTGAGTCTCAACAGGGCATGATTTAATCAAACCTTTTGATGTGATTGGGATGAAAGGCTATAGGAGACTATTTGCGTTTGATGGAAAGTAAAATATTAGATGCAACTGTATTGAATGGGTATGCAAGCTGAGATGACAAAATGAGCTAAACCTGCGTCTATATCATATATCCTGATGATCACATGCGTTCAATGTTTTCGCTCTGGTCAACTTCTGTGCTTGTTTTCTCCTTATTTTTAACAGCCTGCTCTGTAACAGAAGCGATTTCATCAGTATACAAATTTACCTTCAACATTTAAATATTTGGCATGCAATTTGTTCATGCTGAACACAGTACTTACATATGGGATTCAGGTTCTTCTAAGAATGGAGGATCAGAGATATGTTAAACAACGCCAAGTTCATTCTAAAGCCCAACTAATATGGAGGGAACTTTCACTAAGTCATTATCTCTGTGTTACAGGGCGAAATGCTTACCTCTTAGGCAAATCTACCAAATCAGTGGTCTGGAACCTAGACTTTGAAAAATCACCGGCACAGATATGAGAACCATATTAGGTTGAAATAGAGACACTGCCAATCAGAATACAATTAGAAATTTCTGAGAAATATTGAAAAATACACGATAGGGAACAAAACTCCAAAATATGACTAGCTAGTAATGAACTGATATTGTAGCAGTGAAAATGAAAATTGTGAAAGTATACTCAAATCGAGTATTGATGACATAGAGAGAGAATAGTACTAGGAAATATATGTTTATCAGTGATTAATCGGCGTCTGGAATAATATGTCACACTAAAACAAGCAATGGAAAAAATAGATAAGAGTATAATTTCCTGGATGAATATAAGGAGAGAGCAAGAAATAAAATAAAATGAGTGAAAATCATGCAAAACTGCAATTACAAGGAAGAAGAACACAGCAAGAAGCAAATCAAGAGCTTCGGGAAGAAAACAGAAATAAAAAGGAAGGCAAAGGAAAACTTCAAAATTAAATAATGAATAAATAAATTGCAGAATCAATAAATACCAGAAAGACAAAATTGACAAAGGGCAAATCAGAATAGGAACAGCGATAACAAGGATGCATTCAGTAAATATAAGCTCGTAAGAAATGATAGCGTTATCCTCTGCCCGCTCTTTCTCTATCTCATTCATTCCATCCCTCTCTCTCTCCCTGCATCACAGCCTCACTCTCTCGCTCTCATTCTCTAAATCATTTCAATGTCACTACAGCATAAATGACTATATCCGAACTTTTTTCTACACACTTTCTTGCTGGGTGTGTTGGGGGGTGGTGTGGTTATGGGACTATGTGGCGGGGTGGGTGCGCGGCGTATCGCCAGAATGACGGGACACACCCTGAGAATAAGAGTGGCTATTTTGGGGCTAAGGTGTGGAGCATTTTCTTCTCAAAAAGGTTTGTGAATCAATGGAATTATCTTTCCCGAAGGTCTGTGGCTGTTCAGCTGCTGAGTATATTCAAGGCTGGAATGTAGGGTTTTTGGTTATAAAGGATAGGAAGGTACAGCAGCAAAGTTTATGAAAGTCATATATCAGGCATCATCATGTGTAAAATCAATGGAATGTCAAAGGGTGAATTGCTTCGTGTTCGTTTAATTTGTTAAGCCATTATGCGTGCGATGCACTTTGCTCTTGTACACATGTTATTCATGTATTTGTGGCAGGCTGTCAGTGTAACTGAATCGTTCTCTCCAAAATGAAAATAGACCTTAAACACATTGAATAAGCTGTTGGAGGAGCGCATTTACATAACAGGGACAATTGCCTCGGGAAGGGCACATGATGGCCGGCTTCAACAGCATGAATAATGACAACCCAGGTAGCAGAGATATTGGAAGGTATTAATTGTAAATGTAAAGGTAAAGGTAAATATATAAACAAAGCTATGAAATGAGCAACATTCATGGAGAGTAATCATATAAATTTCAACCAGTGCAATCAGTCAGGGATGGAGTTTTGGTGAAAGGGGAAAATGCAATTGGGCCTTTAGTGAGTAAATGACACACCCTTAACCATTATACAGCGAGTCCACCAAAGCAGTGGCGATAGATTTAGACATTGGAAGCAAACCAGGGCAGTTAGGAGCAATCATGTTATCTGAAAATCGACGCATCATCATCAACTTGAACCTAGCCATCTGATCCGGCAAAAAAATGGAAAGATACGAGAAGCAATAAGATAGAGAGAGAGAAGGTTTGGGGGGTGTATTCGGGTAAACTAGTCCCAATAAAAGAGAAACATAAAAGTCAACCATAAAACATCCACATGAATAAAGGAAACGGAGCAACAATATAACTGAAGGTAGAAATCATTCAGAGAGTAGAATGAGAGTAGAGAGTCGGGCGGACCGCATATCATGAGGTTAAGGCCAAATATTGAAGCGGAAGGGAAGCAGAAGCTTGGCATTAAATCATTAATGGATAAATCAGCTAAACCCTACAATATCCTTCAAAAGTAACAAAATCCAAATCAATAGAGGTTTAGAGACAGTATGGATGAATTAGAAAGAATAATCATAGAGACAAGGGCCGAGATATTCTATGTTTATATCTCTCACTGTCTCTCTCGATCTCTCTCTATCTTTCCTCAGTCATGATTATATCTACATTAGGACGCACTTACTTAAACCCTTTTCCAGGAGCTGAGCACGCACACGAAACATATTTAATATAAGAAATTTAGCTTTCAAACCACTTTTTAATAATCAGTTTTTCTGGTTGTGCCGGACTACGACAGTGGCTTTAGTTCCTATATGATTTTGCATTTAATCGGGAGGGATATTGACTGATTGCGATTAACCTCTGCCTCAGACCTGCTACCCCATTTACTCAACCATCATTCCTAAAATACATTGATAAAATGTGATATTGCACGAATACACAAGCTGTCTGGATAGTTGTGAACTTGTAGGCAACGAATAACTGTCAGCGATTTAGGTGTAATATGTAGAGAAAGGTATACATTCAAAGAATTGAGAATCTTTGACACCCTCTACCGCAGAGAGTTCTAGACGCTCGGCCTTTTAGTTTTTACAAAACAAAATTCATGGACGATTTTGGTACAAAGCTGTTTAAAGACGTTGGGAAAATTTTACACTTTTAGACTAGGAGCTAAGATAAAAGAGCAGGCATGTTTAATGTGAGTGGAAAAATAAGCTGCAAGGAACACGTCGCCTCCACCAGCTGCTACAACTGAAGTCCTTATGACCTCATGTCTGCAGTCAGCTTTGGCCTATGAAACTTATATGTATTTTTGCGTCATTTTTACACAGCTTGTCTCTTTCTAAATGAAGCTATCTGGATTATGATGTGCCACGCCAAAGCATAACATGCAATATAAACTTTATATTGTCAGGATATTGTTGATGGAGGATTGGTAACAGGGAGGTTGCAGGGAGATGGAACAGGTGGGACATTTTCAACTTGTCAGGCTGGAACTTATGGAGCACCGTAGGGATTACTGCTGGCGACTCCGCTATTTACAAACTGTGTCAACTGATGGAGAGTAATGTATGTACATTTGGTGTACAGACAAAACACGGTTAGAATTGTAAACTATAGGGAGGGCACGGATAGGCTGCAAAAAGATACATACATTTTAAATGAAGGGGGAAGCAAGGAGTCAGATGGTGTCTGATATTGAAATGTAGGAATTTATATACGTTTTTAGAAAATAGAATAAGCAGAAACATTTTCAAGTTTTGAAACATCTGAATATTGAGCTTCACGGGTACTTTAGTTTATTATTACAGGAAAAAGGAACGACATCATTTGCATGGACCTAAGGAAAGTCATGGGAAGGCAAGTTACATGTGGCCGTACACTGCAAGGGCATTTTTGCACGAGATTAAGACAATATATATACGTTTATAAACGGCTTTAATGATACCTGAACTGGAGTAACGTGTGTAATTTTGGTCTCATATAAGGAGTAGCATAATTGCCTTGAAAGTGGGACAGTAAAGGTTCACGCTGTTGGCGTCTGGGATGAAAGAGTTAACCAGTGATGAAAAGCTGACTCAATTAGGCCTCCCTGCAGGGTCGAAGAATAAGGGGTGATCTCATTGATAAATGCACGGTTTTAATAGGGGTTAGCAAGCGTAGACACTGAGAGTCCCGTCTACATTGCCTGGGAAAATAGAACAAATGAGCACATTCACAGGCTTACGGATCGATCATTTTAGCTAGAGACGTGTTGAAATTTCTGCATTCAGATTTTGTGGATCTTGTGCATTCCCGACACCAGGGGGCTTTGTCTGTTCCATCCTCCTGTGCATTCAAGGGGCTGAGATAGACAGTTTTTACTTTTTCAGACAATCAAGGGATATGGGGAGCTGGTGTGAAATTCAACACGAGGCTGCAGATGAGCTATGATTGTACTGAATAGTGGTGCAAGCCCAAATCAGAAACAGAAAATGCTGGAAAAACGCAATAACACGAAAAGCATCCATGGAGATCAAGAAAAACAGAGCTAACGTTTCGAGTCCTTTTTCATTTTAATTGTTTTATTTTTATCCACGTATGTTTGTTTTTATTGGTTTAATTTTATTCATTGCTTTGCCCCCACCTTACATCATGTTTTCATGCTTATCCCCAAAGCAGTCCCCTCCCCCACCCCACCTCCACAATTACCATCTGTAACTTGTTCACGTTGTTCCTTCCAGAGTGCTTGCCCTTGTCCTACCATTAACACAATCTTCTTTCTGATCTTAATGCCACCATCAGCAACCCCTTTAGCCAGTATCACCATTATTAACACTCCTTTATCATTTTGTCCATGATATCTCTGGCACCCTTTCCTTTGCCTCAACCTATCACTGGCCTTCTATCTAGCTTCACCTGCTCTACCCCACTAAAACATCAGACATTTAATTACATTTGTACCTCTCTTCAGCTCTGCAGAATTTCCCATAAGCACTCGAAGCTTTAACTCAGTTCTCATCTCCCCATAGATGCTATTAGACCTGCATAGCTTTCCCAGCATTTTCTGGTATTGTTCCAAGGTTCCAGCATCCACATTATGTTGCTTTGACATCAGTGGTGCAAGCTGGATGGATCATATGATCTACTGTAGCTCTTTTATTTTTCAATTCTTACCGTTAATAATCACAATTGTCTACATCACCGTCCATTTTTTACAATTTTGTCCATTCACTTCAACTGTCAAATCCTCGGTTAAATGACAAGCTTCCATTTAAAATGCTTGTTACTGATGCCTATATTTATATCATTGGAAATGTTATATTCGTGGCCTTCTAAAGTTCATCTAATTTATTAGTCACTACAGTGGATAGTTGAGATCGTTGAGGGACACCAGGAGTCACAGCCTGCCAACCATTATCGTTGTACATTGCCTCTGCCCTCTGGCTTCTTTCCACTAATGCTTAGCTAAAGTAATATTGCCTTCAATTCCATCAGTATGAAACTTAGCTGACAGTTTCTTATGCAGGAATTTATCAGATGTCCCCTGGATGTTGATAAACATAAAAATCATCGACATTCCTCTGTAAAACACTTGAGTAATCACTTCAAAACATTAAATGCAATTCTTCAGGCAGAACCTGCCCTTTAAAAACAATGTTGGCTTTCTCGGATCAGCTGAAACATTTCAAGACTTTCACAAGCTCTTTATATCATAGTGACCTGTCGTAACTTCCCTACAACAAAGCTTTGTCCAGCTGACCTAGAATTGCCTGGCTTCCTGCTGATATATTTCTTATACGGCGGAACGAAATGCAAGATTTTCTAAACTTAAGGAGTGGTAGCCAAGCGTACAGAATATTAAAAGATTATTGTTAAAGACATTTGTAGCACTTGAGTACATCTTTTAATATTCTGCAATAAAGCAATCTGGTCCTGAAAATTTGTAAGTGTTTTGTGCCAATAATTTCTCCAATTCTATTCCCCTGCTGACGTGAACTTTGCCGAGCCTTTTCTTTCTGATTTACTATTAATTTCCATGGGATGCCTGGCATGTTGACCTCTCCCTTCAAATCCAATACTACAGGAATGAAATTATTCAGAATCGAAACAAAAACGGTTGATGCTGGAAATCCACAACAAAAATAAAAATAAAAATACCTGGAAAAATTCAGCAGGTCTTATAGAATTATTCAAAATGTCTGTCATCTCGTTATTTAATTGAAAATGGCGTCATTGTCGGATGTAACGTGCCTCACATCGCTTCTGGCTATTCCATTCTTAGAAACATGGAACATCAGAGCAGGCGTAGGTCATTTAGCCGTTATAAACTGCTCCGCAATTCAATCTCAGTATGGTGATGCATTATCGTAATTCTGCGTTCTCTTGCTCTCTCCAGGTTTCTTAACATCTTGAGCGTCCATAAATCTACCTATTTTCTTATTAGAAAAGTGACCTGGCCAACACAACCTTCTGTAAAGGGGAATGCCATATGTCTACCTGAACGTGAGTGAATAACTTTCTCCTCATCTCAGTCCCAAGTGCATATCCCTTCACCTGAGACTGTGGCCACATTATTTCGAGCCACCGCCAGAGGAAACATCATCACTTCATGTTGTATGTCCATCCCTGTCAGAATGTTCTACATTCAATTAGACCCTCCCCCATTCACTTAAACTCCAGCAAATACAGGCTTAAGCGGCCCAATTTCTCTTCATGCGCCAATCCTGCCAACCCAGGAACCATTCTGCTAAACATTCGTTGCATTCCCTATATGAAAATGCATAATTCCCTCGGGAGGCAGAACAAAACTGCACACAATACTCCACGTGTGGTCTCACCGAGCGCCAGTAATGCTGCAGGAAGCCATCCAAATTCCTGTGATCAAGTCCTCACGCAATGAATTCAAAATCAACAATTCCAAAGGTTCTCCCTTAACTATTATGCTGGTTACATAACATTGTCAAAGGTTTACATGGTTATTTTGGCATTCACTGCAAGTTTCTTTAAATATTGTCCTTTTGTGATCCTTCCTTTCCCATCTGTCACCATTTTTTGCTCTTTCTATGCAGCTGGATCTGTGCTTATGCATTTATTTACACCTTTAATTTATTTTCCTGCCATGTTCTTTCATGAGTCCTAATTGCCCGTGGATGTCTTTTTGGCAAGTAGATGTATTGCATGTTTGTATATGAGTTGGTCCCTGCAACCGATTAAATTACCTTTCAGCAACCCTCCAATATTGTTTGTCCTTCTCATTCACAGCTTGGTCCCCTCGGTATTTGCCAGAGAGGAAATATTCCCAGACAACTCAAGAATCTCCCCACTTCTCTTGCATGTGATGGTCTGCTTATGACAAACTTAATGGAAGCTGCACTGAAAAAGATGTAAGTAAGGCAAATATAAAGTTAATAACTAGCACACAACTGGTATTCAGGGAACGGGAATGGATCTCAGGAAGGAATGCTCAGAAAAAATAATGAAATGCAAATAGGTAGAAGAACATCATGTGTTATTTTATAACATGGACAATGGGCTTCAGTATAATACATATTCTGCTGATAATCAAGTAGAAGCTGATCACAATAAAGCAGGATGGGAAATAGGCACCATTCAAGTAAAGTGAAAGGTAATCACAAAGTACAATGAACAGAAGGAAGAATACAACAAAGATGATCCGGTAGTGTTTAGAATTAAGGTCAGTATAAAAAGTTAGGAAGCAAAGTTTAACTATGACATTTACTTTTTGCCTTACATAACAAGAAACAGTAACAAAAGACCACAGGGAAGCTAATATCAAAAAGGATCCAGCATTACAGGAAGAATGCGATTGCACTGGAGGAGGTGCAGAAGAGATCACCGGAATGTTGCCTAGGAAGAAACATTTAATTTATGAAGAGAGGTTGTAAAGACTTGAGCTGTTATCTTTGTAGCAGAGAAGACTGAGGGGCGACCTGATTGAGGTGCACAAGATTATGAGGAGCATAGACAGGGTGGAGAAGGACAAGCTGTTCCCCTTATCTGAAGGGCCAGACACGAGTGGACACATGTTCAAGGTGAGAGGCAGGAAGTTCGTGGGGGATGAGGTAAAACTGTTTTAACCAGAGGGTGGTGACGATCTGGAATGGGTGGCCTGGGAGGGTGGTGAAGGCGGGTTGACACACATCCTTTATAAACACCTAGGTGAGTATTTGGCACGTGAGAACATTCAAGGCTATTGGCCAAGTGCTGGTGAAGGGGATTAGGTAGGTAGGTCTGTTGTTTCTCACGTGTTGGTTACGGACTCGATGGGCCGAAGTGCGTATTCTGCGCTGCCGGATTCTGTGATGAAGTCAGGTCCATTAACGGGCGGACAGGGTAACTCAAGTCATGAGCTGATAAATAGCAGATGCTTATTACCCCTCACGTATAGAAATCAACGTGACTTTACAAATTTACACTCACAACATTTTCCTCATTCTCATTTGCGGACGCTTCAAAAACCCTCAGACCAGACATTCTTCTCTTTCTGTTTCATTCGTATTGATCAGGGTGTTTCCTCTTTATTTGCTGCTCTATCTCTGTCCCTCTCCCATATCTGTGCCAACGGTCTAAATTAAGACGGGTCCTCTGTCGTTCCTTGTGCCAGCACAACAACATTTAATGTTATGTTATTCTTTGATCAACGTCACTGGTATGCCCGGCATTTATTGCCCAACCCCAATTGTCCTTGAACTGAGTAGCTTGAAATTCGATTTCAGAGTGCAGTTGAGTGTCAATCATTTTGTAGATGACCTGAAGTCAAATGAAAGCCAGGCCACGTAAGGATGCCAGGTTTACTGTACTGATGGGCATTAGTGCACCAGATGGATTTTTACGACAACCGTTTCATTGTGACCGTTACTGAGACTAGCTCCCCAATTCCAATTTATCAATTCAATTTAAATTTCAACAGATGCCGCAGTGCAACTTGAGCCGTGGTCACCTGGATTACTGGGCTTCTGACGTTACCGCTATGCCACCGTGGCTCCGCCCCTCCACCCCCACAACCCTGCCCAACCCCCACCCCCCAAACCCCGCACGCTGTGTGAGCCAGCCTCAGTTGCTGCTTCCACAATTTTAAAACGTTCTTTCATGCATGTGTCAAAGTGGCGTTGAGTCTTGCACGATATTGTTTTTAACCTGAGGGAAATTAATGTTTGGATTTAAATTATGCTGCAGTTCAGCCTCCCTTCCATCGCTCAGCAGAATTCCAGAAATCATTTCTTCCAATTCAATTTGAAGTGAATATATTCAAAGTTTGTCTACACTTGGGAGCTGGGAAATCGAAATGAGACACATCCTCTGAGACTAAGATTCCATAACCAAGTGGTAATTTTAGGAAGAATGATTTCAGAAATTTTTTGTGACATTTGGAATCATCCACAGCCAAGAGTTATCGATGTTCAGCCGTTGTGCATATTTGGGGCTGACTTTGGTAGACTTTGGATAATAAGCCATATGAAGATACTGCAGGAAGGTACTGTTAATGATATATCAGCATTATCACAACTTTTGGCTTTGCAACATTAGCGAACCGAATGTCAAACTCCTTCTTCTATTTCTAATGTTTCTATACCTGCGTTGTGCGTTGCTCCTTAAATATTCTTGGTATTTTTTCCCTTATTTCTGACAGTCTGTCTCTGTAACTGAAGATGTTTTTTCCGACTAACAAATTTATCCGAAACATTTGAATAATTTGTATGCAATTGCTGCTGACCTACTGATCAGAATTCCAAATCGAGAACACATTCCTCAGTGAATGCTGCGTCAAAGCCAAGTTAAATAACATGAACAATTCCATTCCAGAAACCATCACAATAATAGGATATTCACCAAAATTGTCCTGGCAGGTCTAGATATTGAATAAAATACACAGGAGGAATTAATTATCACTTTAAGTGAAAATGGGAACGTAATCTTTGAGAAATTAATAGCTTGTTCTGAAAAGGATTCGGAAAAACAATAAAAGTTTTTAAAAAGCCCAAAAATTATTGATTGGGGGTTTGGGGGAAACTAATAATCTCTCAATGGGGATGTAATTTGAGTACATGAACTGGAATATAAAATTGTCGAACAACACAGAACATATTTTAGAAGTTTCAAAATGACCAGGAGAAATATATTCCCTAAAATAAAAACAAAATAGGCAACAATAATACAGTCTAGTTGAACAAATGAAACAGAACAATCCTAAATTTAAATCGATAAGCCTGCAGTAAGTATAGTGAGAATAAAGGAGGGAATGACGAAGAGCAAATCTCTTTCTCTTTCTCTGATTTTGTTTTGTCATTTTTATTGTAAAGCTTCTTTGTGCTTTTAACCTCTGCCGCAGACCAGTCCCAACAACATTCCCGAGCTCGATGTGTTATAGTTCATTTGCTGTGAAATGCATCTGCTCGCTTATCTATGCATGTTGTGTGGAATGTCATAGCTCTGGAGAATCGAGACAAGGGTCAGCCATTTATGAGTAAGATGTGAACAAATGTATTCACTCTAAGCGTTGTGAACCTTGCAGCGTTTGTGCAACAGAAAGAAGCAGATTGCTCGGTCGTTCAGTATAATCAGAAATGTTCTAATCAATCAAAATGCTGCTTTTGGGATGAACGGCTAAGGTTCAGCGTTTGAAGAAAATAAATTTACGAGATACAATTGAATTGAACGGGGCTGCATGCTAAGATAACAAAATAATCTAATCTTGTGTCTATGGCTCATGTCCTGATGAACAGATGCGTTCAATGTCTTTCGCTCTGGTCATCTTCTGTGCTTTCCCTCCCCCTCCACCCACCCTCATTTTCCACAGCCTGTCTCTCTTACTGAAGCGATTTCGTCAGGTTACAAAATTATCTTCAGCATATAAATAATTGGCAGCAGTTGGTTCTTGCTGCAAACCGTATTTACACCTGGGATACGGGCTGTTCGACGAACGGCGGATCAGAGACAATTTAAATAACGCGAAGTGCATTGTTCAGCCCAACTAACATTGGAAGAAATTGGATGAAAATATGTGACCAAAGTCATGAAATGTTTAAATGCCCCGCGTAAGGAATGACTTCAGGTGAAATTTGAAGCAATACCAGCCAGATGTAGAAAGATGAAAAAAATAATCTTAGTAATAATACTAATAATAACAATAACAATAATAAATTATCCGAATAGATTGGGGAAAATGATATTAGCGATTGTGGTTGATTGAATTAATAATAAATTGGAACATTTATTTTTTCTTGACGAGATCTCACATGGCTGACTCGTTACATTATATGAAGCCCTTGAGTTCCAGGAGAATGTAAAAAGCTGGATATAAAATTTACTTAGTGGCAGGAAACGAATAATAATTGTTGTCGGGCGCTTCTTTGATTAGAGGGCTGTTTCCGTTGAGGTTCCTTTAAACTTAGTACTAGTTCCTTTGCTTTGTGTTGCGTTTATTAATGATTTTAAATATAACTGTATGACGATTGATCAGGAAGTTGGAGGCGCCATTAAAATTGACGGAGCGAGTGATAGAGAGGAGGGTTTCTGTTGACTGCAGCAAGATATCCATGATCTGGTCAGGTGGACAGAAATATTTCGAATTGAATTCAGCCCACAGAAGTGTGAGGCGATGCATTTAAGAAAGCCAAATAAGCAAATGATTGCACAATAAATCGGAGGATAATGAGCGGTTTAGAGGAAGTGAGGCCCTGGGTGAATGCTCACGGTTGCCAGAAGGTAGCAGGAAAAGTTGGTATGATGGCTGAGATATCATCAGGAATCAGAAAACATAGAATATAAGACAGGGAGGTTATGCTGGAATTATGTAAAAAATTACTTAGAAGAAAACCTTAAATTTGAGCGCAGACCTGGTCACCATTTTACAGAAAGATTGCAATTGCATTAGAGAGGGTACAGAAATATTTGCAAGGATGTTGCTAGAACTGGAGCATTACGCTTTGAGGTAAGTTTGGATCGCCTTGTTTTTTTTTCCTTTGGAATACAGGAAAATGAGGTGAGATTTAATTGAGATTTACAAAACTGTGATGAGGCAGGATAGATTGTTTGGAATTGCTGACTTTCATGAGCAGAGGGGTCAGTGACGAGCGGGCATAGGTTCAAGGCGATTTTTGATAGATAAGAGGGGGGGGGAGGTGCAATCCTCAGCCAATTCGATACATTCCACGTGATATCAAAAAATGGATGAATGGAATGGATACGCAAAGACAATGGACCTTGACAATATTCTAGCAATAATACTGAGGACTTAAAGGTCGAGTACTTGCCACGCCCATAGCCAAACTTTTCCAGTGCAGCGACAACACTGGCATGTACCCAGAAACACGGGAAATTGCCCAACTACGTCCTGAATCAAAAAGCCGGTCAAATCCACCCCATCCAATTGTTGTCCTATAAGTCTGCTCTCCATATAAAGTGAAGTGATGGAAGGGGTCATCAATGTACAATTAAGCGGCATTAAATTAGCGATAACATGTTCACTGATGTTCTGTCTTATGTTCTATTCTTGAGCTGAGTACAGCCTTGGTCCAAGCATAGATAGATGACCTGAAATACAGAGGCGAGGTGAGAATTTCTGTCTCTGTCATCAAGGCAGCTTTTGACAGAGTGAGGCAATAAGACGGCCAATAATATTTGGTGTCAATGGTGATCAGAGAGTGTTTAAGTCATACCTAGCACAAAAAACTTTATTTGTGTTATTTGGAGTTTAATCATTTCTGTCCAGAGTACATTATTGCTGGAATTCCACATTGGAGTGTCCTCGGTCGACCATCCCGGCTGCTTAATCAATGGCATTATTTCCATTATAAGGTTAAAAGTGGGAATGTTCAATGCACCCCCCCCCCCCCCCCCCCAGAGGCTCGGAATCGTGCGGCGAACAACTCCCAGATGCCCCTCCACAATCCTGAAGGCACATGAGAGGAGTTGTACGGAATGCTTTGAACTTGCCTGGAGGTGTGCGGCTCCAACACGCAAGACGCTCGACACCATCCAAAACAAAGCAGCCGCTTGATTCGCAGCACATGCACAAATATCCTCTTTCCCCAGCACCAGCCCATAGTGAAAGAATTGTGTAACGTCGACAAGATGGATTGCAGGAACGCACCAAGATACTTTGACAGCACCTTCTAAACCCACAACCGCTAGCAGCTAGAAGGAGAAGGGCAGCAGATTCATGGGAACACCACCACCTGGTAGTTCCACTTCAATCCACACACCATCATGTGCTGCAACAAGAAGGAAGCTTATAACAGATATGAACAGGAGGTGCTTTGAAACAAATCGAAAAAAATACAAAGAGGGCTAAGCATAAATATTTAGAGTTATTTTCCATGGCAAGTTAACAAGAAATAGCAAAGCATTGTACAGACACCTAGGAAACAAACAGAAAAAAAACAGTCAGCTTTAGGGCAGACGCATGTATGGGTGGATATGGTAAACACTCTTTTCTTTAACACTCTCTACCTCTCTCTCTCTCGCTCCCTCTCTTTCTCTCTCTCTCGCTCCATATCTCTCTCTCTCTCTCTCCCTCTCGCTCTAACCCTGTGTTGTTTATTTCCCAATATATGTCTCTGTTTTTCCTCACTGACATACGACCCTCACATGCTGCCCGACCTGCTGAGTTATTTTTCCTCAGAAATTTCTGATTTTAATTCGGATTTGCAGCATCCACAGTATTCTGTTTCTAGGTTTCCTTGTTTGTTTTTGCTGCATCTGCGCTTCTCTCTCTCTCTGTCTCTCTCTCTCTCTTCTTGTGCCAACCTTCATAGTTAAAATTATTCCTGTTTCATTTCTGTACCAACAGAAACGCTTCCATTGATGACCAGCAACCACGTTGAGGACAGGGTATGAACTGAACGGAGTTTCTCCCCCTCCCCCAAGTTTTTAAATGAGTTTCCTCGACGTTACAGCCTCCGTCAGTGGCTTCGAACCCTACAAGAATTTAATTGAAATGCGAACATGCGAGCAGGAGTTAGCTGTTCATCCCCTTGGGTCTACTGATACATTTAACAAAGTCACGGCTCACCTGATAGTTACCTGAAATCTACATTCACCCCCCCCCCCCCACCCGCCCCAACCCCCTATAATTTTCTGCCCCTTGCTTGTCAAGAATGTATTGAGCTCTGTAATAATAAATGTATATATACCTAGAGGCATTTCCGGAGAATGCTGGGGGGTCAAGGGAAATTAAAGATGGATTAAGAAAAAGAAAATAAGTTTCGGGAAGATACCGATTCTCAGTACGGCAGAGTCCCTAGGGGAGTATTAAAAGTGCAATGGGGATCTTACAATGGACATTAGGAAAGCCAAGACAGTGCAGGTAAAAGCATCGGTGGGGAGAATAATGGAAAACCCAACGGGCTGTTTTAAAGTAGACAAAGAGCAAAATAATAACTAGGGAAAGGGTGTGGCCAATTAGAGGCCAGAATGGCCGAAAATTCCTTGGTTTACGTCTAACACCTTTCTTATTTAGCGGAGTGACAGACAATATTTCCAATTGAAAGAAGTGGCAAACTAGTGTAGAAATCGCTGCACGTTTTTGATTTGGGCACCTGCAATGTTCCCAAATACTTCCTTTAAACAGCTGGAAGTAAACAATCCAGTCTTGGTGATTTGTCCCTCCCGCTTGTCAATAATCTCTCCATAACAATTATTTGTGTTAAAATTACCTTTGCTGAATCCCTGTTCCTGATGCAATGATAGTTTCAAATGGGATGCCAGGCATGCTGAGCTTTTCCTCCAAGCAAACGCTGCAACAATGTTAATATTTATCATGCATGGTACTTGCTTATTTTAATTGACAGGAGCAGATTATCAGTTTTCATTTGGCCTGCATTGCTTACGGCAACCGTGCTTTTCCTAATGTAATTGTAAAATATCGACGTACTTATTTGAATAGCGCGCGCAACTTTATTTCCATACCTTCACTTTGTGCATGTTCTCATTTTTTGGGTGTTTTGGCTTAGGTCTACTTAGGGGTGGTGATGGGAGAGGTTGTAGGGAGGAATAACTTTTTGATCCAGCAATCGGCAATGACCAAGAACTCGCTGCCTTTGATGGTGGAAGCAGAGATAGGCAATGATTCCAAAAGGATATTGTTTGAGCACTAGCAGGAAATAAATATGTAGGGGCATGGGGATAATCTTTCGAGTTACCAACAGTCACAGATTGCAACTCTTTTCGAGTACAATCACAGTTCTTGGTTTCCGGGAGTGGGACATGAACCCACAGCCCTCTGATCCAAAGGCGAGGGTGCTATGAACTGAGCCACAGCTGACACCTATGAATAGTGCAGCCGAATTGGGCTAATCGGATTGACCAAGAACTAGAATGGACTGGATGGGGTGATTGTCGTCATTCTTTGTCCAAATGACTCTACGATGTAATTTCACTTCGGGCAACAATGTTTTCAGCTCCACGAAGCGAGAATCTCGGAACGGACCTCCCTGGCGGCCTGCAACCATTCAAATATGTTTATTGTTTTAGGCTGTTCTGCACCACCCACCACAGAGAAGTAGCCTCACTCCCCCTGCCTAGACCTGGACAAAAGGACCACAGCGTGCCCTTGCGAACCCTCACTCATCGAAATTGCTTAATTTATTTTTATGGACAACCCCTCCAGGGACACTCAGCTTCAACCTCCTTAGAATAAGTGCAGGTCATGTTTCTTCTGGACTGCATCTCGTAATTGCGCCTCAGGGTCACCTTCCCTACGTTTAATAAGCCATCACCGAGTGTTGCTCATGCCTGAAGGCTTCACTCATGCAAATGAGATGTAGCAGGTAGAGAAACGCCTTCTGCCCTAATAAGTTCAGTGAGTGATGTCACTACCCGTGTGTGTGTGATTATAAAAGCAGCACAATCTCGGAGATTCGATACAGAAAACATCAACTCCAGCATCCTGATACTAACTCTGAGGAAATCCACCGATGATGGAGAAACCTCTTATCTTGCTGATAGCAGTTCTAATCATGGCGCAGCACAGTACTGTTGCCCGACGGGGAATCCCTGGAGAACGCCAAGGTATATACTTGTAAATCTATCCGATCATTCAGAAGCCAATGCTCGGATATTTTTATTTTTAAACTAAGTTTTTCGATTTGAGAATCATGTTTTAATCTGCTGTATTAAGCTGATTGTTTGTGAGACTGAAAGTTGTAACATTAGCTTATTCTACAGGTTAATTCCCTGAATGTTCAGTCACTAGCTTAGCAGCTAGACAGAATTGTCGGTCTTGGGAGCTGTTCAAAGCAGAGCAGCAATAAAAGGGCAGCTCCGAGTCGGTGGTTCATTGGGAACGAATCATTTGCTTGGGAAACTCTGCAGTTGGTCTCAGTCCCAACGCACTACATAGGGGTAACCACCAGTCACTGCTCACGATCACTGATACCTGCTGAAAAGTGTGAGAGCATATACTGTGTGTGAGGACAGGATCGGATGTTCCCTCAGTACAGCTCCCTCAGTCAATTTCACGCACTCTCACTGTCTGCCACCCAGGTGAAAAATGAGGAAAACGGAGGAAAACTGGAAATGATCCTGATAACGCAACCGAGACATCAGTCAGCTTTCCATAACGAGGACAGGGAGAGAGATTAAAAAGGTTTCAGACAGGTTTATTTAATTCGATGTTTTCTGCAGCGTCAACAGTGGTTGGTGTCTGGGAAAACAAATTATGTCTGCAAGACAAGTGGCTAATTTATCCATTGTCACTCTGCATCTGCCGGGAACTGAGTGAACAAATACTGAGTTGATTTCCCATTCAGCAGATCCATCCCACCACTGGGATAGTGCTGCACTGTTAAATGTGTAATGCTTTGGGTGAAACATTAAACAGAGCTCCTATCTAACTCTTCATTGGACAGAGCATATCTGATCGATTATTGAAAACCTGGCAGTTCTCCATGTCCATTCGATCAGCAACACCCTCCCAACCAACATGACCAGAAACTAAAAACAAAAAACTACTGCGGATGCTGGAAATCCAAAACAAAAACATAATTACCTGGAAAAACTCAACAGGTCTGGCAGCATCGGTGGAGAAGAAAAGAGTTGACGTTTCGAGTCCACAAACTTCTCAGCCCTTCAAATCTCCTGCTTTATTTAAGAGAGTTTGCTGAAAGCTGATTAACCACGTTATTTCATATATAACAGTCTCGGTGTTATAGAAACCATCCATGTTCTATGAAACACTTTGGACTCTTCGCCTGATAGGAAAAGGGTTAGATATAAATGACAGACCTTTCATTTCACTATCTCTGGTCTCCGATTGTGGGTGTAATGCTGTCCACTTTGAGAAACAGCCTTGGACGGCCCTTCAGGGCGAAGCTTGAGCCTTTAGATATCAATGGGTGAGAGAGAAGTGTTGGTTTTCATTAAATATAAAAGTGTTCAGGTTGGCGTTTGATTCAAAGTCATTCCCAATAACACTGAGAAACTCAGCATCGTGTTTTCCCAAAGATCTCGCTCTCTCTGGGTTCACAACGATCACTCAATTAATTATTCATTTTGGATTATAGGACCGTGGTTCGCCTGCCATAGGGGAGCAGCAAGATTTCAAACAGTTCCGTGTGCCCCACACCAGGAGGCCGTCTTTAAAATAAACAGGTGGGTTGCATGCTGCCCACAAGGAAAGTAGTATCCAGTGATGGATTTCCGGCAGCCCGAGCTCTTCATGTTCTTTCTGAATGAAATCTTCGTCCCTGGGAAGCAGGCTCTGTTTGATTGTTTCAGTCCACCGACCCCTGACCCTGTATTGCTGCTTTCTGAATAATGGGCTGTACACCAAAATAAAACTTACTGCATTGATCACTGTTTCATTTCCTGTCTTGTTTCTCATTTGGACGAATATGTCCCAGGACAAGGTGCTTGGGAAAGTATTGGCACTGGTGGAAATGCTAGGAATCATACGGGATGGGAATTTGAAGTCAATGTGGGGAATCTCTGAAAGTTCTGAACAACACTTTCAGAAAGGGACCGATATAAAGCAGGTGCCTCGGAATGTCAGCACTCTGGCCATTTACCGAGCAAGATATCTGACAAATATCAGGGTGTAGAGCATGAGTTCAGGCGGAGAAGGGGACATGGAAATTGAATCGGGGTTTGGGAATTGCTTCAGGAGGTGGGTAACGTTGTGATAGGGGATTTCAGCGGCTGAACGAATTGGAAAGGATTTAGTGGCTTGCAATTATTAGCAGGATAAGGACATTCGGCCCCTTAAGCCTGCTGTCCGATTTGATGACATCATGGTTGATCTGATTCTCGCCTCAGGTTCTCATTCTGCCTATCCCGATAATCTTTGATCCACTTGTTATTCAAGAATAACAACGGTGGTGGCTGCTGAAATTTCGGTAGGATGCACGTTATTTGCAGGTTATGATAACATCTCCATTAGTTCCATTGAAGGAGCAGGGAAATTGAGCGGACATTCCTCACTTTTAATGGTTTTATGGGAATTGACCGAGTTTTGCAAAGGCAGCACTCACACAGAACATGAAGCACTGGGCACTCAGTTTGCAAATCCGAGTATGTACCAGCTGAGCGATCCACGCTCCGTGCAGACTAAAGTTCTTGACACTTTCGAGACAGAAACCTTGCTCGTGTCAGGAAATCTAGACAACCACTACTGTACATATATAGGTTCTGCAGATGGGAAAGTGTTTCAGGTATGAGGATGTTGGTCAAAGTGTGGTGAAGGGGCCAATGTATGGGAAGGTCGATTCAATTTGTGGGGAATCGTTTCAGTAGGAGGTGAAGTGGGATCAGCGTGTTAGAAATAGATGGTGTGAGTGGCGAAGTGTTATCAGAGGGTTTGGACGAGTTTCAGTGGGTGGGGAAGAACGATCCGATGGTTGGGAATAATGTCAATGAGTGGGGAAGGATGATCAGGGTATTTGGAAGATTAACAGTGTGTGGAGATGAGGAATCGGAGGGTTGGGATGAGTTTTAGTGGGCGGTGAAGGGCGTTCAGACGGTTAGGAAAAGTTTCAGTGGTTGGAGAAAAACAATCCAATTGTTAGAATGGATGTTAAAGGGCGCCAAGGGACGATCAGAGGATTGGGAAGAGTTTCAGTGCCTGGGGAAGAACAATAGAACAATCCAATTGTTAGGATGGATTATAGAGGGCGCCACCGGGCGGTCAGAGGATTGGGAGGAGCTTCAATGCGTGGGGAAAGGCGGCCAGAGCGTTGGCAACAGTTTTTGGTGGTGGAGAAGGGCGAGCAGAGGGATGGGTAGTTATTCACTGGGTGGAAAAGGGTGATCAAATGTTTGTAAAGAGTTTCAATGGGTTTCGAACGGGGATAAGGGGGAATGACGAGCTTTAGTGGATGCAGAGTTGCTAACAGTAGGTGGAGAGGAGGGACAGAAGTGATGGAAGGGTTGTGAGCTTGTTATGTGGTGCCGGGCTGCAGGAGAGTTTCATGCAGTTTGGAAATCAAAGAAACAACAGAGTATATCGTCTCCTCCTACGTTTTTGATTCCCGCTACTACTTTTCAAAGAAGGAAAAAAATCTTTACCCACAAACAAAGCAGCCAAATACACTAAAGGCGAAGGCGTCATCTTGAAGCGTAGTCGCTGCTGTCGGAAATACAGCAAATATATTTCTCTGATGTCAATTAAAGCAGCAAGAGGGCTGCAGGAAGTTGCAGGGTGAAGAGGAAGAAGCCGGGGATGAACCTCCAGCTCGGTAAACACACTGACAGTCATTCAAATCTATTAGTGTAGTGAGAGGCCGCCGGACCTGTAAACATACTGAAAGTACCTCCTCGCTACTCAGCTACTGAAAGGCCCACAGTTCGATGAGCACATTGACAATTCCCCCGCCCCCCAAGTATGCAACTGTAATACGAGTCTCCCTGCCCTGTAAACATACTGAGAAACCCTCCTCGCTACTAAGCTCGTGACAGGCTCACAGCTCGATAAGCAGAGTGACATTCTCCCCAGTATGTAACTATATTAAGAGGATCCCTGCTCTGTAAACTTACTGACAGTCAGTCCAACCTATTACAATAGTGAGAGGGCCCCGGCCATGTAAAAACACCGACAGTCATCCCAGTCTATTATTAGAGTGAGAGGGTCCCAGCCCTGTAAACATACCGACAGTCATCCCAATCTATTACTATAGCGAGAGGCTCCTGGCTATTTAAGCATGCTGACAGTCTCCCAGTCTATAAATATAGAGACAGCCTCCCGGCTCTGTAAACACACTGACAGTCTCCCAGTCTATAAATATAGAGACAGCCTCCCGGCTCTGTAAACACACTGACAGTCTCCCAGTCTATAAATATAGAGACAGCCTCCCGGCTCTGTAAACACACTGACAGTCTCCCAGTCTATAAGTATAGAGACACCCTCCCGGCTCTGTAAACACACTGACAGTCTGGCCAGTCTATTGCTCCTTTGATGGTTCACTCTCTCTGTAAATATAATAACACTCTCTCCAAGATATTACTATAGTGACAGAATACGGGTTCTGTAAAAATAATGACAGTCTATCCTCTCTATTAATATATTGACATCCCCTCAGCTCTTTAAACATACAGAGAGGCTCCCCAATCTATTACTATGGTGACAGAACCCCGGCAGTTTAAAGAAACTTACTGTGTCCCCATGCGATTACTTTGGGGCTGGCCACTGACCTGTAAACATACAGATAACCTCCACAATCTATTATTATAATGACAGACGCTCTACCCTGAAAACGCACTGACAGTCTCCAGAATCTATTACTATGGCGACAGGCTCTGTAAAAATGCAGAGAGTGCACCAAAGTATTCCTATAGAGACACGCCCCACGCTCTGTCAACGTACTGGCAGTCTATCCACACTTTAAAATGGTGACAAGCCCTGACTCTGTAAAGACAGTGAGGGGTCCACTACTTCACCCCTAACCCCACGCCTCCCCACAAGCTATTGCTATAGTGACATTCCCGCAGGTCTTTCAAAACATTAACAATCTGTCCACGCAATTACTATACTGACAGGCCGCATGCGCTTTAAACATATTGACAGTCACCCCAGTATATGACAATAGTGAGAGGCTGCTGGCTCTCTAAACATACCGTTTCCCAACACTATTAGGGTAGTGACAGTCCCTCGGTTCTGTGAACATATTGACAATCTCTCCCCTCTATTACTTTCCTGACATCCACTGGTTCTCGGAAATTATTGAAAGTGTCCCGGTTTATTACTATAAAGAAAGGCCACGGCTCTGTAAACACACTCAGAGTCTCCCCACTCTATTACTGCACTTGAAGAACGCCCTTTCTATCAAAGTACCGACAGGCCAGTCTCTCTATTAGTATATTGACAGGCTAGCAGCTCTTTAACAATGCTGACTGTGACCCCACTCTCTTAACATGGTGACGGCCCCCGGGTCTGTAAACATACTGACAGTCTCCCCACTCTATTACTGCAATATCTCGCGACGAGCACTGTAAAAATACTGACTGTTTCCCCCTCTCTATAATTATTGTGGCAGGCTCAGGTTCTGTAAACATTCTAACACATTTCCCACTCTATTACTGTTGAGCAAGAAGCCCAGTTTTATCAAATTACCGACAGTCCAGCCTCTCTATTAGTATATTGAAAGGTCCCCGGCTCTTTAATCATCCTGAAAGTCTCCCCTCTCTATTACAAAAGTGGCAGCCCCCAGCTCTACGAATATACTGACATTCTCACCACTCTCTTAGTATAGTGACAGGTCCCCGGGTCTGCAAACATAATAACAGCCTACGCAGCCTCTCCCTATAGATTGACCCTGGTTCTGTAAATAGACTGACAGTCTCCCGCTATATTAATATAGTGACAATTCCCTCGCTCTGTAAACACACGACAGTCTACCAACTCTGTCCCTATCGTGATAGCCCCCGGCACTGTAAACCTATTGGGCATCTTCCCACTCTATTAATATACCGACACACACACGGCACTGTAAATAATATGGTAATCTCCGCAGATAATTACTATAATGACAGGCCCCCAGGTTTGTAAAAGAATTGGCGGTGTCCGCACTTTATTACTACAGTGACAGGCCCTCGGCTCTGTAAACATTCTCAGAGTCTGCCCACTCTATTCATTTAGTGGCAAGCCCCCTGCTCTGTACACATTTTGACATGCGGCCCTGTCTCTGACAACATTGAGAGGCCCCTTGCTCTGTAAACATTCTGACAGTCCCAACATTCAATTACTGTACTGACAGGCCCCCGTATCTGTAAATTTACTGACAGTCTATTCAATATATTCCAACAGTGGCAGAACCCGGGTCTGTAAACATCCGGACTGGCTCCCCAGTTTATTATCACAGTGACAGGCCCCTGGCTCTGTAATATCTGACAGTTTCCCCATTCAATTCTTTAGCAAGCCCCGGGCGCTCCAGTGAACCTTATGGTCTGCCATCTCAATTATGTTAGTGATAGGACCCTGGCTTTATCAGAACACAGTCAGTCTCCCCAACTCTGTTGCTATAGTGACAGTCCCCGGGCTCTGTAAAAACACTGATAGTCACCCGATTCTGTTAATATAGTGACAATATCCAGCTCTGTAAAATTTCTGGCAGTCTCTCCACTCTATTACGATTGTGAGAGACCCCATGTTCTAAATATGCTGAGTGTCTCTCCACTCTGTTAAAATAGTGACAGGACCATGTCTCTGCAAAATGCTGACAATCACAACATTCTATTACGATATTAGAGACTTTTCAATCAATTCCAAGAGTGTCAGGACCTGGCGCTGTAACCTCTGTGACAGTCTCCCCAAATACATTACTATACAAACAGGCCTGTCGTTCTGTAACCTAAATGACAGTCTCCCCAATCAGTTACGACACTCAGTGGCCCCGGGCTCTGTATCCTGAGTGACAGCCTCGTCAATCAATTAATATACCGACTGCCCCCTGGTCCTGTAAACTGAGTGAGAATCTTCTCAACCAAATAATATGCCGACTGGCCCCCGGCCCTGCAGCTTGATTGATAGTCTCCCCAATTATTTGTTGCACTAATAGGGCCACTGGTCCTGCAGCCTGAGTGACAGACTCCCAATCAATTAGTCAACTGACTCGCCACGGCTCTGTTACCTGAGTGACCGTCTCCCCAATCAATTAGTCTAGTGACTCGCTCCGGCTCTGGTACCTGAGTGACCGTCTCCGCAATCAATTAGTCTGCTGACTCGCCCCAGCTCTGTTACCTGAGTGACCGTCTCCCCAATCAATTATTCTACAGACTCGTCCCGGCTCTGGTACCTGAGTGACCGTCTCCGCAATCAATTATTCTACAGACTCGTCCCGGCTCTGGTACCTGAGTGACCGTCTCCCCTATCAATTACTATATTTGCAGGCAGCAGGCTCTGTAAACTGAGTGACAATCTCCAAAAACCATTGCTGTACTGACTGGCCACTGCCTCTGTAACCGGAGTGACATTCTCCTCAATCAATTCCTATAGAGACTGACCCCGGCTCCGTAGTCTGGGTTATAGTCTCCTTAATCAATAGCTACATATGACTGGCCACAGACTTTGCAGCCTGAGTAACCATCTCCCCAAACCATTCCAATAGTGACTGCTCCACCAGCTCTGACACCTGAGTGACAGTCTCCCCATTTGTTTACCTAATATAACTGGCCCATGGCTCTGTAACCTAGGTACAGTCTCTAGGGGTGCTTTACCGACAACTGTGGCACGAGCGATATAATGATACAGACAAAGAACTCAGCGAGTGCCGTAATATTGTATTATGGTCCCTGTCAAATGTTGCACTTTCCTGAGTTCAGTGGGAGTGCTAATCTTCATCGTGTGTTTTTGATTATGGTTAATAATTTGTTATGTGCTACTGCTTTTTTGAAAATGGCATAAAGTCACGACACTCAGCAGAGAGCGTACCGAGCTCCCTCTGTGTGTTAGACAGACTCCGAGGGGGGCTGTCCAACTGTCTCACCCATGGCCCAGTGGGCTCTCCCGCCCCCTCCATGCGATCAGCAACAACAGCTCTTTCTATCTCTCCCTATTTCTTCTCCTCTATCTCTGTCTCTCTCTCTCTTTCTCTGTGATTGTCCCTCTTTCCCTGTCTCTCTCTCTCCGTTTGATTATCTTTATCTTCATTATACATGCAACATTTATCATTTGCCTGTTTTCCATAACCGATCATGTATCTGAGGAATATTGGGAGATTCGCGTCAGCACCTTCACAATATTCGCCCTCCGCTTTCTTAATCTATTCGGCTGCAAATCCTTCGGCCCTCGTGATTAGTCATCTCCATACAACTTATCGAATATATCACCTGAAAAAATCTGCATCAACTTTATTAAATTAAATGCTACAACGGCATTCTCCTTCGCTTTGCTTGTTGCGATATACTCTTCCTTGGCAAAGCCAAATGCAGGGAAGTTATCCTGCTTTCAGCCTTCTGCTTCCATGCGTGTAACCTATGTTCCAATATTGTTAAAAGCGAAGCTATGTGTCAACATCGGACTTAGGATTTGAACTCGGCGATTCTACCCTTCGAGCCTGCTCCGTTATTTGAGCAGATCATGGTTGAATATTGATTAAAAATAGTTACAAGCTGCCAGTTGAAATCAGGATGCACTGTTTGTGTCGCTAGTATCAAAACTCAGTTCCGGAATAGTAGAGTAAAGATTGACACAAACATATCCATTGGGGATTTCAGGAGTGTCCTCTTTATTAAGAAAGCATTGATCAAATGAACATTGCTCTTTGGATGTGAGACAGTTAGGAGAGTAATATTAAGATTAATAATATTATTTTTATTTATTTGGCAAGCAAGTTTATTAACTGGGTTTGTATAGTTTGTGTGTGTGTGTTTTTGTGTTTTCCTGTGTGTGTGTTTGTATGAGTGTATGTGTGTGTATGTGTGTCTGTATGTGTATGTGTTTTTATATTTGTGTGTGTGTTTGTTTGTATGTGTGTGTGTTTTTGTATGTGTGTGTGTATATGTCTGTGTGTTTTTGTATGTGTGTTTGAGTATGTGAGTGAATTAATGAATTGGAGACGGCTGCTTTCGAGGTTTGGAAGCATGAAAACAAGTTAGGGAGGTGTTTGAAATGACACATATGTAAACATGTCTGAGGAATTAGAATGTAATGTTTGAGGGGAATTTGTATTTTAAGGTACACCAGTGCAGTTGTAATTTCAAAGACGTAGCAGGATGTTCACACCTAACTAGGTGAGCCCTAGCAGTGTGGTTATTTATCCCAAAGGTTTATGACAACATTAATACCATGAAGTATTTATATTCTGGAAAAGGACATTTTCAAAGACATATGGGCCATTGGAATTTACAGATTCAAAAGAGAGAAAAGGTATAGCGTGGAGAGTGAAAGGCTTTGTTGCGAGAGGCGCTGGGACATCCAGCCGAAGCTTACGAAACAGCCTCGAGCCATGTCTTCATGATTCTGCTGCGCACAGACCTTAAAGGTGATAACTGAGCTGGCCTGTCTTTCCACATTTAAAATCTATTTTGGGCTGTTGCCTTACAAGACGGCGGGCCCAGCAGTCAGGTTACAAAGGAATTTTAGTATGACTACAGTCTTAAGCATCTGCATGTGTTTGTCATCTTTTCTTTTGTTTTCATTTAAAATGGAAACGTTAAAAGTCTAAAGTTCTTAATGAATTCATTACCAATCATTTCAGTGTTCAGTCTTCTCGTTATAAATACAAATAACAAAACAGTTTTATTTCCGGAACCAAGTTTCCCCTCGTGGATTTGGGCCCGCCTAGCACACAACCTCTGCCGTGTTATAACAAGCTCAGCAGCATAGAATGATTTAGGAGGAGTTAGATGAGTTAATTTGGGAAGCCGGGAATATTTCCAATGCCCGGAGCCTGCATGTTTGTGGGAAGTGTCTCCAACTGCAGCTCCTGGAAGCCTGGGTTCTGAAGCTGGAACGGCGGCTGGGGACACTGTGGAACACACGCGCGATGGGGAGTATCGTGGATAGCATGTATAGAGAGGTGGTCACACCGCAGCCTAAAATGTCCACATGCAGGAATGGAATGGGTGTTCACCAGGCAGAGAAAGAGGACTAGGCGGGCAGTGCAGGAATCTTCTGTGGCTATTCCCCTGTAAAACAGATATACCCCTTTAGGTACTGTTAAGAGGAACGGCCTCCCTGGTGAAAGCAGCAAAAGCCAAATTCGCCGCACTGTGCTAGGCTCTGCTCCACAAGGGAGAAGTAAACATTTTTGGGAGTGCGATATTTATAAGGGATTCTATTGTAAGGGTAATAGATCATCGTTTGTGTGGCCGCAAACGAGACTCCAAGATGGTATGTTGCCTCTCTGGTGCTCGGGCGAAGGATATCTCAGAGCAGCTTCAGGACATTATGAAAAGTGAGGGTGAAAAGCGTGATACACATTGGTACAAACGACACAGGTAAAAAGGATCGTGGTTCTAAAAAGAGAATATAGGAAGTAATTTGAAAAGTGGAACCTCAATGGTATTGATCGCAGTGTTACTGCCAGTGTCACGTGCTAGTCAGAGTAGAAATAGTGGGATATATCGGATGAAGAGGAGGCTGAAGCGATTATGTGAGGGGGAGAGCTCCAGATTCCTTGGACATGGGCAACTTTTCTGGGGGAGATGGGACCAGTACAAACAGAAAGGGTTACACCTACATAAAGGGGAATATTTGCTTGAGTGGTTGGGGAAGCTTTAAGCTAAAATGGCAGGGGAATGGGAACCTATGCAAAAGCCAGAGCAGGGGGAATCAAGGACAAAAACAAAATACATAAAGAGGAATAAGGAAATCGATAGTCTTTGGAAATGAAGGACAAATTCAAACAGAGCTTCAGCGAAATGGTGTTGGGGAAATTGATGGGATTGAAGGCCACTAAATCTCCAGGGCCTTATAATCTCCATCCCAGACTACAGAAGGGAGTGTCAACAGAAATAACGTGTGCATTGATTCTATAGACACAGGGACAGTTCCTAATGATTGGAGTGTAGCGAATGTAAACCTGCTATTTAAAAATGGAGGTAGGGAGCAAACAGGTGATTAAAGGTCATTTAACCTGACATCGGTCGTGGGGAAATTCGAGAGGCCATTTTCAAATAATTAGTAGAAGGCACTTGGAAAGCAGTTGCAGAATCGGACAGAGACAGCATGCATTTACGAAATGGAAATCATGCTTTGAATTTTTCGAGGATGTCACTAAAGAAATGATGAAGTGGATCGAGGGATGTGGTTTATATGGACTATGTACCAAGCAATACACAAGAATCTGCTGCTAAATCACACCAGCTTGAATGTTGCTAGTATTATTACAGATTGAAAGGAGTCCCTTGTCAATTTCCTCCAGTACTGTTGAGCAGAATCATTTATTCCACACTGAGTGACTTTCTTGCTCGTCCTCCAGAGAGCGCAGTTAGAATTCAGAGTGAACTCTAACGCCCGTCTGAAGGTTGGCATTGCACAGCCCAGCAGTTTCTTTTTAGAAGTTAATATTTATGAAAGGCTACATATTATTTGATCTCTCCGTGCTGAACTCACTCGCTCACACAACATTGTCTTCTTAATATGTTTGCTTCTCAGTTATGTTTTCAGTCCCTGTGAAGATAATTCGCTTCCTCAGAGTTTTTATAAAATGATCTCTAAAACGATGCAAATCTCGCCCCTTGCAGTAGACAAAACTAACGGCGCCGGTCCAGGTTTTAAAACCCATTGTCAGTGTTGTTCTGGTTACCTATTTTTGAAATGACCCAAATGGAGAACATTTTGAAGAAAGAAAAAAGGCGTTGGTGGAGACTCGTCTGGGGGAAGCTGTTCAGAGTTATCTTGTTAACTTAATGTAAAATTGATGAATGTCTGCAACTTTAAGCAACAAAGCGTGTAATGAATGATGTCCTCTTTTTTTCTGGGATTTTACTCTGTGAATGTTTCTGGATCATATTCCTGCTCTGCCGCATACTGTGGCTCCACTTCTCTTTAAGTGACGTCTTCTGTATCAGTTCTCTCCACTTCTCACTCCCTTTCTGTTATTTAATTTACTGTCTCCCCGAATACTCCACCTGTTTAATCATCATCACTCAACCTTCCCCGGATTTCATTTCTGCTTCCTTTCACAACCTTTCACATTTACCCCTTTTGTATACCTGTGACTCAAATGTTCCGTTTAACTAACAGTTTCTCTGCAATCAGTTAATTTCTTCATCTTTGTTCCCTTCTCAACTTTCCCAACCGTTGATAATATATTCCTAATTTATATTCTATTTCTGTGTTTAATGAATCTATAACTCGATCCTGAGTATTTCCTCCTTCTCCTTGCCTTCCTCCATCTTGTTTGCTCTTGGCTTCAAGTCCTTTAGTTTTCACTGTGCCCCCAGTTCATGTTCATTTTGGATTTTCTCTGTATCTTTCACTTTCGGTGACTTTCTTTAATATTTTAGTTTTCTTCATCCTGTCTCTTCTGTTCTTCCTAAATTACTGTTTCCATATCACGTCCTGACGTTTCATGCCACTCAGCGATTTGTCTTGATTGACAACTTCTGTCCTATCTGTCTTTAGCTTTCTGGGTGCCATCCCTGTGTCTATTTGTTTCTTTCCTTTCCTGGCTCCCTCTGGACTCTCTCTTTAGTGCAACTTTCACAAACATCTCCATTGCTTGTTAAAGGCAACATATCGACATTCTACATTTACTATATTTACCTGCCTTGTAGCTCCCCGGTTGGATTGATCCTCCCAGTCCACTGGGATCAGTATTCAAATGACAGGGTAGACAAAAGCCAAACTCGCCGAAATCCTTGGTCCACCCGTCGACGCAGCTGACCATGTTGTGGCCACTGGCGCGTGTTAACAGCAAGTTCATGCAACAGCTGAGAGTTATTCGAATGTGAGGACCATAATTTATGAGCCACGCCAAAGAGAGCGGCGAATCGGGCCATCATCAATGGCCACGGTCCTGAATGGGGATCATCGCGGGTTGGTTAGAGCTCACAAAGGCCCTGAGACATCCTGAGCACCCTTTTAGCTCTGGAGCGGCCTCCAGCCGCTCAGGCCGCTCCTTTTACTGCATCCACATATTCCTGGAGGAGAGTTGGAGGCTGACGGTCAGCTATTCTCACTCACTGCATTCCAAATCATCAACAAAGCATGTTCATCATTTTTATTATTATTATTTGTGATACAACATCTCTCAATGACAAGCTCTAGTGACAATGGGATGGGGATGAAGCAGCAGTTCACGATGCAGTGGGTGCTATAACCACGGACCTGCAGTCAGGCTGTTCAGTCAAAGGGTCATTTTTCACTCTGGATGGAAACCGAAGGGGAAATCAGCCGGCACTAAGCGATTGAGCAACACATCTCATAATCAAACTGTTCACTTCCTGCTATGAGGGAGAGGCTGGGCCAAATTCCCTGACAATTGTCTGTTTCAGCCACGGGCGCAACCTGGGGTGCCACTGGTACGGAAGTACGATATTAATTATTAAATCAATAAAATGTGACACGGATCTTATGATGAATTGCACAGGCGCGCTCTCAAGTTAAACATCAGAGCCCTCATATTGCAGCAAGACTTTATTTGCTAAGTTGTTAGCTAGATAGTTGCACTTGCAGAACGAAAGAATCAGGGAACTTCGCCGGCCTGAGGAGGGTCCAAAGAAGGAAATCTCAGGCCACACATGATGTTAAAGACTATGGAAAAGTAAAATGGAAGGAAGCTTGTAAAGTGCAAGTTATCATGAATAATCAAGCCAATAAGTTGTCTTGCCTTCTCAAGCGTGTTAATGATGGTCTGTTGGCGCTTGAAGTGCCGCTGCAAACAACTCTCGCCAGAGTGTATATCCAGTCCATGAACAGCACTGAAGCGTTAAAGCACGCCTTTTAAAATGACAGAGTTAACGTGGGTTTCTTCTACCCAATGTCAGTCAACTTAATCATTTTTGGTGATTTCATCACTTTGGTTGCTGCAGATCACCAGGCATAGGAGCTGGCCAAAATTGACTGGGAGATGAGCCTAGCAGGAAAGACAGTGGAACAGCAATGGCAGGAGTTTCTGGGAGTAATTTGGGAGACACAGCAACAATTCATCCCTAGGAAGAAGAAGCATACTAAAGAGAAGACGAGGCAACCATGGCTGACAAGGGAAATCAGCGACAGAAAAAAAGCGAAAGTAAAGCATACAATGCGGCGAAGAGCGGTGGGAAACCAGGGGATTGGGAAGCCTACAAAGACCAACAGAGGAAACTAAAAGAGAATTAAGGAGGGAGTAGATTAAATATGAGTGTAAACTAGCTAGTAACAAAAAATAAATTGCAAGAGTTTTTTTTTAGATATATAAATGGTAAGAGAGAGACAAAAGTGGACATTGGTCCGCTGGAAAATGACGCTGGAGAAGTACTAGTGGGTAACAAAGAAATGGCGGAGGAACTGACTAGGTGCATTGCGTCAGTCTTCAAAGTGGAAGACACGAGTGACATCCCCAAAGTACAAGAGAGTTGGGAGCCAGAGTTGAGTGTGGTGGCCATTACCAAGGAGAAGGTGCTAGGAAACTGAAATGTCTGATGTTGGATAAATCACCTGGAGCAGACGATTACAAGGCCAGAGTTCTGCAGGAGATAAGTGAAGAGATAGTGGAGGCGTTAGTGGTGATCTTTCAGGAATCACTGGAGTCAGGAAGGGTCCTAGAGGACTGGAAGATCTCGAATGTAACACCCCTGTTTAAGAAGGGAGTGAGGCAAAAGATGGGAAATTACAGGTCGATTAGCCTGACGTCGGTCGTTGGTAAGATTTTAAAGTCAATTATTAAGGATGAGATTTCAGAATAATTGGAAGTGCATGGTAAAATCGGGCAAAGTCAGCATGGTTTCATCAATGGGAGGTCATGCCTGACAAATCTGTTAGAATTCTTTGAGGAGGTAACGAGTAGGTTAGACAAAGGAGAGTCCATGGATGTTATCTACTTGGACTTTTAGAAGGCCATTGACAAGGTGCCGCACAGAAGGCTGCTTACTAATATAGGAGCCTTTCTCGTTAGAGGCAAGATGTTAGCATGGATAGAAGATTGGCTGTCTGGCAGGAAGCACAGAGTGGGGATAAGGGGGTCCTTCTCAGGATGGCGGCCGGTGACTAGTAGAGTTCCGCAGGGGTCAGTTTTGGGACCACAACTTTTCACTTTATACATTAATGATCTAGATGAAGGAGCTGAGGGCATCCTGGCTATGTTTGCAGATGATACAAAGATAGGTGGAGGGAGAGGTGGTATTGAGGAGGCCGGGAGGCTGCAGAAGCATTTAGACATGTTAGGAGAATGGGCAAAGTGGTGGCAGATGGAAAACAACGTGGGGAAGTGTGAGGTCATTCAGTTTGGTAGGAAGAATAGAGGCATGGAGTATTTTCAAATTGGAGAGGGAATTCGGAAACCTGGAGTGCAAAGGGATTTGGGGGTGCTGGTGCAGGAGTCTCTTATCTTTAAATTGCATGTTGAGTCGATAGTTTGGAAGGCAAATGCAATGCTGACATTTATTTCGAGAGGACTAGAATATAAAAGGAGGGATGTGCTGCTGAGGATTTATAAGGCTCTGGTCAGACCACATTTAGAATATTCTGAGCAATTCTGGCCCCCGTATCTCAGGAAGGATATTCTGGCCCTGGAGAGGGTCCAGAGAAGGTTCACGAGAATGATCCCAGGATTGAAAGGCTTAACATATGACGAATGTTTGAGGACTCTGTGTCTATAGTCGATGGACTGCGGAAGGATGAGGGGGGATCTGATTGAAACTTACCGAATCCTGAAAGGCCTGGATAGAGTGGATGTGGGGAAGATGTTTCCGTTACTAGGAGATACTAGGACCCGAGGGCACAACCTCAGAGAAAAGGGAAGACCTTTTAGAACAGAGATGAGGAGAAACTTCTTTAGTCAGAGAGAGTGGTGAATCTATGGAATGCCGTGCCACAGAAGGCTGTAGAGGACAGGTCACTGAGTGTATTTAAGACGGAGATAGATAGGTTCTTCATTGCTAAGCTCATAAAAGGTTACGGGGAGAAGGCGGGAGAAAGGGATTGAGAAACTTATCAGCCATGATTGAATGGCGGAGCAGACTCGATAGGCCGATTGGCCTAATTTCTTCTCCCATGTCTTATGGTCTTTCTGCTACTAGGTCTTATCGGAAGGGCTCACAAGAAACTTGCCATTGGTAGTTTGCCGTGCTGAAGATGGCTGTAGAACATGGCCTTTTAATCACCAACACGGTTTTCCGCCACTCCAATTGGAACACTGGACATTGGGTGCACCCCAGCTCTGAGCACTGGCATTTAATTGACCATGTCATCACCAGGCACAGGGCAGGTAGGGTGTTCGGATAATGAAGCCATGTGAGGCGTTGGTTGCTGGGCTGACCACTGTCTTATCCTTTCAAACATAGACATTTTTGGCTCACACCTTGACATTGGCAGATCTTAAAGTGCACAAGTTTCGCAAAGTCACAAGTTTGAATCAGGCAGGCAAGAAGGAATTTTTCTCAGAGAACTTCTGAGTCGCAAATAAACAGTGAAAATTTGGCTCTGAATTGAGGAGAAGTGAACTACATTCAGGACTGCAGTGTTACCAGTGCTGTAAATGACCTTTGTCTTACCGTTCGTATGAATCAACATTTGTTGAATGAAATTTATGAGCGGATCCAATAACTAATGGAAGAGAATCACTACCTTTACTGGGATTTGCTCAATCACATGTCCACTATATCTAAGCACGCAGCCTTCTCAAACCTCTGCAGGACTGAAGGATGCAGGCTCAGAAAGATGTAAGACGAATGATTCAATCAGAAGAGCGAATAAATTTCCTAATTTGCCGAAAATACAAGATTGAAGAGTTCATATGATGCTCGAAAACTGTTTGAAGGCACAAGCCTTGGTTGATTTGTCAGCAGTCCTCGGCGCCTATGTGCCAGAACCATAGGAAGAACAAAAACACAATCTACAAAGATGGCCATAATAAACATTCTCATTCAGCTTTCATACAGCAATGAAGAGATGCGTTTTCCATTAACTATTCTCTTGATAAAGCTTCCACCAAACAGAAAACGAATAAAACTGTCAATCTTCTGTCTATAGTTTAAAGTAAAGAAGCTGATGATGTCCCAACGGTTGTCTAAATGGCTGGAAGCCAATGCTTCGTTAATAGCCTAATTAAAATTTTCACCCTGTGAGGAAGACAGGGAATGCTCCAGAATATTACAAGGTACCTCATTGCCAAGCTGCACAAATGGAATGTAACCCGCCAACCATCAAACAATCAGAGTGAAATCTCAGACCACTTCCTCTCTCGGAAAACCTTCGCCATAATCGTTCTGATCTTCTTAGTGCAACACGTCGACCAGGATCTGCTGCCAGTGGAGACTGCAGTTCAATCAATAGTCCTAGAATCACTGACATGGCTCTTGCAGTAAGGCAGCTTAAACTCTTCGGGTTAGTATTGTCAAGAACAAGGTTTTGGCTTCTAAGCCACTTATGATTAGCTGACACAGGTCAGCCTTGAGAGGCTTTAGAAGGTCAGGAAAACATTCTGCTGTCCTGGGAAATTCATCACACTGGTTCAACCGTTCCACGACGTCATGCTCAAACCTTCCCTGGATGAGTGTAAGTCTTCTCACCCGTTTCCGGTCACTAATGGAGTTAAACAGGGCTGTGTACTGGAATCGACTCTCTTCAGCATGTTTCATTTTATCTCCCCATTCTCTACAAAGCCCTCTATTATGGCGATGCTGACATTGTAATGAAATATCGCACAAGCAGAAATCTCACCATCCTGCGCTACTGCAGGCAATGAACAAAGTGTCTAAGAACATTTTTCATCACTTTGTGTTTTCAGATGACTGTGTGCGTATTACCAGTTCAGAGCTGGGAATGCAGGCAGCACAGACTTGCCCACCAATCATGCAAAAACTTGTACCTCATGATCATCATGACGAAAAATGAAGTAATGTATCAGTCTGTACCAGGGCGCAATGTTTCAGTCTATGCTCACAAGGTGTTTGCAATGGAGGGCTTCACTTATCTCGGCAGCGCACTCAATCGCACTGTCGATAATGAGGCACGTGCAAGAATGTAAATCACACATAAAAAGTGTAACCTCCGGATGTCTCCTGAAATCAACCTGGAAGTGAAGAGGAATCTGCCCGCTTACCTAACTGAAAGTCCATACTGCAATAGGACTGTCAACTTTGCAAAAAGTTTGAAAATCTGATTGTGCACAAACACCATGTCATAAAGCGCAATCATTTTTAGTTGAGCTGCCTGAGGAAAGCGCTGCAGCTCAGATGGCAGGGCAGAATAGCAGACATTGAACTGACACGTCAAACATTCAGTCTTTCACCAGAGACACAGCTGTCCCACCCAGTTTATGCAACCAAATTGCTTTAAAATAGTTAACCAAATGAAATTTCTATGGAGGATTTGAGACAGGGGTGCGCTCTCATTGAAAACAAAGGAAGCGCTGCAGGGACACTTTGAAGACTTCTCTTCGGAGTTTTAAAATTCAACAAGAGTCATAGGATAAGCTCAACGAAGATGTTTGCGCCTTTGCAATGCCAATTTAAAAATGAAGGCTGAAGGCGTTAGTGTTTCAAATGGCATTTATTTCTCATGCTTGAAATCCTAGGTCTCGGTCATATATTTAAATAATCTAACAAGCAGTTTGAATGGGTATATCAACAGTTTCTTAAACTCCACTCTGAATTTCGCCTGTGTCACAGCGTAAATACACGTGTTGGTGCATGTACTGAGAAGCTGCAGCATCATTGCTGTTCTTTCTGTGATATAAAGGGGGTCAGTGGCAGAAACACCATATTGTTCTGTTATTCGCTGATAAACATTAAATACAAACTGTGTCACCCATAACATTAAAAAACTGCCTGTTATGCTGAACAGTAAAATGATAGCTTTTCTTCTATGATCCATCTCTGGATCCTTGCGGTTCTCGCCACTGCTGAGGCCCTGGAGACCCCTCCGGACTCTGCTGGTCACTAAAATGCATCTGACAGTCAGAAGGTTGAGAATCGAAATTAGAAAAAACGGGACACAGGGAGACAAAATGCGGTGAAACAACTCATATGCTGCCCAAGCAGTGGAATTAATGAGGCTAGATTTAATGGCACAATACCAGGGAACGTTATCAATTATATATACAGCTTCAGATGCGAAGAACCAAGGGGTACACTCTAAGGAGCCTAGCACACTCACTGTTGCTAGAACCACAGCTGCCGTTTTCGGGGTACAATATTTTGTTTTCAGCTTCTCACAACAAATTGCCACAAAACGATCAAAGGTGAACACCACTGTTAGCCATACAGAAACAGTCGTGGCTGCAAAAACCAAGAAGTTATTGAGGCAGCAAACGGGAGTAATGTCCATAAATGAACCTGGGAAGTATCTTGGAAATATCCCTCTTAACATAGGATCAGTGATGATGACCAGCAGATCGGCCATTGCCATGCCCAACAGGTAGCGGTTGATACATTTCGACAGACCACACTTTCCTCTGAATAAAATCAGAATCGTTAGCACGTTAACTGGAACAGAGAAAAGTAATGAAACACGTAAACAATGATCCGCCAAGGAAGCAAAATCACAGTCTTTCAGGTTATAGGATGCCTTTCCTCTTGCATCCTAAAAGGAATGTTTATGAAATGTTTTTGAGCAGAGGATTTTTTTTTCAATTTATTGTCAAATCGTATTGGAGATGTATTAGTCATTAATTTGAATACATTGCACACTGGATGCAGTGAAAAGGACAATTGAGGTCGTCGAACCATTGCCTAGGAGTGAATGTCATTGAGGAAGCAGGGACATTGTTTGTTTAAACCAGCTTTGGGTTCCATGCTGATGAAGAAAATTTGGGTACATACTGAGAGCAACTGATTAGTTGTTCAGGGTTATGCAAGCTAAACTTGGCTCACACAAAGTGAATGAGGAAGAGACATTGAGTGTGGGAATTGCTGGGGAGATTCATACAAAAACTGAACCCCGCCGTGAAATTGGGAGGGAGACATCTAAGATCGGATTTGGAGGCCTGGGCAATTGGTTTTGGAAAGTGGGTAAACCTAAGTGTTGGATGAGAAGATAGAGGATTCAGTGCAATGCAATAAGAGACTGAGATTCCAAGATTGATATGGAATAAAAACATGAGGCGAATTCTAATACACGTATCATCTATATACACAACTCAATTATTATTTTTAACCATTGATAACTAATATAATTGTTGTTGGCGAAGAGGAGGATGGTCCTGAACTACGTTCAAGAAATTTATCTTTCACGTTCCATTGCTTACAAATGAAAAACGGAGAGAATGAAGATATTGCACATCGTCCTTGATGAAATTGTGCAAATACATATTTTCAGAGCATTATCTAATAATATATCACCATTAGTGAAAGTGAAAGAAATTATTCAATAATGCCTGTTCACTCTGCTCATATATCCAGAAAAAGAACATTCACCGAATGAGGTAAACACATAACAAATGAGTGTAGCAGTGAAACTAAACGAACCTGCAACATATTTCAGATGTCCTCATCTCAGTTTACCTCACAAATCGTTCAAGAGACTTGAGAAGTTCATCACCATAAGTTACTCACACCGTATTTTATCTCATTTACATCCCACTTGTATTCCCCCCACCCCGCACCCCCCTCCAACACCCCCACCCCACGCCGCCCCTCTCGTCCTCTCTCTCTCCAAATCTATCTCTCTTTCACTTGCATCCTCTGTTTCTCTCTCTTTCATCTCCCTCATTACTTTTCGTTTGTTATCTCCTGTTGATCCCTCTATACCTCTAACATCGTTCTTGTATTGCTCCGTTTCACATCTGACTCATTGTTATTATGTGAGCGAGCATCCTAGTCAAAGATGCTACTTGCCTGTAAATTTCGGCGTGTATTTATTTTTGTTCATTTAGAAACGTTTGTGAAAAGTTTAACATTTCGAGAGATGATCACAGTCTCTATTTGTTAACTTGCTTTTTTTCTCTTGTTCAAATCCATTCCATTACTTCAAAGCAAAAAATACAGAGCACATATGTTTCAGATGAAAGTCCACCAAATCGAGTAATTAATGAAGATACCAAGCAATAATTTATTGTTTGCGCAGACTTAACCATCATTACCTCATGATACGTGGTCTATCGAGATTACTCATGAAAATCACACTTCACATTCCAGCTTGAGTAAGAGTTTCTTCAACCCTCTTAAAATATGTCAACATTTCAACTCTCGATTTCATGCAAAATACATTAAGATAATAGTGCATCATAAATACAAAGAAATATACATCAGAGTCATGGAAAGAAGATTAAATGCTATCCTCTCTCAACCTCAAAGAAACTGATTCGTGACTATATGATCAATTTAATTTGATTAATTTAACAGCCAGTACATAATCATAAATTTGCAAGGAAGAAAAAAAAACACAATTGATTGACATCACTTATTTAATCTGCTCCCCATCTTTGCTTCCATCTCCCTTAGTGAATTCATCCAATTTTCAGAAGAATGCTGTTTCCTCTCATAACTTAAATGCAAAATAGTGTGGATGCTGGAAATCATAAGTAAAAACTGAAGACACTGGATAAATTCAGCAGGTCGTGAAGCACCTGTAGAAAAATAAATGGAATTAGCGTTTTGTGTTGGTATGGCTCTTCTTCCAGAGCTGAAGGAGGGCCGCACGGACGGGAAACGTTTAATCGGTTCCTCTCTCCACAGATGCCCCCAGTGAATTTTTCCAGCATTTTCTCTATTTATTTATGTTTCATCTCATCTTGTGCTGACAAATATCCCAGGTGGATGTCATTCATTCCCACGCCATGCACTGTTCAATCTGTCTGCGAAACAAGGAACACGCAAAATATAATTCCTTTGTCAGAGAACCAGAAACCTAACTGAAACTCCAATTGTAGTAATTGCAAAATGTAGATTTAGCAGGGGGATTGTTTAACAAAACATTGATACTGCTCATCCTAGATTACAACTAACATGAAAGTGTTGTTAGTCCCTCAGGTGCACTGTAAACGTTTTCAATATAAGAGCAATACATTCCATTTCACAATGAGCTCCGGCAACAGGCTGTAACTTCATCCATATTCTTTCAGGGAAGACTATGTGAAAGAAACAGGAACACACTCAGTTCTGCAGCAAGGCATACAACGTGGCAGAAGGGAATAATATTTTAGATCATTGAAAAGCAAAACAATGATTGAAGTTGTTACAAAACGGATTAATGTTGTTTATTGTTAGAGGTCTGACATTGCGCAGCCTCCTATGTCAGTTAGCTGCCTCGTTATGAATAACTGAGAAGTTTTGAGCATTGATATTCCAGGACAGGTCCGGCCCGCAAAGTGATACTGGCAGGAACAATCGATCGTCTTCTGCGTGTTGATACAAAGCTGGTGAGAGCCAATGTGCAATATCACACGCAGTATTGATCGACTGAGATAACGGGTGATATTATTGAATGGGAGGTAGTTCAGGCAAGGATTATTAGGTTTAGTCCTGTGTTGCTGGAGTTATCATATGAGAAAATTTTGAGCTGGTTGCGTCCACAATCAAAACAGTTGGTAAGAATAAGAGCTGATATTACTATAACGTACACGATTCAGAGGTCGTTTAAAGAGGAATTGACAGGATTTTTCCTGTCAGGATTTTTCACCTCATGGAATAATAAAGGCCATATGGGCACTGTTTCACAATCAACTTCCCCACATTCAAACTGTGGATGATTAAGGCTATTTTCACTCTCAGGGTCGGAAATCTCTGGAATTGTCTTGGAAACAGAACTCTGGATGCCGAGATATTGAAAATACACAACGTTTGGGTAAACGCACTTTTACAGTATAGCGGAATAATGGATTATTGGTAAACCAATGGAAAAGGGAGCTGGGGCGCCATCAAACGAGTCACAATCTGATCGTAATGCTGAACGCCTTACAGCTCGTGCTGTATGCCATACTTCACCTCCTGTTTCCAATGTCCTTGTGTCCAGCTGACAACAATTTACCCAGTACAACAAATAAACTTTTAGAATTGCCAGGATTGCATCCGAAATGGTCAATGAAGATACATTAAATTCACAAAAGGTCGACAAAGCAAAGATTTAAGAAATTTCGTTCCTCAACGTATAAAACTGATCAGTAAGCTTTAAACATATAGTTACTAAAAAAAAATGTCGATTCGAGCAGTTGTGTCAATTACCGAGTTACAACATTAAGAACTGGACGCAATGGCTCACCAAATACTCCAACTGGCGTAAGAACAAGAAAGTAAATATCTTCTATTTGATAGATGACTGGATATTCCATTACTGGGAGGGACACTCAAACCCACAGCCCCGGCAGGCACTCTGAGCTCACCCATTCTGATGGGATTTGATTTATAAAGGGTATGTTGATCCTCTGAGACGGTTGTATTCCTGATTACTGCTATTAGTCACATGGGTGAGCAAACACATTACATCATCAGCTTTTACTCTGATGTAAATTACATTGTGAAATGATTATTATGAATCAAAATCGCATCAAAACAAAAAAAAGGGCTTGATGTTATCCCTCAAATCCCGAGTATAAAGGTGCAAACTATGATTGTCGAGCAGCAAGTTAACAATAAACAAAGATTGAAAAATAAATTGTTGGTGGTAATATTGGCTTCGGCCGTTTAACTTAGATGGTTAATGGAACGGTATTGACAGAAATGGTTCCGCGTCAGAAAGCGACAGAGAGAGAGAGAAAGAGAGAGAAAGACAGAAGAAAGAGAGCAGGTTAGGAGTGTAGAAAATGGAGGGTTGGGGAGATTGGGAGGGACCCAGAATTAATGTGTGTGTATTTAGAATACACCCGCCAAAAGCCCCTCCATTCTCTCTCCCGGCTACCTCTATATTAAAATAATTCATCAGTCTCTCCAGAATGGAAAAAGCTAAAACCTTTATCAGTCGCTTCATCAGCAATATCGTTAGCTTTTCACTGACCATGTTCGCCTCCCTATCTGGTGCCTCAAGATGAGTATGGATTTATTGTGAATCGATTCCAAATTCCCCTCTGACCCGAGATTCCAGTATCATTGCTCCTACATCACATTTCTGAATCCCTCATATGACCAGTTGCTTGTCCTGCTTGAGCTCATTTTCCGAATGCAAAATGTAGTTGTCACATAGACTCTCTAACCCTCTCTTACAATCCATGGCCATTCTCTTTCTCTGACACCCGTCTCTTAGTTTGGTTTCCATAACTGGATTCCACTCTTACACACCCTAACTGAAGCGGAGAAACTCCAGCACTGGCTTCTCCCCCGACTTTGCAATATCATGGTCTTTGATGGGTCTCCATTTTACTATCTAATATTTCATATTGGGGATATGATCAGCAGGAGTGTGGCTTGATTTCTTAGTACGATATTGACATCAGCTTTTTCACTCGATGTTATTTCTCGTCAGTTCGTCCCACTATCACTGTGTAATCTGCACAACTATGCAATGTCAAGCTTGCAAGGGTCACATGTTTGTCTTATCATCCATTGACAAGGCGGAATGCGCCACCGTCAACTCAAACGAAATAAACCATATATCAAAGTTACTAAGTGAAATCCACATCATATTCATTTGCTGCTAGTGATCATCAGCACAATATCTGACGCCTTGTTATCTACCAAGCCCATGGGCCGCAGTTTGAAAAATGCTGCCTTCAGTGGGTTTGTTGCGTTCGCTCTCACCTCAGCCCAGCTGACATTATGCTCCTCATCCATGTCTTTATCTGTTGCAGACTCAGCTATGAAAATGTGCACCTAGGAGACATTCATCACTCTTTCCGTTATTGACCCAAAGCTCTGATTCCCTTAGCATGTTTCTTTTTTAGGAAATTACTGATCTCCTTAATCACCTACATTTTATGGAGCATTCTGAAAGCATCGCATTTTTTTCCACTCCTTCCCTGTATTTAAAACACAGGAGGTACTATCCCTTCCCACATACAGTGCCTATTCTCTTGATACTGTGATCCTTCACATTATTGCTTCCTGGTCAGTCTCAGTGTTGCAATTCTCAGTTGACGGCAGAGATTTCTGTACAGTACCTGACAACCTCTGTGCGAATCTACAGTTTCTACCGTCTGATCATTTAGGAAATACTGTGATCCGTCTATTTTCAGTGGAAAGTAGATGACATTACACGATAAAAAAAAAAATCATGCCCTGTAAGTGTCGCTGGCCAGGTTTTGATAACTTGTCATTTTCGAAGACAATATGAAATAAAGTTTCAATTCGAAAGAATGTGCAGCTAGACCGTGACCTTTGAGTATATATGCAGTTGGTTGTGGAGATTTTGGAAAGGGGTTGAAAAGGCTTAATAGCTCATGATGTTTATCACTAGAGGGAAACGTGGGACTAATCTTCATGAAGTAATTACCGGTCTCAAATGGGGTTTTGCATCCAATTCCTCTCCAAACTTATAAAAGAGTAGAAGGGAAGGCAGATTGAAACCATTTGAGCTGAGATCAATCCCTGCGGATCAAAAGGTGCAATCTCTTTTGGTCCCGACAGATATAGTTCCCAACATGAATATTTCGACCTTTATTTAATTCTCTTTGCCTGATTGCAGCAAATATTCTGTTCAAGCCGCATCTCAGCGGGCAATCTCGTCCAACGATAGTTCCTAAAGCCTTTTGCCCTGTGAAATTAATTATTGCATTGAATGTGGTATTGAGCTTCTCAATGTAATAAGTTTTTTACTGTATTAATCCACGCTTTGCTAATATTATTCCATGTTAATGGCTGATTGAATTGTGTGTATTTTTCAGTCACCTGGTTTTAATCCTTTTCTGATATTTGCATTTGTTGGCCACGATTAAAGATTTAATCGCTATTCTTTCCGAAATCACCTTTGCCAAAGCTGTATTTGAACAGGCGATAGGCCACTACAACTGCTTAGCTCTGTCTGTCATCATAGTGTTAGCCATGTGGTCTGAATTTTTGTAGCTCGCAGGGACATTAATACAATCGGTAATGCATCTATTTAGCCTTTTTCCAGCTTTCCCTTTAACTATATCCATCTTGTGGTAAATTGTAGTTAAGTATTATTTCTCCTTACATTTCAATTCCTGAACTATAGATTCCACATAGTTTTACCTCTAAGTTGTTTTTTTCCCCCTGACCATGATCATCATAAGATTCTTTTGAGGTCAGGTTCTCTATTGTCTTGATCGTTTATAATGTTTCCTTGCTCTTTAGGCAGCATTAACTATTCCGTATCAATGAGGATCTCTGCCTCCAGATCTTTGCTTATCTACCCTGTGCAGTTCCAATGTCTCAGCTTCTGGCCAGATTATTAAATTCAGTTCCCTAAAAACAGTTTGTATATTTTGTCCTCTTTCCCTAACTCTTTCTCCTACTTGCCTCATTCCATTTTACCCATACAACAGACTACAATCTTATCTTGTTCAGATCTGCGGGGAGAATTTAAAATCCAGTAAAGTATTCTCATAATAGTTTTAAAGCAGAAATCAGGCATTCACATGTTTTGGTTACTTGTCTTCTTTTCAAAAATCATTTTATTGTCCTAAAAGCATCTCACTAAATTATGTCTAGCCCGTTTCCTTTAGAATTATCACAGATTCTTTAACTCGGCCAAAAATTAGATTTCTGCCAAACCTTTTCAAAGCCTTGAGCTTATCTTCCTAATTTGGGAATATACTTAAAAATACAAAAGTCCGCAGCATTTGAATCAGTGCCAATTGTTGTCAAACCTTTCAAACTAATAGGGCGCAAAATGTTAATTCAGGCCTTGAAACTATTACACAGTGTATGACTAATGTAGACGCGGAAACCCAGAGAGCCGATGAGACAAGTGTGTCGCTGAAATATTGCAGACAAGGAAACTGATATGGACAATGTTATTAATACAGGTCCAGAAACTTATAGCGCCAATGAATCACTTACAGGCCATGAATCTAATACGGCTACTTAAACTAGCACAGGCACTTAAACCAACACAGATTTAAACTAATATACGCCATTTTAGGAAATAGAGATAGTTTAAGTATGTTATATTTTAATTTGTGAAGGTTAGGATGAGTTCTATCATTAAAGTTCATTTTTGATATGTATTTCTGTATCTGTGTGTTTTAATTAGGTCAAATGGAAGGTTTAGTTTAAATTTAAAAGGTTGCTTGCATTTTAAACCTGGAGTTTATATCTGCTCGAAGTTAAAGTTAGAGACAGAAGATTAGACAAACAATGCTGTTGTGTAGCATGAGGGAGCCAGCTAGGCAGGTTCCTCCCACAGACATACACACAGAAATAAAGAAAAAACAGTTTAAAGTGCAGTTGAAGTCAGGACCCCAGAGAGACTGGGCACCGGGAGAGGGAGCTGCAGATTCCCCAGAAGAACAAAAATGTACCAAGCAAAAGTAAAATCCCCAAAAGCCGGGAGAGTGAATGACTAAAAGACCAAAGGAGAAGTTATAGCCAAAGGAACTTGTGGAACCAAGGAAACGGTCCTGTTAATCGTAGTTAAGAGTGAGGGGCAGAGAGGAAGGCTCCAAGCTTTAGATTTAAAGTGAGAGAACTTTGCAAAAAACAAAAAAGTTTCAAAGAGACAACTGAAGGTCTGTAAATCTTTGCTATGAGCATGTGAAGCAGTGATGTACTGTTAAAGTTGAGCTTGTGAGAGAGATGGCATGGAAAACAGCTTGAAAGCATGTGGTGACCAAGCGCAGAGGAACATTGAAAGTATTGTTCTAAGCCTTGGAGGTGAACCCTTGTCGAACGTTTCTGAGAGAAAACGCCAATTTGGGAGAAGATTCCAAGTCAAGGGATTGGAGATTGAAGATGTGAAACCCTCGTCAAAAGGACAGAATTCAGTGAGACTAGGTGGCTCACGGTGTATCACGTGTCTGGGGGGAGTTGATGAGGGAAACATAGCATCTGGTTGAGAAATCATCTGTCACATGAGTTCAGAGTGTGGTCTGCCTGACCACAGGGCGCCTTAGGTTTACATGGACTGAGTAATTACTGTGGACATTAAAGCATAAGATAGCTTTTTTCAACTTCTGTTATTTTCATAAATCTATAGTAATCTTAAAGGTATAGTTGTGGGTGAAGGTGTAGTGTAGTATGGTTCATCTTTTCTTGTTGAATAAATGTTTCATTCATTTGTTGAATGATCATCAGCTGGTTCCTGTGACTCTGTTTAGTAGCTACTCTCCAAATATATAAACAAACAATTAAATTGCGATCGATCAATCTGGGCTCCACACTGGGATCACGCTTATCCAGGGGAAAACTTGGCAAGCGACCAAAACACACCCCGATATGAGTACCAAGCATGTACATAAATCAGAACCTGAATGTAAAACAGACACTGATCCCAGTATAGGGTCTGAAAACTAAGAAACGAACTCGGAGCCCGAAACAGATTCTGAAACTATTGCAGTCTCTTTAATAAATGCAGAGCTTCAGCACAGGTCCATATATCTCCTCGTTCCCCCATTAATCTCATACAAACGCTGCCCCGGGGCAACTTGCATATTCCCCCCAACTTTTCCCTGTAAACGTAAACCTCCATCTGTCCCCGAGGTATATCAACAACCTCCCCAGTGCACATCGCATAACAACCCCTCCCCTGGTGTAGCTGGTACATTTATCCATGCCCCTCCATACTTGCTATATCAACCTCCCTTGCATTGCCTCCGAAATGAATCGCGCCTCCCTGCTGCTCCCGTGTACCAGGCCTATTCCCCACCAGGACCGAGTATGTACCTTGTATATCACTCTGCTGCATTCCTACAGCTGGTATATCTCTCCCTTTCCAAGATTCAACTGCAATATCGACACCGACCCACAGCTTCGCTCTCTCCCAGAGTGCCTGGCATATCACCTCCTTCCCCCGCCTATCTGGTCTACATCTAACGATGCGTGTACCTCTTCAGTCTACCTCCTGGCCCCGGGGAACTGGGTATACACACCCAACCATAATGCAGCATGTATATCGGCCTTCTCGCTGGGAGTCATGAACATCCTCCCACCCAGTGAAGCTGGTGCACCTCCCCCTATGCGAATACCTGTGATATCAACACTCCTCTCACGTCTCTGTGACATCAGCGCCTGCCTGCTCGTGTTCTGGTTGGACTCCTTTCCAGGTTACTATGGATACCATACTTGGAGGGGCAGCTTATGACCACGTGGCCGAGAGGAGCTGTTCCACTCTGCTTCAAAAGGTGAGCACTCAACCCATATCCACACCCACTATCTCACTGCAACAACAGGCCCCGCCGAAAAGTGACATCACAATGGCCGTGGCCGATACCTCGCTGACAAAGATAGAACAGGCTCCGCCCCCGCTCTGAAAATGAGGCTACAGACCGCGCCCCCATTCTGAGAATGCAGCAACAATCCCCGCCCCCGTTCTGAGAATGGAGCAACAGGCCCCGCCCCCGCTCTGACCATGGAGCAACAGACCGAGCCCCCGCTCTGACAATCCAGCAACAGGCTCCGCCCTGCTCTAAAATTGAGGTAACAGGCTCCGCCCCCTCTGACAAGAGAGCAACAGGCCACGCCTGCGATTAAAGGAATGCATGCCCAACCTCTGCTGGCAGCTCATCGCCACTATTGCTCTTTGCCAGACAAAGAGAAGTTCAGTTACTGCATGTCTGCATCTGGAAACAGATTAATGAAGTGTGAATATTTAACATTACAATAAGGGATTGAAGTTTGCAGCAGGGTGCACAGTTCTCTCGGGTGGGGCATTCGCTCTTCTACCAACTGACCCTGTACATGAACTCTCTCCTCATTCTCCATTGGAGATATTGGCTGGAGATGGTAGTTTGTGAATATTCCAGACAGCAATGTGCACATTCGATACAGTTATCAGACACTAATCCCATTCAGAATGGGAGTAGATGAACTTTGCTGTACTCTGTTTTTCCTCTGCAATATATTGTCAATGTTTAAACCGACACATTGCATCTTGCTAAAAGTTTCAATTTGTTTCCAAGATCGTTTTCTCAATTCCACACACTGATTATTTGGCTGTAGAAAATATATTGAAAACACAAACAATATTTGGGACAGAATTTATTGTTACATTTATTTTTATAATAATCACCCAGTGATGCAGCTGTTCACACACCCCATTCCACCATCTTCCTGCTATGTTTCAATCTGCCCCAGAAAAATTCAGTAGAAGCTAGTTCACGCAGTCTACCTGGTTTGACATCCCCACTTCCTTTTCATATTTCTCTGCAGGCCGACGGTGGCATTACCCCCAATCCCCCACCCCCATTCCATCCAGGCTCCAATTTTTTAGGGCCCAAAAGGGAGGCAGCGGATGCCAGGATTGGGATTAGGCTACGCAAATGATGACAGGTGCTAGATTGGCTCTGTCCCCATAGAGGGAGCGCCCTTCCTATTTTGTTACCACAGTCAGAGATTCCGCTCGCCATCCACCAAGCCCCACCCCGCCCCCCCACCCCGCCCACCTCTGTCAAAAGAGCAGAGGTAATGCTTCGCTCTGCCCACCTCAGCGACAGGCCCTGCCACTCACTGACACCACAGCGCCAGGCTCCATTCGCTCTTCGTTTCCTCTGCAAAACCACGAGCCTCATTGTCCCCATGGCCGCAGGGCCCTCCCCGCTCTCTAACCATAGTCACAGTATCCACCATCCCCTCTGTCACCAGGGCGATAGGCGGCAGCCCGCTCTGCCGTGACAGAGAAACGCCCTGGCCCCCACATTTTACAATAGGGACAGGGCTGGTCCCCACTCTGCCACAACTGACGCAGCTCACCGCCCCGCTGGAAGAGTTATATCAAATGGAAGAAAAGTAGAAACACTCACAGATTAATTTCTTCAAATCATCGAAAGCATCGAAGAATTGGAGAAAAGGGATATTTCAGCACATTCTTCAACTGCTCCCTGAACTTAGTCTGGGGCACAGCGTAAATCCCAGTGTTTGTGCAGCAGCTCAGGAGCTGCAGCATGAAGCCCAATTCCCGCACATAGTTATCCATCCATACAGAATAAGCCCCCATATAAATCATTTGCCTCCAGATAGAATATACCATTAATATCACCCACAACAGAATGAAATTGGCCGAGATAACAAACAGTAAAATGATGGATTTCCTCCGACTCTCCATCTCTGGGTCTCTGGGACTCTCCCCACTGCGGTGAGCCCGGAGTCTCCTGCGGGCTCTGCTGCTCATTGAAATGTGTCTGACGGTGAGAACATTGAGCAGCAGAATCAGGATAAATGGGACACAGGGAGTAAGAATGAGATGGAGGAATTCGATGATTATCCAGACCGGGTTATCCTGAACTTCGAATTTTACAAAACAAAACCAGGGTTTGTTCCTCAGCGTATACAAACCTGTTAGCATAAAATACCAGAAAATATTATTTAAGAAGCTCAGCACACTCACTGATCCTAGAACCACAGCCGCCGTTTTCTCAGTGCAATATTTACTTTTTAGCTTCTGGCAACAAATGGCCACAAACGGATCAAAAGTGAAAGTGACGGTGAACCAGACAGAACAGTCAGTGGCTGCATAAAGCAGGACGGCATGGATATTACACACACGCATGTTCCACAGGAAATTAAAATATTCCCAATAAACAATTGGAATGTGCCTCAATAACAGGTCCAAGTTAATGACCAGTAGATCCGCTGCTGCCATGGACACCAGGTAGCGAGTGACACAGTTGGAGAGACCACAATTTCCCTGAGTTAAGATCACAATTTTCACGACGGTCGCTGTAAGGAACAGAGAAAACAGTGGAATTATGCATCAAGATTAAAGGAAAAATAATATCAGCTTGGCTGTAGGTGCTGAATTGATCCATGATATTGTTGCATCCAGTGAATTATTGAAATTACTGTACATGCAACAATAACTTGAAATGTCTGTGATATGGTGGAAGATATTTAAAAGGAATACATATGATACTGACATTTCTGAACAAGATGTTAATCATTGAACTGTCGCCCCTGCTCTCTTGAACTAGTTTAGACAAATTTGCAACCTCGAAACAACTCTAATTTTGGTGAAGAAGATTAATGCAGTTAAACATGGCTTATAAAATTGATCGTCGGACACAATCAGACTTACAAGGGACGCCAATAATACCGAGGATCGGATAGTAAAATGGCAGAATAAGCTAGATTGCCCAGTAGATCCGGTAATTTAATGGAATTCAATTATAAAACGTGGAAAACTCATAAAGTGCTTCCGATAAACTCCTGCTTATTGTTGTAACATTCCAACATGTTGTTCCCAGGTTCTGATCCATTGTTGTAACTTTCCAATTCATTGCTCTCAGATTCTGAGATCGCCTCTCCTTCTCTTGAAATTGTAGTTCCCTGTTAGTGACAGGCCCAGGCTCGCGCTAACAATGTCAGGTAACGCCTTGAAGGGACTCCCTGATAAACATGAGTGGGAAGCTCTCCGTGTATACAATTAGGGGACATGGAGACTGCCATTAATTCCAGCCACAGAACAAACAGCTTCACATAACCCTTTCAATACAATTATTCTTGCACCAATCTAAAGGGGTAAAGTTTACCCTCGTCCAGTTGAGATGTACGATGGTTTCAGAGGGACCGGAATATTGTAAATAGAGGAGTGTAAGGTAGACACATTTTGGCACTGCCCAACAATAAGTTCTGCAGATATAAGCAAATCATTGAAGAAGGTAGAAAAAGCTTTTTAGTGCATTAAAACAAAAATTCGTGTTTATTGATCAAGAGAATCAGAGTTTACAAAAATAAGAATTTCAGACAAAGGATGCATAAATCACAAAGCCTTGGTGAGGCTTGGTGAGTATAATGCCTAATTCTGTTGTGCGCATTTCAGGAAGGATGTCATAGTCTTGGAGAGGGCGCAGAGGAATTTTACTGGAATTGAAACAGGGCTGAGGGATTTGAATTGCTTGGAGAGGCTGCAGAAGCTGTGGTTGTTTTCCTTCGAGCAGAGCAGGCAAAGGGGAGGTTTAATAGTGTGATTTTATCTCACGATGGGTTTTGATAAGGTAAATAACAAGGAACTGGTGATCCTGGAATATGGGCCAGTCATGGGCTGACAGAGTTTTAAAGGGATGAACAAAGAAGCAGAAAAGGAATGAAGAATTGTTGGTTCAAAAAAACCTGCAATGTACTGGATTAAACGAATACAGATCCAGAAACTAATACAGATCCTGAAAATAATACAGATCCTTAAACCAATACAGATCTTTAATTTAATACAGATCTTTAAATTAACACAGATCTTTAATTTATAACAGATCCTGAAACTAATAGAGATGTTTAAATTAATGCAGATCTTTAATTTAATACAGATCATGAAACTAATACAGAATTTAAAATTAATGCAGACACCTAAACTGATATTGAAGCAAAAAACGGACCCTGAAACTGATACAGATCTTTTTGCTAATATATAACCTGAAATTAATACAGGCCCTAAAAATATAACAGATCCCGATACCAATACAAATACTGAAAATAATGCAGACCCTGAAATTTATACAAGTCCTACAACTAACAGAGGTGTGTGAGTGTGTGTCTATGCAACCTATGTGTCTGTGTCTGTGTCTGCGTGTGTACTATTTGTGTCTGTGTGTGCGCCTGTCTGTGTGTGCGTCTGTGTGTGTGTCTCTGTGTGTGTGTCTGTGTTTGTGCCTGTGAATGTGTGCGTATGCATGTGTCTGTTTGTGTGTGTCCGTATGTGTCTGTGTGTCTGTGAGTGTATGTTTGTGTGTGTGTGTGTGTGTATGTGCCTGTGAGTGTGTGTGTGTGTGTGTATTTTTCTGCGTGTGTGTGTGTCCTCTATGTCCGTGTATATGTGTCTGTGTGTGTCGGGGGTCTCTCAATATACGCCGCTGCCAATGCTTATCATTTCTGATCCTGTGGATTCTAACTGGGGCGTGTTTGCTATGTGATGTTGGTGAAATATTCACGGTGTAACTCGCGGAGGTACCCCAGGGATCATGTAGCGCTTTTACAGGCCAGAATTTGGCTTTGTTACAACCAGATTCCTCTTTATTGATTCTCCTGAGGATTGTTAAAACATCAAAGGTTAACGGAAGGGCATAACGGAAGGCAACGCAGGAGAAATATTCAGCATAGATTTTCACAATACCTTTTCTTTACCTGATGCTGCTGGTCTATTGGTTGTTCAGGAGAGCGTCGGTGGGAATGGTGGGGCGGTGACCATTTACCCCTTCACCTTTTCTGCCTGCTCCAATGGCTGAGTGTCATGGGCGGGGTCGGTGGGAACCCTGCTCCAAACCAGTCCAGCTTACCCTGGCCAAGGGAAGCAGGACACGCCCCTTTCCATTGTGCCTTCATCAAAGGAGCAAGGTCACTGCCCCGTCAAATGGGCCGCTTCTAGACACGCCCCTCTCTGTTATGCCTTTATCTTGGGGAGCAGACCCCAACCCCTGTCCATTGTGCCGTCACAAGGCCCACGCCTCCGCATTATGCTGTCATCATGGGGACCATGTCCTTCCCCTTTTCCATTGTGCAATCAAAGGACACGCCCCTCCAATTAAGCCGTCATCATGGGGGCCAGGTCCCGCCACCCTGTTCATTGTGCCGCCACAGGACCCGGACCTAACGTAGGGCGTTCGTCATGGGCACAAGGTCCCGCCTCCTGCCCATGTTGCCGTCACAGCATTCGCCCCTCCCATTACGCGGTCATCACGGGGACCAGTACGACCCCCTGCCCATTGTGACGTTTAAAGGTGCCCCTCCCATTATGCCGTCGCCATGGAGACCAGAACCCACCCCTTGCTCTTTGTTTCGTTTAGGATCCGCCCCTCCAATGATTACGTCACCATGGTGACAGTTCCCGCCCCCTACCCGTTGTGAAAGTTAAAAGCCGCCCCTCCCATGATGCCGTCACGATGGGGACCAGGTCCCGCCCCATGCGCTTCGTGACGTTTAGGAGCCGCCCCTCCCGTGATACCGTCACCATGGTGAGCAGGTCCCTCCCCCTGCTCGTTGTGACTTTTAGAAGCCGCCCCTCCCATGATGCCGCCACCCTGGCCGTTGTGCGACCTGCAAAGCGAATATGCGCAGCCCCAATTTCCCTGCCGAATAGCAACATGTCCCTGCAGCCCTCTCCCCGGGCTCTGTGCTGGTCAGGCTCCACAACACAAGCCGGACACCATAGGGAACAGGTCCTTCCAGCCCGCTCGCTCCATTCGATCTTTGGGGATCAAGTTGAACACCACATGCCGGACACCATGGGGAACATGTCCCTCCGGCCCGCTCCCCGGAATCTGTGGTGGTCAGGCTTCACACCACAAGCCAGACACCATGGGAAAAAGATCACGCCCGCCCGCCCGCTCCCAAGGACCTGTCGGGATCAGGCTCCACAGCACAAGCCGGACACCATGGGGAAAGGTCCCTCCCGCACTGTCCAATGCCATTGGGGGAGAGATTTAACTGCTCCCACCACTCGGTCGAAAAGCAACCCACCCCTCCCCACCCCCAAATCCTCTCCACCCCGCTCAATCATTGGGAATGGGAATTAAAATGAGATAATGCTGGAAACTCCCTGACTCAGCTCCTCTCTCCCTTTTGAATGAATTTTGCAATAGGGCCAAAGGGACATGTCAGCACATCCTTCAACTGCTGCCGGAATTTAGTCGGGGCATAAATGCAAGAATGTGTGGAGCAATTCAGGAGCCTAATTCCTTTGCAGAAGGATGCAGCAATATGGACTCACAGCGCAAATTATACATCCGGACTCATACAGAACACAACATATCGTGCCCACTACAGGAGGAAACTGGCGAGATAACAAACAGTAAAATGATGGATTTCTATCGACTCTCCATCTCTGGCTCTCTGGCACTCTCCCCACTACTGTGATCCCGGAGTCTCCTGCGGGCCCTGCTTCCCACTAAAATGTGTCTGAAGGTGAGAACATTGAGCAGCAGAATCAGGATAAATGAGGCTAACAGGTTTAGAATGTAATGGACAAACTCGATTGTTACCCAGACCGTAGATTAATAAAAATCTAGGATTACAGAACATAACCAGGGTTCGTTTACAATTTGATACATTCCTGTGAGCATGGAATCCCAGAAAAGGTTCTTTAAAAAGATCAGCACAGTCACTGTCCGAAGAACCACGCCTGTTTTGTCGGTTCATTGCAAAACACCAACTAATTAATTAACAAACTAAACATTGAAAAACACGAACAAATTCAACAATAAGGTTAGCATTACAAAGCACCAACAAATTCAATAAGTGGTTTAACATTGAAAAACCCAATGAAATTCAACAACAACATCAACATTATGAAACACCAGCAAATCTACAACAACCTCAACATTGACAAATAGATATACATTCAGCAAAAAACTTCTCCATTGTAAATCACCAACAAATTCAGCAACATAAACATTGAAAAACAGCCAGAAATTCAACAGCAGCAACATTGAAAACACCAAGAAATTCAACAAGCTCGTGAACATTGAAAAACATTTGAAATTGAAATTCAAAATTGAAATTCAACCACAACCTCAAAAATGAGAAACACCAACAAATTGAACAACAACCTCGAAATTGAGAAACACCAACAACTTTAATAACAAACCCAGTATTGGAAAACAGCAATCAATTCAACAACAGCTCAACATTGGAAACACCAACAAATTCAGCAACAACTACAACATTCAAAAACCCCAGCAAATTCATAAAGAAACGCCGTACTGATTATCACCAACATATTCTGCAAGAACCTCAACATTGTAAAACATCAACAAATTCACCAACAACTTCAACATTGAAATGCACCAGCTAATTCAACAAGATTGAAATACACCAGTAAATTCAGAAACCACATCGCCATAGAAAATGAATAACAAACCGATGAACAAGCTCAGCATTGTTAAATACCAAAAAATTCAACAACAACTTCATCAATGAAAAACATCAACAAATTCAACAAGCTTAACAATGAAAAACATTAACACGTTCTAGAGCAACCTCGTCATTGAAAAACACCTACACATTCACGTTAACATTGAAAAACATCTAAAAATTCAACAACAGCGCGGAAAAACACCAAGTTCAACAAAAACGTCAACAACTAAAAGTGCAGACATTTTCAAACACAACCTCAACGTTTAACAAACAATTGCTGAATTTGTTGATGGTTCTCAATTCTGACTGTTTATGAATTTAATGGTGATTCACAATCATTTTAACTTTGCTGCTGTTTTTCAAAGGTGAATTTGTTATGTTTGCTGATTTTTTTTTTTCAATGTTGTTGCTGCTGTTGAATATGTTACTGATTTTCAATGTTGAAGTAGTTGTAAAATTTATCAGTGTTCTACAATATTCAGGTTGTTGTTGAATATGTTGGTGATGTTCAATGTTGACGTTGTTGAATTTGTCATTGTTTTTCTCAATGTTGAGTCTGTTGTTGAATTTGTTGCTCTTTTTCAATGTTGAGCTTGTTGTTGAATTAGTCGATGTTTTCAATGTTAACGTTATTGAATTTGCTGGTGCTTATTAATGTTGAAGTTGTGGTTCAATTTGTTGCTTTTGATCAAAGCTGAGGTTGTAGTTGAATTTGTTCGGGTTATTCAATGTTGACATTGTTTATGTTGTTGATGAGTTTCAATGTTCAGATTGTTACTGATTTTCAATGTTGAAGTTGTTGATGACTTTGTGAGAGTTGTGAAAGTTGAGGTTGTTGCTGATTGTGTGCACTATTACAATGTGGATATTGTTATGGAATTTCTTGGTGATGCTCAACGTTATAGTTCTTGAATTTCTTTGTGTTTTTCAATGCTAATCTTCCTATTGAACTTGTTAGTGTTTTGCAATGTTATGTTTGTTAATTAATTATTTGGAGTTTTGCAATGTTGAGGCTCCTGTTGAAATTGTTGGTGGTTTTCAATCTTTTTGACTTTGCTGGTGTGTTTCAAAGTTAAAGTTGTTGGTAAATTTGTTGGTGTTTTTCAATCTTGATGATGCTATTGAACATGTTGATGTTTTATAATGTTGATTTTGTTTAATTTGTTTGGTGATTTTCAATGTTGCGGTTGTTGTTGAGTATGCAGTTGTGTTTTCTTTCAAAAGCTGAGGTTGTTGCTGAATTTGTTGGTGTTTTTCAATCTTGAGATTGTTCTTGAATTTGTTGGCGTTTTTTCAATGTTGAAGATATTGTTGAATTTGTTTGTGTTTTTCAGTGTTGATGTTTTTGAATTTGTCGGTGTTTTTCAATGTTGAGGTTGTTGTTGAATTTGTTGGTGTTTTTCAATATTGAGTTTGTTGAATTTGTTGGTATTTTTCAAAGTTGAGGTTGTTGTTGAATTTGTTTCACTTTTTTTCAATGTTGAGGTTGTTGTTGAATTTGTTGGTGTTATTCAATGTTGAGTTTGTTGTAGTTGTTGGTGTTATTCAATCTTGAGGTTGTTGGTGAATTTGTTGTTTTTTTCAATGTTGTGGTTGTTGAATTTGTTGTTATTTTTTAAAAGTCGCAGGCTCGCGGGATGAATGACCTTCTCCTGTTCCCATGAATAAAGTCCCTGTTAGTTGCTGACCGGGGCTCCAGGATTGGTTTCCCCAATGCATAATCAACATCTGGGACAGCTGATACTCTGGAAGTACGGCGACGACTCAGCAGAATACAGATTGGTTTCTGTACATGTGCCTGCTCCAGCAGGGGTTGCTTTGACCCATCTACTGCCCCTTTTTCATCCGCTCCTGAGCCTTCACCTCCCCACAAGGGCTCAGCGACTCAGTGGCCCGTGCCGATTGGAAGTTTGTGGTTAAATAGACCATTTATTGCCGGGAAACTGTGAATGCCGCCTCTGGGCTATTTTCAGTTGTTTTGAATATATGATGTTAGCGGATATTTCACTGCATCCTTTAGCTGCCTTCTGAACTTGGACTGAGTCACCCCATAAATAAATGTGTTTGTGCAGCAACTTAAACTCCGCAGCATCATTCCGAATTGTTTACATATATATTCAGAATCTGTGTAATCACTGGGATCTGTTCCCGTAATGGTATAAAATAAGCAATCTATAACATACACCGACACACAGCAGTCCGAAGCTGCCCGATATGGTGAAGAGTAAAATCACAGACTTCCTCCTGCTCTCCATCTCTGGGTCACTGCGATTCTCTCCCCTGCTCTGACCCCTCAGCCCCTTACGGACTCGACTGGCCACTAAAATGTGTCTGACTGTCAGAGCGTTGAGCAGCAGAATTAAAGCGAATGGGAGCAATGGGGTTTAAACCGTGTCAAACAAGTCAAATCCCACCCACCCGGGGTTAGTAAAATAGCTTGGCTTTGGATAACAGAACCACGGAACATTGTAGATTATCTCTCCATGTTCCTGTGTAAAGTGGTGCGGGATGTTTTTTAAACAGTGCAGAATGCCGGTTGATGCTAGAACCACAGCCGCAGTTTTCTCGGTGCAATATTTTGTTTTCAGCTTCTGCCAACAAACGCCACAAATCGGTCAAAGGAGAAAGTGACGGTAAACCAGACTGAACAGTCTGTGGCTGCACGAGTTAGGACAGTGAGAACACTACACACTGGGGTGATGAGCAGGAAGCTCTGTCCAAAATAATAATAAATTACCCTCCACATGATGACCTCAGTGATAATGACCAGTAGGTCCGCCGTTACCATGGCCACCAGATAGCCGGTGGTGCAGTTGGAGAGGCCACACTTTCCCCGGGTTAAGCTCACAATCGCCAGTAAATTAACTGTAAGAGAGAGAAGGGTAAAGAGACTGGAAATTAACTGATCAAACATTAACGCTCAATAAGGCCAATATTCAACCAACAACATAGATCATTTTGGACCCTGTCAGCGGCAAAACTTTGAAATTAAATCTCCAAATTCCTCCCCAACCCATCCCCATCCTGTGAAATCCCGAGTTCAGACGGGGAAGCAGTAAATATGATGGGTCGGATATAAAAAACAGAAACAGTCCATTCGCCCTAAGCAGCTCATTTCAGTGTTGAAGATCCACTGGAGCCTCCGCCCAGATTTCATCAGTTGAATATGACAACGTAACTCTCTAATCCTATCTCCCTCATATCCTTGTTCATATTCCTTTAAATTAATCTAACGTATTCACAACAAACACTCTGTGTGGTAGCGAGTTGCACATTATCACCGCTCTTTGGATGAAACAGTTCCCTTTGAACTCCCTCTCGGCTTTATTGGTAATTCTCTCAAAACGATGGCCCCCATTTATGCCCCTCCCCACAGGAAGAAATATTCTCTCTGTGTCCACTCTATCAAATCCTTTCTTCATTTTACATTTCTAATTAGCTCACCCCTCAGCCTTCCATGTTCAAGAGATAAAGTCACAGCCTGTCAATCCGTTCCTGGTATTTATACCCACGTATGTTTGATATGATCGATGTACACTGTGCCTCCACCCTCGGCAGTGCCTCCGTACCGTTGGCTCTATAATACCTGAACTGAACTTGATCCAGTATTCAATATGTGCTCTGGCTCAGGTTTGATGCAGATCTATCATAAATGAACTACTTTTGCAATCCTCCTCAGTATTGACCACACCCTGTCTCAAGCTGGTCTCATCTGTAATCATCGACATTGTGTTTTGATTACAAAATTCAACTCATTAATGCATTTTGAAGAGCACTGATCACAGCACTGAACCTTGTGGAACATCACTTCCCACCTTCTGCCACTCAGAATAACACCCTTTATTCCCACTGTCTGCTTTCTGTCCTCAATTCGGCTAGCAATCCATTCGGCCACTTCTCCCTTGACGCCACATTTTATGACCTTATTCATTAGTCTGTTTTGCTCTCCTGTTTAACTGGCAGTAAATATCTCTTTCTCGTGGAGCAGTTGAATCGGCGACAGACCCACATCAATAATTTTCACTGTATACACTTACACTTACACAAGCCACAACAATAATCCACCAATCGTTTAAAGGTGACATCCGTAAAAACAAAAGCGAGAGCTACATGAAATGGAGAGACCCGTCACCCTAAACAAGCATTCACAATCAAAACAGTTTGTTTCATGCCAGTTATTGAACCAAATTCAGCATAGGTCTACCCTAACAGATACTCCCGGTAATACATGGTCACTGGGTATCCCCTCCTCAGCTCCTCACACCACGGGTTAGTGACCCACAGCCTCTGTAGCATTGCACTAACACATATTCCCAGTCACCCATAGGCACTGTGCCTGGGTGCTCCATTTCAGCTAGTTACCCACACTCAGTACAACTGTACACTTACAGATAATAGAACGTTATGTTCCACTGGAGAATATAATTCGATATTACCGTTTCTATGCAAGTTATAAGAAGAACTTGATCTTCAGTTGGGGTAATACAATGAATCGGTAGAGATAATTCAGGGTATTTGACTGTAGAAAATGCTACCACTGATCGACTGCCCATATAGATCCATAATATATGTTCTATTATGAGTAGCAGAATAAAATCACAAATCAGCTCACGTACATCTTCACAGACATTAAATGTTTATATTCACTTACCGGGTACACCAATTATTGCCAAGATCAGGTAATCTATTTTTCTAAAACTGTTAAACTGTTCAATCATATTCTCACTGAAGTGATTTGTCCCTTCGTCTCGTGTCAATCTCTCTGAATTAAACTGTGGGGCGATACATTCGCAAAGCCTTTAATTAATACTCTGTACGAACACCTCCGGGAATTTGAAGTTGCAGCTTATTTGTTTTAAACTTGAACAAACAGGTCGTCGAAAGTGAGTTAATTTCCTGCTGTACAGTCTATATTTAGCGCTAAGATTTCACTGGACAATTCTGATCACATCATTAGCTAACAAGTTTCGTTCGCCCAGCATTGACCCTGTTCACTCAAAAATAGGAAACATCAGTCCAAAAACAACATCTAAAAATGTCTCCTAAATGCTGATCCCACTGCTGTCGTTATTCAATCATTGAATTGCTATTAGTCGAGTCTCTCTCTCTCTCTCTCCCGCTCTCTCCCCTTGTCTCATTCTTCTTGTCTCTCTGTCAGTACCACCATCCCTCTCTCTGTCTCTCTCTCATTGTCTCAATCTCTGACTCCCTCTTCTTGTCTCTCACTCATCTCTCTCCTCTCTCTCTCTCCCCCTCACTTTCTCTCTCTCGCTTCTTGTCTCGTCCTCTCTGTATCTCACTCTCTCATTCTCTCAGGGACGTGACTGCCCACTTTAAGTGACAATATCCAATCAAAAGGTAAAATGCCTCACTTAAGGAACAGAGATTTATACATTCGAACGTTGAATCATTCACATAAACTTGGAAAGGAATTAGGGCAGATAGGGGGATTGAAAATGGGGATAATAAATGAATCAAATTAAGAAAAAATAAAAATAAATGGGTAAAAAAAATAATCTAGAGAATGGGTTTAAAATGTGGTGAGGATAGAGGAGAGAGCTCTTGGTCTGAAGTTGTTGAACTCAATCTAAAGTCCGGAAGGCGGTAAAGTGCCCAGTTGGAAGATGAGGTGCTGTTCCTCCAGTTTGCATTGGGCTTCACTGGAACATTGCAGCAGGCCAAAGACGGACTGGGCAGAGATCAGGATGGAGTGTTGAAATGGCAAGCGGCAGGGAGATCTGGGTCATGCTTGCAGACAGACCCAATGTGCTCCACAAAGAGGTCACCCAATTCTCCTTTAGTCTCCCAATCATAGAGGAGTCCGAATTTGGAGCAGCGAATGCTGTGTACAAAATTGAAGGAAATGCAAGAGAAGCACTGGCTCACCTGAAAGTATTGTTTGAGCCCTAGGACGGTGAGAAAGGATGGGGACGGTGAGGTAAATGGGCAGGTGTTGCACCTTCTGTGATTGCATGTGAAGGTGCCGTGGGAAGGGGAAGAGGTGTTGGGGGTGATGGAGGCGTGGAACAGAGCGTCCCAGAGGGAGCGGTTACGACGGAATTCTGATGTAGGGGTTGAGAGGAAGATGTGTTTGGTGGTGGCATCATGCTGGAGCAGGCGGAAATGGTGGTGGATGACCCTTTGAATGCAGATGCTGTTGGGGTGTAAAATAAGGTCAAGGGGGGCCCAATAATTGTTCAGGGTGGGAGGGAAACGGGTGAGGGCAGAGGCGGGGGAGATGGGTCAGACACTGTTGAGGACCTTGTCAAGCACTGTGGGGGAGGGGGGAACCTCGGTTAAGGAAGATGGAAGACATGTCAGAAGCGATTTGGAAAGTGGCATCTTCCGGGCACATGCGAAGGAACTGAGAGAATGAGATGGAGTCCTTACAGGAAGCGGGTTGTGAGGAACTGTAGTCGAGGTAGCCGTATGAGCCGGTGAACTTGTAATGAACATTGCTGGGCAGTCCATCAACAGAATTAGAAACAGAGAGGTCAAGGATAGTAAGGGAAACAAAAACAGAATTACCTGGAAAAACTCAGCAGGTCTGGCAGCATCGGCGGAGAAGAAATCAGTTAACGTTTCGAGTCCTCATGGCCCTTCGGCAGAACTGAAGCATAGTTAGAAGAAGGGAGAAATATAAATTGGTTTAAGGTGGGGGTGGGGGGGGGGGGGGGAGGTGTGGGGGGGGGGGGGGGGGTGGGGGGAGAGAGGGGATAGTAAGGGAACTGACGGAGAAATACCATATGAAGGTGATAGAGGGGCGGAAATTTGAAGCAAAATTTATACATCTTTCCAGGCCCAGACAAGAGCGTGAAGGGCTACCAATTCAGTCATCGATGCACCTAAAAAAGCTTTCTCAGTGGGGTGTGGACTGCGTAGGACAGGAACAAGGACTGTTCCACATTACCCATAAATAAACTGGTATATCTAGTGACCATGTTGTTGCCAGTAGCCTTACTTTTTATTTAGAGGGCGAGGGATAAGTTAAAGGAGACATTTTACAGTGAGAGAACAAGTTCAGCCAGGCGTAGCAGAGAGGTGGTGGATGTTGTTTTTTTGGGCCTCTGTTCAAGGAAGAAGCGGAGATCCCTTAGACCATACTGGTAGGGGGAGGATGTGTTCAGGGATTGGGCGCTAATGGTGACGAGGAGGCGTCATATCAATGTCCACAATTTCCAGTTCCCTGGCCCAAAGCGGCTGGGAATGGGCTTTGTTGAGATCACACCTGGGTTACTGTGTATTGAACCTCAAATTTAGAACTGTTCTGAAAACAGGCTCATGCTAATCTGTATCAATGTCATCATGTAAAAATATTACATGCAGAGTGCCACCACAGGTCCCTGTAAATTTCAACATACCATGTGGGAGGCGTTGGAAAAGTGGCGTCGTAGTCAGACGAGTAATCCAGATGGTGGTGGATGAGGGGGCTCCAGAAATATCCCCATCCTCAATAAAGGAGGAGCCCAGCACATCCGTGTAAAACACAAGTCTGAAGCATAAGCAACAATCATCAGCCAGAAGTACGATGTGAATGATCTATCTCGACCTCCTCCGGGGTTCCACAGCGTCAGAGATGCCAGTTTTCAGCCAAATCGATTTACTCCACGTGTTATGAAGAACTGGCTGAAGGCACTAGATAATGAAAAGATTATGCACCGTGACGATATTCTGACAATTACACTGCAGACATGAGCTCCAGAACATTCTGCGGCCCTAGCCGAACTGTTCCAGTACATGTAGAACACTCGCAACTTACTGCCAATGTGGAAACATTCCCAGGTATTTTCTGTGCACAAAAAGCAGGACAAATCCATCCCGGCCAATTACTGCCCCATCAGGCTACTCTCGATCTTCAGTAAAGTAACGGAAGCGGCTATCAACAGCGCTATCAAGCGGCACTTACTTAGCATTAACCTGCTCACTAACGCCCAGTTGGGGTCCTGCCGGGGCCGCTCAGCTCCTGACCTCATTACACTCTTGGTTATAACATGGACACTAGAACTTAATTCAAGATGTGAGGTGAGAGTGACTGCCCTTGACATCAAGGCAGCGTTTAATTGCGTGTGTCATCAAGGGGCCCTAACATAACTGGAGTCATTGGAAATCAGTAGAGAATTCGCTCCGCTGGTTGGAGTCATAAATAGCACAAAGGAAGATGGTTGTGATTGTTAGAGGTCCAACATCTCAGTCCCAGGGCATCATTGCAGGAGATCTTCAGGGTAGAGTCCTCGGCCCAGCATCTTCAGCAGCTCATCAATGACCTTACCTCCATCATAAGGTCAGAAGTTGCGATGTTCGCTGATGATTGCACAATGTTCAGCACCATTCGCGACTCCTCAGGCACTGAATCAGCCCATGTCCAAATGCAGCAACACCTGGACAATATCCAAGCTTGGGCAGAGTTTAAGTAAGTTATATTTGCATTTGTTGGTTTAGGAAATATTTTTTGCTTTAATTTTCAAGCATGATTTTTGTTTCTCGATGTGTGGGTTAAAATGGTGAAACCTGGGATGTCGTTACATTTTTGAGAGGCGATTGTAAGTGTAAGATCCGTTTGTGTGCCTACATTTTCAAAGACTTTTATGACCCTTGAGGTGGAGATCTGTGTTATCAAATGGGGTAGTGGTTTAGGGAAGTTTAATTACAAAAACTTTGCTGTTTCCTAGTAACCGGATTCTAGAGAGGGTGGCCACACACACACACACACATACACACAGACACACACGCATATGCACACGCACACGTGCACAAACACATAAACACAGGTATAAACCGAACGCAGTTTGAGTTCATTTGGTGTGGTTGTTCCAAGGCTGAAAGGACTTGCCAGGAGGAGAAACCTTGGAGAGGGGCTGGTAGCAAGTCCGAAACGAAATATGAAACCAGCTGGCAGCAGAAGCTGTACAGGAGGGAACTTCAGAAAGAGAAGAAGAGAGGTCTGAAGAAGTGGTCTAATCATAAGGAGCAAACAGGAATCTGGACAAGGTACTGTTAGGTGGTTTGGGGAGTGAGAAGCTGAGAAAGGTTTCAATTTTCTAGGGAGAAGTTTCAGCATGCAGATTTAAAGCAACTTCGGCTTGCAATAATGCAGAAGATCCAAGGAGACAGATCGAGTTCTGTAACGCCTTGCTAATGGCCGAGTGAAGCAATGGTGTTCTTTTGGCATGGTTGAGACAGTGAGACCGAATGCATGGCAGGAAGCTTGAATGCCCGTGGCGATCCAGGAGAGCTCGGAGCCCTGCAGATGGACCGTTATGGAAGGCGTCTGAGAGAAAGTATGGTTTGGGAGGAGACTCCAAACGGGTTCTTGGAGAGTGGAGGTTGGGAAACCTAGTGTGAAAGACGGAGCTCAATGAGACCGGTTAGCTCAAGGTTTGACAAGCGATTGGGGGGACGTGTCAGGTATCCATAGCATCTGTTCGGAATGGAACCAGACACTTGGCTTCAGGGTGTTGTATGCATTACCACAAGTCGCAGATTGTTTTGCATGGACTGTGTAACGATTGTGAACATTAGAGTATACCGTAGCTTTTCTAAATTGTGCTTTCCTTGCAAATCTGTATATATCTGGAAAGGCACAGTTGTGGTGAAAGTTCATTCAGTTTGTTGGGTTAGGGGCCTGGAGGTCAGGAGAGGGTACACAGAATGTGCAACATGTTCAAAAATTGGGACAGGTGCTTAGGGGCTGGGAATAAACTCCAAGGGACGAGTGATAGGTTTTGGGGAAGTCGCTGAGGGGAATGGCGGAGCCTCAGGAGATATGGAATAAATTGAGCGAGGGGAGGATTTACAGTCTGTGGGGAGGTGGGATTACGTGAAATTGAATTATTCAGTGGGTTGGGAGGACGGAATACGGGAGGGAGAGTTTTCCAATTAATCGGGAGGCCGGATCAGGGGTGGGGAGGAGTTTCAATCGCGGAAGAATGTAACAAAAGCTTTCAGTGGGTGAACAATATGGTCAGGACGAGAGCAAAATGTTCACTGCGTAGGAAGGGGATGTCAATGCATTTGAAATTTGATTTTTTAAGCAGAATCCTTTGTAGGGGATGTGGTAATAATCCGCCCAGGTTTGTCTGTCTCATTAACATCTTGGTAAGATGTTTCTCTCTCTTTCATGCTCTTCATGGTCTCAATTTCTCTCTCTCTCTCTCTCTCTTTCGCTCTCTTTCGCTCTTTCTCTCTCTCTCTCTCTCTTTTTCTCTTTCTCTCTCTCTCTATCTCTCTCTTTCTCTCTTTGCCTCTCACCCTGCACCGTGTAACTGTCTCTGACTATCTCCCTCACTGTTTTTTTGGTTCCAATCTCTGCTGGATCGTTATTTCATAATGTCACCCATGCCTACTATTAAATATATTTTCTCACATGTCACATTGCAGTGAAATATATTCCATCTTCATCATTCCGTTCTCAATGACAGTGATTGTTGGCTGCGTAATGAAGTGGGCAAAAAACTGATAGCGGGGGGAAAAAAAAACATTGGAATATAAAAATGAAGGGAGATTCGAGGTAATGGCTCGCAAACAGATTGAAAAACAGTGTTAAATATTTTTAAAATTTGAACAATCGGCATCAGAATATAGAATGTTCTGGTAAAAAAACAGGAAAAGATTTATTGTAATAAAATGCCGTAGGCAAAAGTTGTGCTTTGAAACAAAATTGTCACTGCAGAAAGTTACAGCTTAGTCATAGATCCGGAATTGTCTTCTTAAATGGCAGTGGACATTAAGGGCTGATTGGCTACTCCTGGTTCGGTTTCTGATGTCCATGAGCCTGTGATACAATTTGCTCGGTAAATCACCTGGATGCTGTATTTTCTTTAATTATTCTCATTCCTGTCAGTTTGAGTCTGCAACTGACACTGCCTCGTCAACATGTAAATCTACCTGAAGTATTTGAATATGTTGTAAGCAATTGATGCCGTACTACTGATAATATTTTAATATCGGCAACAAATGCGTTGGGGAAGGAGGCGGGGTGGTCAGATCACGGTTAAATAGCAGAGCAAGGGCAGATGAAGAGACCACCAAATATTGGAAGGGGCTCAGAGGAAAATCTTTAAGTAAAGTTATGAACAGAGTAAAGTTTATATGTTGAGTATAGTAGGAGATTACAACTACAGCAATGAATCTGTGAAAGGCGGGCAGGGAAATGGGACAATGCGGTGAGGTATTTAATGTGTACTACAGGACGCAATGCTTACCCTGTCGATGAGAGATCCACCAAAGCAGCTGTCATGAACCTATGCCTTAAAAAAAACTCAACGAAGAGAGAGAGGTGGAGAGAGAGAGAGATAGAGAGGGAGATAGGGGGCGGAGTTAGAGAGAGAAAGAGAGAGAGTGAGAGAGAGATAGAGACTAATTCATTGTTTTCGACCTTATATTTACCGAATGCATTCTCTGATTTACCGATAGTTAATTTTGTATTTAAGATATTTTATTCCTTCTTTCATTTATACCTTCATCATTTAATTTCGAAGCTTTTATTTGCCTTCCTTCTTTGGCTTTCTTCCCTAACGCCGTGCTTTCCTTTCGTCGTCTTCTCCTTTATTTTCATTCTACTTATGGCATGCTATTCACCTTAAATTCTATTTCTTGCTCCCCTCCCTTTATTCATCCAGGAACTTTTATTAAGAGCTATTTTTTGGTTGTTTTAATGGAACATATTCCAGACGCCTCTTAATCACGTATAAAAATATATTCCCTCCGTTATTCCCTCTTTATATAATTAATAAACCATTCCAGTTTATCTGCAAAATTTGCATTCTCATTGCCACAATATCAGCTCCTTAATATCTAGTTTTATTTTGGCGGTTGTTTCCCCCTTACGCGTTTAACAATGTTTACCAAAAATATCTAATGATATTCTGATTGACAGTGTTTACCAAAAATATCTAATGATATTCTGATTGACAGTGCCTCTATTTCACCTTAAAAGTAGTAATCAAAGCTGTTTCAGTGATTTTTCAAAGTCTAGATTTATGACCCCTGCTTTGGTCGTTTTCCCATCAATGGGATCAGCATTGCCTCCCGTAGTACCCATTAAATACCTCACTTTAAATTAGCTCCAACTTCAGTTGGGCTGTAGAATGTATGTCGCATTATTTAAAGTGTCTCTGATCTTGGCCGAGCGGCCTGTCTCCAACATGGAAATACGTATTTCAGCAGGAATCAATCACATGCTAATTATTTAAAAGTTGAATACAAATTTGGAACCTGACGTAATCGCTTCAGTTACAGAGGCAGGCTGTGAAAAAAACGGTACAAAAGTACAGAAGATGACTAGAGCGAAACTCCTTGAATACATGTCATCATCAGGACATAAGATATAGACGCAGCAGCAGCTCATTTTGTCACCTCAGTTTGGAGCCCCTTTCAATTATTTGTATCTAATCATTTACTTCTTTTCAAACGCTGACACTTTCCACGAAGCCTTTCATCCCAATCGCAACAAAAAGTTGGTTAAAACATACCCTGATTGCACTCAGTGACCGAGCAATCTGCTGCTTTCTGTGGCAGAAAAGTCCACAGATTCACAACGCTTTGAGTGACAGAAACTTGTTCGCAACTTATACATAAATGGCGGACCCTTGTTCCTTATCTCCTGGGTTTAGGTTACCCTAAAAACATGTACACATATGCGAGCAGCTTTATATCCCTGTAAGGTGAAATACAACAAAACAAACTCAGGAAATGAAGTGTGTGAGATGCTGAGGCAGATCTGCCACACAGGATAAAAGCAAAAGGAACCTTTCCTCGTAAGAAATTACAGAAAGTTATCTTGCTGGCGACGTAAAAGCTGAGGTCGTCGCATTAAGTGTCTTCACTGTGTTTGCTGGGATGGTTTGGAGCTCAATGAGACAAAATTAATCGTTTTATGAAAGGTAGGCCCGGCGAAACAGGGACAGAGAGATAGAGAGACAGTTAGACAGTCAGATAGATAGGGACAGTGAGAGAGGGGGAGAGAGAGAGCAGGAGAGACAGACAGCCAGACTGATACAGTGGGAGAGAGAGAGGGAGGTGGAGTTTGAGCGAGAGAGGGCGAGAGAGAGAGAGACAGAGTGAGAGACAGAAAGAGTGAGAGAGAGAGAGAGAGACAGATAGCCAAACTGACACAGTGAGAGGGAGAGAGGGAGGGGGAGGTTGAGCGAGAGAGGGAGATAGAGAGAGAGACAGAGACAGAGGGAGAGACAGAAAGAGAGAGAGAGAGTGGGAGGGAGAGAGACGTCGGGTCAATTATCTCCCAATAAAAGAGAAAGCAAGTAGTTAATCATAAAACAATAGGATGAATAAATGAATTAGAGGGACTATATACATGAAGGTAAGCATCAGTCACTGAGTACAAGGATGAAAATGAACAGGATGACGAAATGCAGATCAAGATTTTTGGGAAGAATTTGTAACATGAATGGTATATGTCACGGCAGTAATTCAGGAAGGAATTAATCAAATGAATTTCACAATATCCTACAAAAAATTAACAAAATACAAATCAGAATGTTGAGAGTGACAATAAAAAATTCATCAGAAAGAATAAACTTAAGTGACATGAACAAAGTTATTCGATGTCTCTATGTGTCTCTCTCTCTCCCTCCCTCTACATCTCCCTATCCCTCTCTGTCCCTCTCTCTCGTTCTCTCTCTCCCTGTCTCTCCTTTCAGTCAGGATTATTACTGCATTATTAGGTCCTTACATAACAACTTTCACAATGGCTCAGCAAGCACCCTAAACACTTTTAATCTGCGACCATCAGCCTCCAGAAAACTTTTTTTTAGAAATCAGCTTCTCTGGACTGCTACAGTGACATTGCCTCCTATAGGATTTGCCGATTCATCCTGAGGATGGTTGAGTTTTATGCGTAACCTGTGCTGCAGACCTGGCACAACAGCTAACCAATCATTCCTAATTTCATTTTATAACATTTCATTTTACACTAATATGTCTGCTTGCTTAAGTATGCAGGGTGCTTACATAATCAATAATTTAGATGCAATATGCGCGGACATTTCTTCAATAAAAGGATAATGAATCTTTGAAATTCTCTACCTTAGAGAGTTTCAGATGCTCGTCCATTGAACATATACAAAATATAAATTCATAGGGTGTTTTGGGTACAAAGTACATTAAAATTGTGAGGAATTTATGAAAAATGAAGCTAAGGTAAAAAAAAACAGGGATATTTAAATTACTTGGGTAAATAAGTTTCAAGGAACAAGTAGCCTTCCCCAGCTCCTATAACGGAAGTTGATATGACCACATGTCTGCAAAATGTTTCACCCTGTTGAGCTTCTCTGCCTTTTTAGTTCATTTTTCACAGCATTGCTTTCTCTAAGTAAAGCTCTCTGGACTGTGTCGTGCCACGCAAAAGCGTAATGCGCAAGGTCAGCCTTTACACGGTCAGGATATTATTGATGGAGAATTGGTAACGGGAGCAGCAGGGAGATGAAACAGGCGTTGCATTTTCAACCTCTTAGGTTGGAACTCGTGGAGCGCCGCAGGGATTACTGCTGGCGACTCCGCTAATTACAACCTGTATTGATGGTGAATTGATGGAGATTAATACATTCACATTTGGTGAAGGGACAAAGCGGGGTGAGAATTGTAAACTATAAGGAGGGCACAAATAGGCTGAAAAGAGATATACACATATTAAATGTGCGGAAACAAGATGTCAGACGCAGTATGATATTGAAAAGTAGGAATTTATACACTGTTAGTAAATATAGGAAACGGGAGATTTTTCAAGTTTTGAAACGCTTGAATATTGATCTTCACAGGGACTTTGGTTTGCACATGCAAGAATAAGCAAAGCAGGACGTTCGCATGGAGCTATAGAACGACACTGGGAAGGCCAACTAAATGTGGGCGTACACTGCAAGGGCATTTTTGCACAAGAATAAGGCAAGCTCTCCGCACATTTACAGGGCTTTGATCAGACCAGGTCTGAGGTATTATGAGAATTTTGGTCTCCTTCTGTAAGTAGAAGCTTAATTGCTCAGGAGGTGGTGGAGAAAAGATTCACTAGATTGTCTCCTGGGATGAAAGTGTTAGCCAATGATGAAAAACTGATTAATTGGGCTCCTTGCAGTGTAGAAGAATGAGGCGTGATCTCATTGAAACATGCACGGTTTTGACTCGTATTAACAAGAGTAAACAGCGAGAGTTTATTCCGCTGGTTTGCAAACTGGAGCACATGGGCACAGTCACACCATAAGGGGTCGATCATGTTGGGCTGAGATGAGTTACAAGTTCTGCATTCTGGCTGTTGTGGATCATGGGAATTCTCGACATGATTAGGTTTCAGAACTCGCAATTGCCTACAGTGTAATCCATCTTTCACAGTTTTGTCCATTCAATTCAGCTGACAAAATCTCTTTGAAATACAATGCTTCCATGAAAACACTTGAAATTAAGCCAAAATTTATGTCATTGGCAATTTTACATTCGTGGTTTTCTAATCGTCACCTAAGTTATTGGTATCTCGAGTGAATAGTTCAGATCCTTTTGGGCACCGGTAGTCACAGCCTGCCAATCGTAATAAGTGCCGATTGCCCCTAGCTTCTGGTTCATTCCCACTGAGCCCTGGCCAAAAGAAGAATTTACCTTCAATTCTATCAGTATGACATTTAGCAAACAGTTTATTCTGCAGGACATTAACAGATGTGCCCTGGATGTTGATACACATAAATCCCATAGACATTCCACTGTCAATTACTTGAGTAAGCACTTCAATAAATTCAACCAATTCGTCAGGCACGACCTACCGTTTAAAACCCAATATTGGCTTTCGCTGATGGGCTGACGCATCTCAAGGCGTTCGCACACTATATTCATCACAGTGACCTCTCGTAATGTCCTTACCACAAAGCCTAGTCTAACTGACCTATATTTCCCTGTTTTCCCCCTGACACCTTGCTTAAATGGCGAAGTGACATGAAACATTTTCCAAAACATGGAGTGCTAGCCAAGTGTAGCAAACTGTGCAAGCTTTTTTTTGACAGAGTCATCTGCAACGCGCCTGACGACAGCCGTTAAAATCTTGCAATGAAATTTTCTCATTGCTTAGTGCCATTCATTTCTCCATTTATGTCAACCTGCTTACGTGAAGTTGTTGAACCTTTGTTCCTGATTCACTAATTATTTATTTGGGACTCCTGGCATGTTGAGCCTTCACTGCAAATACTGAAGGAATGTAAGTACTCAGCATGCCTGCCAGCTCTTTATGTCCGTTGGTAATGGCGCCATTATCAGAGCTATCTTCCCTCAGATTGCTTCTGGCTAATCTTTTCCTAGAAACGTGGAATATCGGAAGAGGATTAGTTCATTTGGTCCTTCCAACCCGCTCCGTCATTTAGTAGCATCATCGCTGATCCCCTGATTAACGCTGTGCTCTGGCACTCTCCACATGCTCCTCCACACCTTTAGCTACAGAAATATATTTCCCTCTTAAATATATTTAGCGACATGGTCGAGAATTCCATATGGGCCACCACCCTGTGAGTGAAGAATTTTATCCCCATCTCAGTCCTAATTGCCCTATCCGGTATCCAGGGACCGTCAACCCTTTTTTTCCACCCCTCAGCCGGAAGAAACCCCTTAAGAGCATCAGTTCAGTCCCTGCCTGTCGGAATATTATACATTCCAATGATATCCCCTCTCATCTACCTCAACTCCAGTAAATACAACCGTAAACTGCCCAATTCCTCCTCATCCGAATATCCTCATATCACATGACTCATTCAGATGAATCTCCGCTGCACTCCCGCTCTGGAAATTCATCATTCCTTAGAGATGTACACGAGAAATGCAAAAAAGACTCCAGGTGTGGCCTCACCAAAGGCCTGTACCGCTGTAGAAAAACTTGCTCCTCTGCTCAAGTCCTCTCGCAATGCGGGCCAACATACCATTTGCATTGTTAACTGCTTCCTGCACCTGCTTGCTTGTTTTCATTGATTGGTGTACAAGGATATCTATGTCCTTTTAAACATCAACAATTCCCAATCTATCATCATTTTTAAAGTCTCTACCATCCTGCTTTCCTGCCAAAGTCGATAACTTCACACATACTGCGTTATACTGCATCTTCCATGAATTTCGCACACACTTGACCTGCCTACATCGCCTTGAAACCTTTAAAAGCCCTCCTTATTCCGCACATGCGCTCGAAGTTTCTTGTCGTCAGCAAACTTGGAAATATTACACTTGTTTCCCTCATCCAAATCACTGATACATATATTGTGAATAGCTGGGGCCCAAACACTGATAGCTGTGGTACACCACTAGTTACCGTCTGCCGCTCCGAAATTTAGCCCTGTCTTCCTCTTCTCCCATTTCATTCTGTTTATCAGTTCTTAATCCGTGCCATGAAATTACCCCAAGTGTCATGTGCTTTAATTTACACGCTAACATCTTCGTTGGGACTTTAACAAAAGCTTTCTAAAAATCCTAAAGCAGCACTTCCACTGTTTCTCCATTATCTATTCTGCTAGTTCTGCTCGGGGAGGGCTGCATCAAAGACAGGTTAAATTCATGAAAATGTTTGTTTTAGAAACCATAGCAAAGTGGCAGAGACTTGAAAGCAAATATGTTGACAAAGCTATGGAATAAATTAAATTCAAATTATAATTATCATATTGGATTTCAACTACAACAATTACTCTGGCAAAGAGAGGTTGGGAAAGGAACCCAAGTGGCTATTTTATGTACCTTAAAGTATACAACCCTTACTCAGTTAATCGGAGACCCAGAAACATTTTGCTGAAGAATTTGGATTTCGAACATAAGCCATAGGATCAATTGATAAATATTTTAGGTGTAAATGGGGACACCATCTGTCAGAAATTAATCGCTTGTTCTGGCTAGGTTTCTGAAAAAAAGAAATAGAGGCAAGAACATTTTTAAAAAAAAGATTGGGGAAATAACGTCATATTCTGGCAATGGGAATGCAATTTGAGTAAATAATGTGGAATAGAAAATTGACGAATAGCATTGAAAATATTTTAAAAGTTATCAATAGGAGAATTAATCAGGAGAAATGAATTCAACAAAGATAAAAACAAAATAGCCAATAATGAAATACACTGGATGAATAAATGGAGCAAAACAAAACTAAATGCAAAGCCTGATGCCTGCAGTAAGTACAGTGACAATAAAGGAGAGGGTGACCAAAAGCAGGCCCCTCTCTCTCTCTCTCTCTTTCTGTTTCTCCAGCCCGACCATCTTGCACAGGATTAATTTTGTATCATTTAACTTCACACAACCTCAGCAAACACACTGAAGACATTTAACGCGAAGACCTCAGCAATTACACCCCCGGCAAGATTTTTTATTCTGTCATTTTTTTCGAGGAAAGTTTCATTTTTCTTTGAAGTTCTGAAGCAGATCAGCCTCACCGTTTCACCCACTTCCATTGCTGAGCTCGTTTTGATATATTTCCTCTTAAAGTGATGTACATCTACTCGCTTACGTATACATGTTTTATGGTAATCTAAGCCCTGGAGATACGGAACAAGGGTCAGCCTTTTATGAGTAAGATATGAAGATTTTTTATTTACTCAAAGCGTCGTGAATGTTTGGAATTTTCTGCCACAGAAAGCAACAGATTTCTCGGTCGTTGAGGACATGATTTAATCAAATTTTTGCTGCAATTGGGATGAAAGGCTATATGGAGACTGTTGGCGTTTGACGCAAAATGTGCTATTAGATAAAACTGAATTGAAAGAGGCTGCAAGCAGAGATGACAAATTGAAGAGCTCCTGCACCTGAGGCACCGATGAGTATATGCGCTTACATAAAAGCCAAAAACTGCGGATGCTGGTATATGCGTTTAATGTGCTTTACTCTCGTCATCTCCCTTGCTTTTGTCCCTTTATTTTTCACAGTCTGTCTCTGTAACTAAAGCAATTTCGTCAGTTTCCAAATTTGTCTGCAACATTTAAGTAATTGGCAAGCAACTTGTTCCTGTTGCAATCAGCATTTCCAGGTGGGAGACAGACTGTTCGACGAATGGAGGATCAAAGGCAGTTTAAATAATTTAATGGTCATTCCAAAGCCCAACTCATGTTGGAGGACATTTACAATTAGGCATTTATTGTGTACTACAGGACACAATGCTTGCCCCGCAGTTGGGAAACCCACCAAAGCAGTGGTCGTGAACCTAGGTTTGGAAAGTCACTGAAGCAAATGTGAGAAATCCTTCCAGCTTGAAATAGAGGCTCTGCCAATCAGAATAAAATTAGAAATTTCTGACAAAGATTGAGAAAGATGTAAAGAAAAAAAAAACTCTAAAACAAAACTAGATAGTAAGGAGCTTATATTGTGGCAACGAAAATGCAAATCGTGGAGATAAGCTGGATCGGAGTGTTGGTGAGAGAGAGAATAACACTGGGACATATCTATTTATAAGAGATTATTAGGCGTCTGTAATAATATGTCCCATTAAAATATACAAGAACAAGCAGACAATAATATTTCCTGGATGAAAAAATGGAGGAGAGCCAGAAATAGAAATTAAGGCAAAAAGCATGCAATAAGTGTAATGACAATAAAGGAGAAGACGAGGAAAAGCAAATCAGGGGTCAGAGAAGAATGAAAACAAATGGAAGGCAAAGGAAAACTTCAACATTAAATCATGAACAAATACAAGACAGGAATATTAAAATATTCTAAAGGCCAAATTGAGAAAGGGTAATTCAGAATAGGAACAGGGATAATAAGGATGCATGCAGTAAATATAAGCACGAAAGCAATGCAAGAGTTATTTTCTACCTCTCTATCTGACAGCCTGTCTCTCTTTCTTTCTCTCTCGCTCTCTCTCTCTTTCTCTCCTTGCATCACCATCTCTCTCTCTCTCTCTCTCTCTCATCCTGAGATAATTTTCTTTCACCCCAGCGTGAATGAATCTATCCACCTATCCACCCATTTGTCTGCACATGTGTTTATTTGCGAGGGGGTGGGAGTGGGTTTTTTTTTGCCAGAATGAGGGGACACATTTTGAGAATCAGAGTGGCTATTTTGGGATAAGATGTGGAGCATTTTCTTCTCAAAAATAGTTGTGAATCCAATCCAAAGCTTCAGCGGCTGCGTATATGCAGGGCTAAAAAAATATTGGTTTTGGCTGATACCTGATAGCAAAATACAGCAAGAAATTTGTTGAAAGTAATAAATCAGTCATCATCATGTTAAGAGGCAATGGAAAGTCAAAGGCCGAATGGGCTTTTGTTCGTTTTATTTCTTATGTCAGTATGCGTGTGTTGCACTTTGTTCTTATACACGTTTTATTCATGTATTTCTGGCAGCCAGTCAGTGTAACTCAAACGTTCTCTCCCAATTGGAAATGGACTTAACTATTTGAATACGTTGTAAGCATTTGCTGCTGTTCGCGGAGCGCATTTACATAACAGGAACAAATGCCTCGGGGGAGGTGACGTCATGGCCAGCCTGAACTGGCAATGCTGGCGACTCCACTATTTACAACCTGTATTAGCGATGATCTGATGGAGATTAACGTATTCACATTTGGTGAAGAGACAAACCACGATGAGAATTGTAAACTTTAAGGAGGGCACAAATAGGCTGCAAAGAGATAGACACATATTAAATAAATAGGGATTAAGAGGCCAGTCGCAGTCTGATAGTATGAATTTATACAGGATGTTACTCAATACAGAAAACAGCAGCTTTTTCAAGTTTTGAATTGTCTGAATTTTGATCTTCGGAGGGATTTTAGTTTTCAAATACAGGAACATGGAAAGCAGAATGCTTGCATGAAGCTAAAGAAAACCACTGGGAAGGCAAACAGCATATGCGTGTAGACTGAAAGAATACGACCATCTATCCAATTTTTTCTGGGGCTTCTTTGAGGTCTGTTCTGGAGAAGTTTGTGTGATTTTGATCTCCTTCATAAGTAGAAGCGTAGCTGGCTGGGAAGTGCTATAGCAAAGCTTCCCTCGATTGGTACCTGTGAAGAAAGGATTATCGAATGATGAAAAGGTCACTCAATTGGGCCTCCCTGCAGGATAGAAACATGAGGGGTGATCTTAGTGAAATATGCACGGTATTTACAGGGATTTTGAAGTAGACAGAGGGAGTTTTGCCCGCCTCGATGGGAAACTAGAACATTTGGGCACAGCCACAGCATAAGGGGTTCATCATTTTGGGCTGGGCTGAGTTGAAATGTATGCAATCAGGCGGTTGTGGATAATGGGAATTCCCGACGCCAGTAGGTTTTGTCTGCTCCATCGCTCTGAACATTAAAGGGTCAGATATAGAGGGTCTTTGCTCTTTCAGAGAATCAAGGGAATATGGGGACTGGGTGTGAAATTGAAGTTTAATGTAGTAGATCTGCCATGAATGTACTGAAAGCGGTTGAAGCTCGATGGGTTACGTGATCCACTCTAGCTCCTTTGGTTTCAGTTCTTATGGTTAGAAATCACAATTCCCTACCTTGTAATCCATTTGTCCATTCACTTCAACTATGAAAGCTTCTTTGATATCCTATGCTTCTATTAAAAATGCTGGTAATGATGCTTACATTTATGCTATTGTCAATTATATATTCGTGCTCTTCTAATCATCATCTAAGTTATTAGTAACTACAGTGAACAATTGAGATCCTCCTGAGCACCGGTATCCGCAGCCTGCCAATCGCAATCACTGTCCATTGCCTCTAGCCTCTGGTTTCTTCCCATTTAACCCTAGCCAAAGTATAAATTTGTATTCAATTATATCAGTATGATATTTAGCTAGCAATCTCTTATGCAGGACTTTATCAGATCGTCCCTGGCTGTTGTAATACATAAAACCCGTAGACATTCCACTCTCAAAATACTTGAGTTAACACATCAATAAATTCAATGTGTTCCTCAGTCATAACCTAACATTTATAAACCAATGATGGCTTGTTCTGAGAAATTCCGGAACAAGTTTAATCCCATTTCATTTGAAGTAAATATATTCAACCGTTTATCTACACTTGCGAGCTGGGGAATCGGGAATGAGGTCACACCGTCTGAGAATAAGAGACCATTACCGTGTGTTAATGTTTGGAGCAATATCTTCAGACAAAGGTTTGTCACCTTTTAAATTCCCCACCACAAAGGGCTGTGGATGTTCAGCTGTTTGTGGATATTTTGGACTGCAATTGCTAGGTTTTGGACTATGAACCCTGTAAAGTTCCTGCGGGAAGGAAGTGTTAAATATATATCCGCATTATCAAATTTATTGGCACTGCAACATAGAAAGGCTGCTTCTATTCCTGATATTTGAATGCCTGCGATGTGCTTTTCTCCTTAACTCTTCCTGGTTTATTTTTTCCCGTATTTCTGACAGTCTGCCCTTGTCACTGAAGCTGTGTCAGTCGACTTCAACATTTACCTGACACATTGGAATAAACTGTTAGCAATTGCTGCTGATCAACTGCGCATAACTCGATTGGGAGAATTGGTGCCTCGGGGAAGGCAGTAGCATAGGCAGGTTAAATAACATGGAACAGGTTTTTCTAGAAACCATCACAAAGTGGCAGGGGATTAGAAAGAAACACGTTAGCAAAGCTATGGAAAGAATAACATGCATAGGATCATTGCCATGTTGGCATTTAGCTTCAACAATTACTCTGGCAAGGGGTGGTTGGGAAATGGGGGGAATCTGGGAGGTGATTTTATGTAGGTTAGAGGGCACAATCCTTACCCAGTTAACATGAAATCGGGAAAAATTGTGCTGACGGAATTAGACTTCGAACATAAACCACAGGAGAAATGAATAATTATTTTACGTGTAAATGGGAACACCATCCATCAGAAATTAATAGCTTGTTCTGACAAGGATTCTGTATAAAAAATAGGAGCAAGAAAATCCAAGATAAAATAATAGATTATGTTTGGGGCGGGGGTGGGGTGTTGCGGGGGAACTCGTATTCTGGCAATGGGAATGTAGATTGAGTTATTTAACTGTAATGGAATATTGACGAACACACTGAAAGTACTTTAAAAGTGATCAATAGTATTCAGGTGAAAAATGTTCAACTAAACTATGAACAAAGAATGTCAATAATGAAACACACTGGATAAATAAATGGAGCAGAACAAAACTAAAATTAAAGCCTAAAGCCTGCAGTAAGTACAATGACAATAAAGGAGAGGATGACGAAAAGGAGATCTCTCTTTCTCACTCTCTCTCTCTTTCTCTCTCTCTCTCCCTTTCCATCTTTCTCCGGACCGACTTTCTAACACAAGATTAACCTTGAATCATTTAACTTCACAGAAGCCCAGTAAACACATTGAATATGTTAAGCGCGATGACCTCAGCTTTTAAATCGCCGGAAATATATTTTTTAATGTCATTACTTTTTGGAGGGAAGTTTCCTTTTGCTTTGAACCTCTGCCTCAGACCTGCCTCACCATCTCAAACACTTCTATTCTAGGGATAGTTTTGTTATATTTCATCTTACAGTGATACATGTCTGCTCGCTTATGTACAGATATTTGTAGGATAATCTAAATTCTGGCGTTACGGGACAAGGGTCAGCCATTTATGAGTAACATGTGAACATATTTTTTCACTCAAAGCATTGTGATGCTCTGTAATTTTTTGGAACAGAGAGCAGCAGATTGCTCGGTCATGGGGTTTCAAAGGGGCATGATTTAATAAAACCTTTTTATGTGATTGGGATGAAAGGCTATATGGGGATTGTAAGTGTTTGATGGAAAGTAAAATGTTAGATGCAACTGAATTGAATGGGGCTGCAAGCTGTGATGACAAAATGACCTTTAGTGATGTCCTTTAACCTCCCTGATTTAGCACTCTGTCCCTTTAACCTCCCTGTGATCTCAGTCTCTGTCCCTTTAACCTTCCCTTGATCTCACACTCTGTCCCTTTAACCTCCCCGTGTTCTCACTCTCTGTCCCTTTAACCTCCCCGTGATCTCACTCTCTGTCCCTTTAACCTCCCCGTGATTTAACTCTCTGTCCCTTTAACCTTCCCTTGATCTCACACTCTGTCCCTTTAACCTCCCCCTGTTCTCACTCTCTGACCCATTAACTTCCCCGTGAAATCACTCTCTGTCCCTTTAATCTTCCCATGATCTCAATCTCTTTCCCTTGAACCTGCCCGTGATCTCTCTCTCAGTCCCTTTAACCTCGCCGTGACCTCACTGCCATTCCTATTAATCTCCCCGTCATCTCACTCTCTGACCCTTTAACCTCCCCGCGATCTCATTCTCTTCCCCTTTACCCTCCCCATGATCTAACTCTCTTTCCCTTTAACCTCCCCGTGATATCACTCTTTGTCCTGTTAACCTTCCCGTTATCTCACACTCTATCCTTTTAAACTTCCCCTTATCTCACACTCTGTCCCTTTAACCTCCCCGTGATCTCACACTCTGTCCCTTTAACCTCCCCGTGATCTAAATCTCTGTCCCATTAACCTCCCCGTGATCTCACACTCTGTCCCGTTAACCTCCCCGTGATCTCACTCTCTGTCCTATAAACCTCCCCCTGATCTCATTCACTGTCCCATTAACCTCCCCGTGATCTCACTCTCTATCCCTTAAACCTCCCCGTGATCTCACTCTCTGTCCCATTAACCTCCCCGTGATCTCACTCTCTATCCCTTAAACCTCCCCGTGATCTCACTCTCTGTCCCTTTAACCTCCCCGTGATCTCACTCTCTGTCCTATAAACCTCCCCCTGATCTCATTAACTGTCCCATTAACCTCCCCGTGATCTCACTCTCTATCCCTTAAACCTCCCCGTGATCTCACTCTCTGTCCCTTTAACCTTCCCGTGATCTCATTCGCAGTCCCTTTAACCTCCCTGTGACCTAACTGTCATTCCTATTAATCTCCCCGTCATCTCACTCTCTGACCCTTTAAACTCCCCGTGATCTCACTCTATTCCCCTTTACCCTCCTCATGATCTAACTCTCTTTCCTTTAACCTCTCCGTGATATCACTCTTTGTCCTGTTAACCTCCCCGTGATCTAAATCTCTGTCCCATTAACCTCCCCGTGATCTCAGTCTCTGTGCCTTTAACCTCCCCGTGATCTCACTCTCTGTCACTTTAACCTCCCCGTAATCTCTCTATGTCCCTTTAACCTTCCCGTGATCTCTCTCTAGTCCCTTTAACCTCCCTGATCTCACTCTCTGTCCCATTAACCTCCCTGATTTAGCTCTCTGTCCCTATAACCTCCCCGTGATATCACTCTCTGTCCCTTTAAACTTCCCGTGATCACACTCTATGTCCCTTTAAACTCTCCGTGATCTCACTCTCTTTCCCTTTAACCTCCCCGTGATCTCACTCTCTGTCCCTTTAACCTCCCCGTGATCTCACTCTCTGTCCCTTTAACATCCCCGTGATCTCACTCACTGTCCCTTTAACCTCCCCGTATTCTCATTCTCTGTCCCTTTTAACTCCCCATGATCTCAATCTCTGTCCCTTTAATCTTCCCGTGATCTCACTCTCTGTCCCTTTAACCTCCCCGTGATCTCACTCACTGTCCTATAAACCAGCCCTGATCTCATTCAATGTCCCAATAACCTCCCTGTGATCTCATTCGCAGTCCCTTTAACCTCCCCGTGACCTCACTGTCATTCCTATTAATCTCCCCGTTATCTCACTCTCTGACCCTTTAACCTCCCCGTGATCTAACTCTCTTTCCCTTAAACCTCCCCGTGATATCAATCTTTGTCCTGTTAACCTTCCCGTGATCTCAAACTCTGTCCGTTTAAACTTCCCCTTATCTCACTCTCTGTCCCTATAACCTCCCCGTGATCTCACTCTCTGTCCCTTTAACCACACCGTGATCTCACTCTATCGCTTTAACCATCCCGATATATTTCGCTGTCCCTTTAACCACCCCATGATCTCACTCTCTGTCCCTTTAACCTCCCCGTGATCTCACTCTCTGTCCTATAAACCTCCCCCTGATCTCATTCACTGTCCCATTAACCTCCCCGTGATCTCACTCTCTATACCTTAAACCTCCCCGTGATATCACTCTCTGTCCCTTTAAACTCCCCGTGATCTCACTCTCTGTCCCTTTAAACTCTCCGTGATCTCACTCTCTGTCCCTTTAACCTCCCAGTGATGTCACTCTCTGTCCCTTTAACTTCCCCGTGATCTCACTCACTGTCACTTTAATTCCCCGTTATCTCACTCTCTGCCCCTTTAACCTCACCGTGATCTCACTCTGTCCCTTTAATCTTCCCGTGATCTCACTCTCTTTCCTTTTAACCTCCCCGTGATCTCACTCTCTGTCCCTTTAACCTCCCTGTGATCGCAATCTCTGTTCCTTTAACCTCCCCGTGATCTCACTCTCTGTCCATTTAACCTCCCCGTTGATCTAACTCTCTGTCCCTTTAACCTCCCCGTGATCTCAATCTCTATGCCTTTAACCTCCCCGTGATCTCACTCTCTGTCCATTTAATCTTCCCGTGATCTCAATCTCTGTCCATTTTAGCTGCCTGTGATCTCATTCTCTGTCCCTTTCACCTCCCCGTGATCTCATTCTCTGTCCCATTTACCTCCCCGTGATCTCACTCTCTGTCCATTTAATCTTCCCGTGATCTCAATCTATGTCCATTTTAGCTGCCTGTGATCTCACTCACTGTCCATTTAACCTCCCCGTCATCTAACTCTCCTTCCCTTTAACCACCACATGATCTCACTCTCTGTCCCTTTAACGTCCACGTGATCTCACTCTCTGTCGCTTTAACCTCCCCGTAATCAGTCTCTGTACCTTTAACCTCCACGTGATTTCACTCTCTGACCCGTTAACCTCCCCGTGATCTAAATCTCTATCCCTTTAACTTCCCAGTGATCTCAGTCTCTGTCCCTTTAACATTCCCTTGATCTCACTCTCTGTCCCTTTAACCTCCCTGATCTAGCTCTCTGTCCCTTTAACCTCCCCGTATTCTCACTCTCTGTCCCTTTAACCTTCCCGTGATCTCATTCTCTGTCCCTTTAACCTTCCCGTGATCACACTCTCTGTCCCTTTAACCTCCCCGTGATCACACTCTCTGTACCATTAAACTCCCCGTGATCTCACTCTCTGTCCCTTTAACCTCCCCATGCTCTCACTCTCTGTACCTTTAACCTTCCCGTGATCGCACTCAATGTCCCTTTAACCTCCCCGTGATCTCACTCTCTGTCCCTTTAAGCTCCCCGTGATCTCACTCTGTCCCTTTAATCTTCCCGTGATCACAATCTCTGTCCTTTGAACCTGCTCGTGATCTCATTCTCTGTCCCTTTAACCTGCCCATGACCTCACTCTCTGTCCCTTTAACCTCCCCGTGATCTCACTCTCTGTCCCTTTAACCTCCCCGTGATCTCAATCTCTGTGCCTTTAACCTCCCCGTGATCTCACTCTGTGTTCATTTAATCTTCCCGTTATCTCAATCTATTCCCCTTTACCCTCCCCATGATCTAACTCTCTTTCCTTTAACCTCCCCGTGATATCACTCTTTGTCCTGTTAACCTTCCCGTGATCTCACACTCTGTCCGTTTAAACTTCCCCTTATCTCACTCTCTGTCCCTTTAACCTCCCCGTGATCTCACACTCTGTCCGTTTAAAATTCCCCTTATCTCAGTCTCTGTGCCTTTAACCTCCCCGTGATCTCACTCTCTGTCCCTTTAACCTCCCCGTGATCTCACTCTCTGTCCCATTAACCTCCCCGTGATCTCTCTCTCTGTGCCTTTAACCTCCCCGTGATCTCACTCTCTGTCCCTTTAATCTCCCCGTGATCTCACTCTCTGTCCCATTAACCTCCCCGTGATCTCACTCTCCGTCCCTTTAACCTCCCCGTGATCTCACTCTCTGTCCCTTTAACCTCCCCGTGATCTCAATCTCTGTCACTTTAACCTCCCCGTAATCTCTCTATGTCCCTTTAACCTTCCCGTGATCTCACTCTAGTCCCTTTAACCTCCCTGATCTCACTCTCTGTCCCATTAACCTCCCTGATTTAGCTCTCTGTCCCTTTAACCTCCCCGTGATCTCACGCTCTGTCCCTTTAAACTTCCCGTGATCACACTCTATGTCCCTTTAAACTTCCGTGCTCTCACTCTCTGTCCCTTTAACCACCCAGTGATATCACTCTCTGTCCCTTTAACATCCCCGTGATCTCACTCACTGTCCCTTTAATTCCCCGTTATCTCACTCTCTGTCCCTTTAACCTCGCCGTGATCTCACTCTGTCCCTTTAATCTTCCCGTGATCTCACTCTCTTTCCCTTTAACCTCCCCGTGATCTCACTCTCTGTCACTTTAACCTCCCCGTGATCTCAATCTCTGTCCCTTTAACCTCCCCGTGATCTCACTCTCTGTCCATTTAACTTCCCCGTGATCTAACTCTCTGTCCCTTTAAGCTCACCGTGATCTCACTCTCTGTCCCTTTAACCGCCGCGTGATCTCAATCTCTGTCCATTTTACCTGCCCGTGATCTCATTCTCTGTCCCCTTTACCTCCCTGTGATCTCATTCTCTGTCCCTTTCACCTCCCCGTCATCTAACTCTCCTTCCCTTTAAGCTCCCCATGATCTCATTCTCCGACCCTATAACCTCCCTGTGATCTCACTCACTGTCCCTTTAACCTTCCCGTATTCTCATTCTCTGTCCCTTTTAACTCCCCATGATCTCAATCTCTGTCCCATTAATCTGCCCGTGATCTCACTCTCTGTCAGTTTAACCTCGCAGTGATCTCATTCTCTGTACCTTTAACCTCCCAGTGTTCTCATTCTCTGTCCCTTTAACATCCCCGTGATCTCACTCTCTGTCCCTTTAAACTCCTCGTGATCTCACTCTCTGTCCCTTTAACCTTCCCGTGATCTCACTATCTGTCCCTTTAACCTCCCCGTGATCTCCTCTGTCGCTTTAACCAACCCGTTAAATTTTGCTGTCCCTTTAACCTCCCCATGATCTCACTCTCTGTCCCTTTAACCTCCCCGTGATCTCACTCCCTGTCCTATAAACCAACCCTGATCTCATTCAATGTCCCAATAACCTCCCCGTGATCTCACTCTCTATCCCTTAAACCTCCCCATGATATCACTCCCTGTCCCTTTAACCTCCCCGTGATCACACTCTCTTTCCCTTTAACCTCCCCGTGATCTCACTCACTGTCCCTTTAACCTCCCCGTTATCTCAATCTCTGTCCATTTTACCTGCCCGTGATCTCATTCTCTATCCCTTTCACCTCCCCGTGATCTCACTCTCTGTCCATTTAACCTCCCCGTCATCTAACTCTCCTTCCCTTTAACCACCCCATGATCTCTCTCTCTGTCCCTTTAACCTCCCCGTGATACCACTCTCTGTCCCGTTAACCTTCCCTTGATCTCATACTCTGTCGCTTTAAACTTCCCCTGATCTCACTCTCTGTCCCTTTAACCACCCCGTGATCTCACTCTCTGTCCCTTTAACCTCCCCGTGGTCTCACTCTCTGTCGCTTTAACCTCCCCTTAATCTCTCTCTGTCCCGTTAACCTCCCCGTGATCTAAATCTCTGTCCCTTTAACTTCCCAGTGATCACACTCTCTGTCCTTTAACCTCCCTGATTTAGCACTCTGCCCCTTTAACCTCCCTGTTATCTCAGTCTCTGTCCCTTTAACCTTCCCTTGATCTCACACTCTGTCCCTTTAACCTCCCCGTGTTCTCACTCTCTGTCCCTTTAACCTTCCCGTGATCTCACTCTATTCCCCTTTACCCTCCCCATGATCTAACTCTCTTTCCCTTTAACCTCCCCGTGATAACACTCTTTGTCCCTTTAACCTCCCCGTGATCTCACACTCTGTCCCTTTAACCTCCCCGTGATCTCACACTCTGTCCCTTTAACCTCCCCGTGATCTCACACTCTGTCCCTTTAACCTCCCCGTGATCTAAATCTCTGTCCCATTAACCTCCCCGTGATCTCACTTGCTGTCCCTTTAACCTCCCCGTGATCTCACTCTCTGTCCCATTAACTTTCCCGTGATCGCACTGTCTATCCCTTAATCCTCCCCGTGATCTCACTCTCTGTCCCTTTAACCTCCCCGTGATCTCAATCTCTGTGACTTTAAACTCCCCGTGATCTCACTCTCTGTCCCTTTATCCTCCCCGTTATCTCAATCTCTGTCCCTTTAAACTCCCCATGATCTCACTCTCTGTCCATTTAACCTCCACGTCTTCTTGCTCTCTGTCCCATTAACCTCCCCGTGATCTCACTCTCTGTCCCATAAACCTCCCCGTGATCTCACTGTCTGTCCCTTTTACCTCCCCGTGATCTCACTTTGTCCCTTTAATCTTCCCGTGATCTCATTCTCTGTCCCTTTCACATCCCCGTGATCTCACTCTCTGTACCATTAACCTCCCCGTGATCTCACTCTCTGTCCCTTTAATCTGCCCGTTAGCTCACTCTCTGTCCCTTAAACCTCCCCGTTATCTCACTCTCTGTCACTTAAAACACCCCGTGATCTTGCTCTCTCTCCTGTTATCCTCCCCCTGATCTCACTGTCTGTCCCTTTAACCTCCCCGTGATCTCACTCTCTGTCCCTTTACCTTCCCCGTGATCTCAATCTCTGTCCCTTTAACGTACCAGTGATCTCACTCTGTCCCTTTAACCTCCCCGTGATCTCAATCTCTGTCCCTTTAATGTCCCAGTTATGTCACTCTCTCCATTTAATCTTCCCGTGATCTCAATCTCTGTTCACTTAACCTGCCCGTGATCTCACTTTCTGTCCAATTAACCTCAGCGTGATCTCACTCTCTGTCCATTTAACTTCCCCGTGATCTCACTCTCTGTCCCTTTAACCTCCCCATGATCTCACTCTCTGTCCATTTAACTTCCCCGTGATCTGTCTCTCTGTCCCTTTAATCTCCCTGATTTAGCACTCTGTCCCTTTTAACTTCCCGTGATCTCAGTCTCAGTCCCTTTAACCTCCCCATGATCTCACTCTCTGTCCATTTAACTTCCCCGTGATCTCACTCTCTGTCCCTTTAACCTCCCCATGATCTCACTCTCTGTTCATTTAACTTCCCCGTGATCTGTCTCTCTGTCCCTTTAATCTCCCTGATTTAGCACTCTGTCCCTTTTAACTTCCCGTGATCTCAGTCTCAGTCCCTTTAACCTCCCCGTGATCTCAGTCTCTATACCTTAAACCTCCCCGTGATATCACTCACTGTCTCTTTAACCTCCCTGTGATCTCCCTCTCTGTCCCTTTAACATCCCCATGATCTCACTCTCTGTCCCATTAACCTCCCCAGATCTCACTCTCTGTCCCTTTAACCTCCCCGTGATCTCACTCTCTGTCCCTTTAATCTCCCCGGTGATCTCAATCTCTGTCCCTTTAACCTCCCCATGATCTCACTCTATGTCCATTTAACCTCACCGTCATCTAACTCTCTGTCCCTTTAACCTCCCCGTGATCTCAATCTCTGACCCTTAAACCTCCCCGTGATCTTATTCTCTGTCCCTTTAACGTACCAGTGATCTCACTCTGTCCCTTTAACCTCCCCGTGATCTCAATCTCTGTCCCTTTAACGTCCCAGTTATGTCACTCTGTCCATTTAATCTTCCCGTGATCTCAATCTCTGTCCATTTAACCTCACTGTGATCGCACTCAATGTCCCTTTAACCACCCCGTGATATCACTCTCTGTCCCTTTAACCTTCCCTGATCTCACTCTCTGCCCATTTAACTGTGCCCCGATCCCACTCTCTGTCCCGTTAATAGTCCCTGATCTCTCTCTGTCCCTTTAGCTGTCCATGGTCTCACTCTTTGTCCCTTTAACTGTCCCTCTGATCTCCGAATAAGTCCATTTAACTGTCCCTGATCTGACCATCTGTCTCTATAACTGTCCCTGATCATTCTCAGTCCCATTAACAATCCCGTGATCTCACCCTCTGTCCCTTTAACCTCCCCCTGATCTCACTCTCTGTCCCTTTAACCTCTCAGTGATCTTACTCTCTGTCCAGTTTACTTCCCCGTGAAGTCATTCTCTGCTCCTTTAACCTCCCCGTGGTCTCACTCTCTGTCCCTTTAAACTCTCCGTGATCTCACTCACTCTCCCTTTAACCTCCCTGTGATCTCACTCTCTGTCCCTTGAACCTCCCCGTGATCACACTCTGTCCCTTTAATCTTCCCGTGATATCACTCTCTTTCCCTTTAAACTCCCCGTGATCTCACTCTCTGTCCATTTAAACTCCCCGTCATCTAACTCTCTATCCCTTTAACCTCCCTGTGATCTCACTCTCTGTCCCTTTAACCTCCCCGTGATCTCACTCTCTGTCCCTTTAACATCCCCATGATCTCACTCTCTATCCCATTAACCTCCCCAGAACTCACTCTCTGTCCCTTCAACCTCCCCGTGATCTCACTCTCTGTCCTTTCAACCTCCCCGTGATCTCACTCTCTGTCCCTTTAACCTCCCCGTGATCTCACTCTCTGTCCCTATAACCTCCCCGTGTTCTCCCTCTCTGTCCCTTTAACCTCCCTGTGATCTCAGTCTCTGTCCCTTTACCCTACCCGTATTCTCAATCTCTGTCCCTTTAAACTACGCATGATCTCAATCTCTGTCCCTTTAAACTGCCAGTGATCTCATTCTCTGCCCCTTTAACCTCCCCGTGATCTCACTCTCTGTCCCATTAACCTCCCCAGATCTCACTCACTGTCCGTTTAACCTCCCCGTGATCGCACTCTCTGTCCCTTTAATTTCCCCGTGATCTCAATCTCTGTCCCTTTAACCTCCCCGTGAACTCAATCTCTGTCCCTTTAACGTACCAATGATATCAATCTGTCCCTTTAACCTCCCCGTGATCTCAATCTCTTTCCCTTTAACGTCCCAGTTATGTCACTCTCTCCATTTAATCTTCCCGTGATCTCAATCTCTGTTCATTTAACCTGCCCGTGATCTCATTTTCTGTCCAATTAACCTCAGCATGATCTCACTCTCTGTCCCTTTAACCTCCCCACGATCTCACTCTCTGTCCATTTAACTTCCCCGTGATCTGTCTCTCTGTCCCTTTGATCTCCCTGATTTTGCACTCTGTCCCTTTAACCTTCCCGTGATCTCAGTCTCTGTCCCTTTAAACTCCCCGTGATCTCACTCTCTGTCCCTTTAACCTCCCGTGATCTCACTCACTGTCCCTTTAACCTCCCCGTGATCTCACTCTCTGTCCCTTTAAACTCCCCGTGATCTCACTCTCGCTCCCTTTAACCTCCCTGTGATCTCATTCTCTGTCCCTTTAACCTCCCCGTAATCTCAAACTCTGTCCCTTTAAACTCCCTGTGTTCTCACTCTCTGTCCCTTTAACCTCCTCATGATCTCACTCTCTTTCCCTTTAACCTTCCCCTGATCTCACTCTGTCCCTTTAACCTTCCCTGATATCACTCTCTGTCCCTTTAACTGTCCCCCTGATCTCCCACTCAGTCCCTTTAACTGTCCCTGATCTGACTCTCTGTCCCTATAAATGTCCCTGATCTCAATCTCTGTCCAATTAACATTCCCGTGATCTCACTCTCAGTCCCTTTTACTTCCCGGTGATCTCACTCTCTGTCCCTTTAAGCTCCCCGTGATCTCATTCTCTGTCCCTTTAACCTACCCATGATCTCACTCACTCTCCCTTTAAACTCCCCGTGATCTCACTCTCTGCCCCTTTAACCTCCCGTGATCTAACTCACTGTCCCTTTAACCTGCCCGTGATCTCATTCTCTCTCAATTTAGCCGCCCAGTGTTCTCATTCTCTATCCCTTTAACCTCCCCGTGATCTCACTCTCTGTCCCTTTAACCTCCCCGTGATCTCACTCACTCTCCCTTTAAACTCCCCGTGATCTCACTCTCTGCCCATTTAACCTCCCGTGATCTAACTCTCTGTCCCTTTAAACTCCCCGTGCTCTCACTCTCTGTACTTTTAACCTGCCCGTGATCGCACACAATGTCGCTTTAACCTCCCCGTGATCTCACTCTCTGTCCCATTAACCTCCCCGTGATCTCTCCCTGTCCCTTTAATCTTCCCGTGATCTCAATCTCTGTTCCTTAAACCTGCCCGTGATCTCATTCTCTCTCAATTTAGCCGCCCTGTGAGCTTACTCTCTGTCCATTTAACCTCACCGTGATCACACTCTCTGTCCCTTTAAACCACCCGCGATCACACTCTCTGTCCCTTTAACCTCCCCGTGCTCTCACTCTCTGTCCCTTTACCCTCCCCATGATCTAACTCTCTGTCCCTTTAACCTCCCCGTGATCTCACTCTCTGTCCCATTAACATTCCCGTGATCGCACTCTCTATCCCTTAAACCTCCCCGTGATCTCACTGTCTGTCCCTTTAACCTCCCCGTGAACTCACTGTCTTTCCCTTTAACCTCCCCGCGATCTCACTCTCTGTATCTTTAAACTCCCCGCTTTCTCACTCTCTGTCCCTTTAAACTCCCCGTGATCTCACTCTCTGTCCATTTAACTTCCCCATGATCTCACTCTCTGTCCCTTTAACCTCCCCGTGATCTCACTCTCTGTCCCTTTAACCTCCCCGTGATCTCACTCTCTGTCCCTTTAACCTGACCGTGATCTCACTCTCTGTCCCCTTAATTTCCCCGTGCTCTCATTCTCTGTCCCTTTAAGCTCCCCGTGAACTTATTCTTTGTCCATTTAACCTCCCCGTGATCAAACTCTCTGTACCTGTAACCTCCCCATGATCTCACAGTCTGTCCCTTTAACATTCCCGTGATCTCAATCTCTGTCCCTTTAAACTTCCCGTGATCTCATTCTCTGTCCCTTTAACCTCCCGTGATCTCACTCACTGTCCCTTTAACCTCCCCGTGATCTCACTCTCTGTCCCTTTAAACTCCCCGTGATCTCACTCTCGCTCCCTTTAACCTCCCTGTGATCTCATTCTCTGTCCCTTTAACCTCCCCGTAATCTCAAACTCTGTCCCTTTAAACTCCCTGTGTTCTCACTCTCTGTCCCTTTAACCTCCTCGTGATCTCACTCTCTTTCCCTTTAACCTTCCCCTGATCTCACTCTGTCCCTTTAACCTTCCCTGATATCACTCTCTGTCCCTTTAACTGTCCCCCTGATCTCCCACTCAGTCCCTTTAACTGTCCCTGATCTGACTCTCTGTCCCTATAAATGTCCCTGATCTCAATCTCTGTCCAATTAACATTCCCGTGATCTCACTCTCGGTCCCTTTTACTTCCCGGTGATCTCACTCTCTGTCCCTTTAAGCTCCCCGTGATCTCATTCTCTGTCCCTTTAACCAACCCATGATCTCACTCACTCTCCCTTTAAACTCCCCGTGATCTCACTCTCTGCCCCTTTAACCTCCCGTGATCTAACTCACTGTCCCTTTAACCTGCCCGTGATCTCATTCTCTCTCAATTTAGCCGCCCAGTGTTCTCATTCTCTATCCCTTTAACCTCCCCGTGATCTCACTCTCTGTCCCTTTAACCTCCCCGTGATCTCACTCACTCTCCCTTTAAACTCCCCGTGATCTCACTCTCTGCCCATTTAACCTCCCGTGATCTAACTCTCTGTCCCTTTAAACTCCCCGTGCTCTCACTCTCTGTACTTTTAACCTGCCCGTGATCGCACACAATGTCGCTTTAACCTCCCCGTGATCTCACTCTCTGTCCCATTAACCTCCCCGTGATCTCACCCTGTCCCTTTAATCTTCCCGTGATCTCAATCTCTGTTCCTTAAACCTGCCCGTGATCTCATTCTCTCTCAATTTAGCCGCCCTGTGAGCTTACTCTCTGTCCATTTAACCTCACCGTGATCACACTCTCTGTCCCTTTAAACCACCCGCGATCACACTCTCTGTCCCTTTAACCTCCCCGTGCTCTCACTCTCTGTCCCTTTACCCTCCCCATGATCTAACTCTCTGTCCCTTTAACCTCCCCGTGATCTCACTCTCTGTCCCATTAACATTCCCGTGATCGCACTCTCTATCCCTTAAACCTCCCCGTGATCTCACTGTCTGTCCCTTTAACCTCCCCGTGAACTCACTGTCTTTCCCTTTAACCTCCCCGCGATCTCACTCTCTGTATCTTTAAACTCCCCGCTTTCTCACTCTCTGTCCCTTTAAACTCCCCGTGATCTCACTCTGTGTCCATTTAACTTCCCCGTGATCTCACTCTCTGTCCCTTTAACCTGACCGTGATCTCACTCTCTGTCCCCTTAATTTCCCCGTGCTCTCAATCTCTGTCCCTTGAACCTGCCCGTGATCTCATTCGTTCTCCATTTAGCCGCCCTGTGATATCATTCTCTGACCATTTAACCTCACCGTTATCTCAAACTCTGTCCCTTTAAACTTCCCGTGATCTCACTATCTGTCCCTTTAACCTCACCGTGATCTCTCTCTGTCGCTTTAACCTCCCAGTAATCTCTCTCTGTCCCTTTAACCACTCCGTGATCTCACTCTCTGTCCCTTTAACCTCCCCGTGATCTCTATCTTTCCCTTTAAACTCCCCGTGTTGTCATTCTCCGTCGCTTTAACCTCCCCGTGCTCTCATTCTCTGTCCCTTTAAGCTCCCCGTGAACTCACTCTCTGTCCCTTTAACCTCCCCCTGATCTCAATCTCTGTCCCTTCAACCTCCCAGTGATCTCACTCTCTGTCCCTTTAACCTCCCCGTGATCTCACTCTCTGTCCCTTTAACCTCCCCGTGAACTCATTCTCTATCCCTTTAACCTGACAGTGATCTCACTCTCACTCCCTTTAAACTCCCTGTGATCTCACTCTCTCTCCCTTTAAACTCCCTGTGATCTCACTCACTGTCCCTTTAACCTCCCCGTGATCTCACTCTCGCTCCCTTTAACTTCCCTGTGATCTCATTCTGTGTCCCTTTAACCTCCCCGAAATCTCAATCTCTGTCCCTTTAACCTCCCCGTGATTTCACTCTCTGTCCCATTAACCTCCCCGTGATCTCGCTCTGTCCCTTTAATCTTCCCGTGATCTCAATCTCTGCCCCTTGAACCTGCCTGTGATCTCATTCTCTCTCCATTTAGCCGCCCTGTGATCTCATTCGCTGTCTTTTTAACCTCCCCGTAATCTCAACCTCTGTCCATTTAACCTCCCCGTGATCACACTCTCTGTCCCAATAAACTACCCGTGATCTCACTCTCTGTCCCTTTAACCTCCCCGTCCTCTCACTCTCTGTCCCTTTACCCTCCCCATGATCTAACTCTCTGTCCCTTTAAACTCCCTGTGATCTCACTCTCTGTCCCATTAACTTTCCCGTGATCGCACTCTCTATCCCTTTAACCTCCTCGTGATCTCACTCTCTGTCCCTTTAACCTCCCCGTGATCTCACTCTCTATCCCTTTAAACTCCCCGTTCTCTCACTCTCTGTCCCTTTAAACTCCCCGTAATCTCACACTCTGTCCATTTAACCTCCCCGTCATCCAACTCTCTGTCCCTTTCACCCCCCGTGATCTCACTCTCTGTACCATTAACCTCCCCGTGATCACAATCTCTGTCCCTTTAACCTCCTCGAGATCTCACTATCTTTCCCTTTAACCTCCATGTGATCTCTCTCTGTCCCTTTAACCTCCCCGTGATCACACTCATTGTCCCATTAACCTCCCCGTGATCTCACTCTCTGTCCCTTTAACCTCCCCGTGATCTCACTCTCTGTCCCTTTAACCTCCCCCTGATCTCAATCTCTGTCCCTTCAACCTCCCAGTGATCTCACTCTCTGTCCCTTTAACCTGACCGTGATCTCAATCTCCGTCCTTTTAATTTCCCCGTGCTCTCATTCTCTGTCCATTTAACCTCCCCGTGACCTCACCCTCTGTCCACTTAACCTCCCCGTGATCTCACTTTCTGTCCCTTTAACCTCCCAGCGATGTCACTCTCTGTCCATTTAACCTCCCCGTGATCTCACTCTCTGTCCCTTTATCCTCCCCGTGATCTCACTCTCTGTCCCTTTAACCTCCCCGTGATCTCACTCTCCGCCCCTTCAACCTCCCCGTGATCTCACTCTCTGTCCCTTCAACCTCCCCGTGATCTCACTCTCTGTCCCTTTAACCTCCCCGTGATCTCACTCTCTGTCCCTTTAACCTCCCCGTGATCTCACTCTCAGTCCCTTTAACCTCCCCTGATCTCATTCTCTGTCCCTTTAACCTACCCTTGATCTCATTCTCTGTCCCTTTAACCTCCCCATGATCTCACAGTCTCTCCCTTTAACATTCCCGTGATCTCACACTATGTCCATTTAACCTCTCCGTCATCTAACTCTCTGACCCTTTAACCTCCCCGTGATCTCAATCTCTGTCCCTTTAACGTACCCGTGATCTCACTCTGTCCATTTAACCTCACCGTGATCTCACTCTCTGACCCTTTAACCTCCCCGTGATCTCAATCTCTGTCCCTTTAACGTCCCATTGAGCTCACTCTGTCCATTTAATCTTCCCGTGATCTCAATCCCTGTCCATTTAACCTGCCCATCGTCTCACTCTCTGTCCATTTAACCTCACTGTGATCTCATTCTCTGTCCCTTTCACCTCCCCGTGATCTCACTCTCTGTCCCATTAACCTCCCCGTGATCTCACTTTCTGTCCCTTTAACCTCCCCGTGATCTCACTCTATGTCCATTTAACTTCCCTGTGATCTCACACTCTGTCCCTTTCATTCCCTGATTTAGCACTCTGTTCCTTTAACCTCCCCGTGATCTCAGTCTGTGTCCCTTTCACCTCCCCGTGATCTCATTCTCTGTCCCTTTAACCTCCCTGATCTAGCTCTCTGTCCCATTAACCTACCCGTGATCTCACCCTCTGTCCCATTAACCTCCCCGTGATCTCACTCTCTGTCCCTTTAACCTCCCCGTGATCTCACTCTCTTTCCATTTAACTTCCCCGTGATCTCACTCTCTGTCCCTTTAATCTCCCTGATTTAGCACTCTGTCCCTTTAACATCCCCATGATCTCACTCTCTGTCCCTTAAAGCTCACCGTGATATCAATCTCTGTCCCTTTAACCTGCACGTGATCTCATTCTCTGTCCCTTTAACCTCCCCGTGATCTCATTCTCTGTCCCATTAAACTCCCTGTGATCTCACTCTCTGTCCCTTTAACCTCCCCGTGATCTCACTCTCTGTCCCTTTAACCTCCTCGTGATGTCACTCTCTGTCCCTTAAACCTCCCAGTGATCTCACTCTCTGTCCCTTTAACCTCCCCGTGATCTCACTCTCTATCCCGTTAACCTTCCCGTGATCTCAGTCTTTGTCCCTTTAAACTGCCCTTGATCTCACTCTCTGTCCCTTTGACCTCCCCGTGATCTCACTCTCTGTCCCTTTAACTTCCCCGTGATCTTTCTCTCTGTCCCTTTGACCTCCCCGTGATCTCAATCTTTGTCCCATTAACCTCCCCGTGATCTCACTCACTGTCCCTTTAACCTCCGCGTGATTTCACTCACTATCCCTTTCACCTCCCCTTGATCTCACTCTCTATCCCATTAACTTTCCCGTGATCGCTTTCACTGTCCCTTAAACCTCCCCGTGATCTCACTCTCTGTCCCTTTAAGTTACCCTTGATCTCACTCTCTGTCCCTTTAAACTCCCCGTGATATCACTGTCTCTCCCTTTAACCTTCCCGTGATCTCACTCTGTCCCTTTATCCTTCCCTGATCTCATTCTCTTATCCTTTAACTGTTCCCCTGATCTCAATCTCTATCCCTTTAATAGTCCCTGCCCTCTCTCTCTGTCCCTTTAGCTGTCCCTGTTCTCACTCTCTGTCCCTTTAACCTCCCCGTGATCTCACTCTCCGTCCCTTTAACCTCCCCGTGATCACACTCTTGTGTTCCATTAACCTCCCCTTAATTTCACTCTCTGTCACTTTAACGTACACGTGATCTCGCACTCTGTCTCTATATCCATCTCGTGATCTCACTCGAACGCTTTAACCTCCCCGTAATCTCTCACTGTCCCTTTAACCTCACGGTGATATCACCCTCTGTCCCTTTAACCACCCCGCCATCTCACTCTCTTTCCCATTAAGCTCCCAGTGATCTCACTTTCTTGCCCTTTTACCTCCCCGTGATCTCACTCGCTGTCCCTTTTACCTCCCCGTGATCTCACTCTCTGTCCGTTTTACCTCCCCATGATCTCACTCTCTGTCCCTTTAACCTCCCCGTATTCACTATCTGTCCCTATATACTCCCCATGATCTCAATGTCTGTCCCTTTAACCTTCCCGTGATCTCACTCTCTGTCCCTTTATCCTCATCGTGATCTCACTCTCTGTCCCTGTAACCTCCTCGTGATCTCACTATCTGTCCCTTTAACCTCCCCATGATCTCACTCTGTTGCTTTAACCTTCCCGTTAACTCTCTCTGTTACTTTAACCTCCGCGTGATCTCACACTCTGTCCCTTTAAACTCCCCGTAATTTCACTCTCTCTCCTTTAACCTCCCCGTGATCTCACTCTCTGTCCCTTTAACCTTTCCGCGATCTCACTCTCTGTCCCTTTAACCTCCCCGTGATCTCACTCTCTGTCCATTTAACCTCCCCGTCTTCCTACTCTCTGTCCCTTTAATCTCCCCGTGATCTCACTCTCTGTACCTTTAAATTCCCGTGAACTCACTCTCTGTCCCTTTAACCGCCCCGTGAACTCACTCTCTGTCCCTTTAACCTCTCAGTGATCTCACTCTCTGTCCCATTAACCTCCCCGTGATCTCACTCTCTGTCCCTTTAAACTCCCCGTGACCTTCCTCTCTCACCCTTTAACTTCACTGTGATCTCACTCTCTGTCCCTTTAACCTCCAAGTGATCTCATTCTCTGCCCCATTAACCTCCCCGTTATCTCACTCTCTGTCCATTTAACCTCCCCGTGATCTCACTCTCTGTCCCTTTAACCGCCCCGTGATCTCAATCTCTGTACCTTTAACATCCCCGTGATCTCACTCTCTTTCCCTTTAACCTCCCCGTGATCTCACTCTCTGTCCCTTTAACCTTCCCTGATCTCATTCTCTTTTCCTTTAACTGTTCCCCTGATCTCAATCTCTGTCCCATTAATTGTCCCCTTGATATCACTCTCAGTCCCTATAACTGGCCCCCGATCTCACACTCTGTCCCTTTAATAGTCCCTGCTCTCTCTCTGTCCCTTTAGATGTCCCTGATATCTCACTTTGTCCCTTTAACTGTCACCCTGATCTCACTCTCTGTCCCTTTAACTGTCCCCCGTTCCCACTCTCTGTCCCTTTAATAGTCCCTGATCTCTCTCTTTCCCTTTAGCTGTCCCTGATCTCACTCTCTGTCCCTTTAACCTCCCCGTGATCTCACTCTCTGTCCCTTTAACACTCCCGATGATCTCACAGTCTGTCCCTTTAACCTCCCCGTCTTCTCACTCTCTGCCCTTTTAATGTACACGTGATCTCACTCTCTGTCCCTTTAACCTCCTCGTGATCTCACTCTCTGTCCATTTAACCTCCCCGTGATTTCTCTCTGTCACTTTAACCTCCCCGTGATCTCACTCTATCTCCCTTTAACGTCCCCGTGATCTCACTCTTTGTCCCGTTAAACTACCCGTGATCTAATTCTCTGTCCCTTATAACTCCTCGTGATCTCACTCTCTTTCCCTTTAACACTCCCCATGATCTCACAGTCTGTCCCTTTAACATTCCCGTGATCTCACCATCTATCCATATAACCTCCCCGTGATCACACTCTCAGTACCTTTATCCTCCCCGTGATCTCACTCTCTGTACCTTTAACGTCCCCCGTGATCTCACTCTCCGTCTCTTTAACCTCCCCGTCTTCTCACTCTCTGTCCCTTTAACGTACACGTGATCTCGCCCTCTGTCCCTTTAACCTCCTCGTGATTTCACTCTCTGTCCATTTAACCTCCCCGTGATTTCTCTCTGTCGCTTTAACCTCACCGTAATCTCTCTCTGTCCCTTTAACTTCCCCGTGATCTCACTCTATCTCCCTTTAACGTCCCCGTGATCTCATTCTCTGTCCCGTTAAACTACCCGTGATCTAACTCTCTGTCCCTTATAACTCCTCGTGATCTCACTCTCTTTCCCTTTAACACTCCCCATGATCTCACAGTCTGTCCCTTTAACATTCCCGTGATCTCACCTTCTATCCATTTAACCTCCCCGTGATCACACTCTCTGTCCCTTTAACCTCCCCGTGATCTCACTCTCTGTCCCATTAACGTCCGCGTAATCACAATCTCTGTCCCTTTAACATACATGTGATCTCGCACTCTGTCCCTTTAACCTCCTCGTGATCTCACTCTCTGTCCATTTAACCTCCCCGTGATCTCTCTCTGTCCCTTTAACCTCCCCGTGATCTCACTCTCCGTCCCTTTTACCTCCCCGTGATCTCACTATTGTCCCGTAAACCTCCCCGTATTCTCACTATCTGTCCCTTCAAACTCCCCATGATCTCAATCTCTGTCCCAATAATCTGCCCGTGATCTCAATCTCTATCCCTTTAACCTCCCCGTGATCTCATTCTCTGTCCCTTTAACCTCCCTGTGTTCTCATTCTCTGTCCCTTTCACCTCCCCCGTGATCTCACTCTGTTGCTTTAAACCTCCCCGTTA